>NC_045958.1:93776621-94076621 GCF_010909765.2 Amblyraja radiata | reverse complement strand
ATTATGGAGAGGGACAAAACTGGACCTAGGGTTGAGATTTTTGATTGGAGAAAGGCTAACTTTGAGGAGATGCGAAAGGATTTAAAAGGAGTAAATTGGGACAGTTTGTTTTATGGGAAAGATGTGGAAGAGAAATGGAGTACATTTAAAGGTGAAATTTTAAGAGTACAGAATCTTTATGTCCCTGTTCGGTTGAAAGGAAATCGTAAAAATTGTAAAGAGCCATGGTTTTCAAGGGAAATTGGACACTTGGTTCGGAAAAAGAGGGATATCTACAATAGTTATAGGCAGCATGGAGTAAATGAGGTGCTTGAGGAGTATAAAGAATGTAAAAAGAATCTTAAGAAAGAAATTAGAAAAGCTAAAAGAAGATATGAGGTTGCTTTGGCAAGTAAGGTAAAAGTAAATCCGAAGGGTTTCTACCGCTATATTAATAGCAAAAGGATAACGAGGGATAAAATTGGTCCATTAGAGAGTCAGAGTGGCCAACTATCTGCAGAGCCAAAAGAGATGGGGGAGATATTGAACAGTTTCTTTTCTTCGGTATTCACCAAGGAGAAGGATATTGAATTATGTGAGGTAAGGGAAACAAGTAGAGTAGCTATGGAAACTATGAGGATCAAAGAAGAGGAAGTACTGACACTTTTGAGAAATATAAAAGTGGATAAGTCTCCAGGTCCGGACAGGATATTCCCTAGGACATTGAGAGAAGTTAGTGTAGAAATAGCAGGGGCTATGGCAGAAATATTTCAAATGTCATTAGAAACGGGAATAGTGCCTGAGGATTGGCGTACTGCGCATGTTGTTCCATTGTTTAAAAAAGGGGTCTAAGAGTAAACCTAGCAATTATAGACCTATTAGTTTGACGTCAGTGGTGGGCAAATTAATGGAAAGAATACTTAGAGATAATATATATAAGCATCTGGATAAACAGGGTCTGATTAGGAACAGTCAACATGGATTTGTGCCTGGAAGGTCATGTTTAACTAATCTTCTTGAATTTTTTGAAGATGTTACTCGGGAAATTGATGAGGGTAAAGCAGTGGATGTTGTGTATATGGACTTCAGTAAGGCCTTTGACAAGGTTCCTCATGGAAGGTTGGTTAAGAAGGTTCAATGGTTGGGTATTAATGGTGGAGTAGCAAGATGGATTCAACAGTGGCTGAATGGGAGATGCCAGAGAGTAATGGTGGATGGTTGTTTGTCAGGTTGGAGGCCAGTGACGAGTGGGGTGCCACAGGGATCTGTGTTGGGTCCACTGTTGTTTGTCATGTACATCAATGATCTGGACGATGGTGTGGTAAATTGGATTAGTAAGTATGCAGATGATACTAAGATAGGTGGGGTTGCGGGTAATGAAGAAGAGTTTCAAAGTCTACAGAGAGATTTATGCCAGTTGGAAGAGTGGGCTGAAAGATGGCAGATGGAGTTTAATGCTGATAAGTGTGAGGTGCTACATCTTGGCAGGACAAATCAAAATAGGACGTACATGGTAAATGGTAGGGAATTGAAGAATGTAGGTGAACAGAGGGATCTGGGAATAACTGTGCACAGTTCCATGAAAGTGGAATCTCATGTAGATAGGGTGGTAAAGAAAGCTTTTGGTGTGCTGGCCTTTATAAATCAGAGCATTGAGTATAGAAGTTGGGATGTAATGTTAAAATTGTACAAGGCATTGGTGAGGCCAATTCTGGAGTATGGTGTACAATTTTGGTCGCCTAATTATAGGAAGGATGTCAACAAAATAGAGAGAGTACAGAGGAGATTTACTAGAATGTTGCCTGGGTTTCAGCAACTAAGTTACAGAGAAAGGTTGAACAAGTTAGGGCTTTATTCTTTGGAGCGCAGAAGGTTAAGGGGGGACTTGATAGAGGTTTTTAAAATGATGAGAGGGATAGACAGAGTTGACGTGGAAAAGCTTTTCCCACTGAGAGTAGGGAAGATTCAAACAAGGGGACATGACTTGAGAATTAAGGGACTGAAGTTTAGGGGTAACATGAGGGGGAACTTCTTTACTCAGAGAGTGGTAGCTGTGTGGAATGAGCTTCCAGTGAAGGTGGTGGAGGCAGGTTCGTTTTTATCATTTAAAAATAAATTGGATAGTTATATGGATGGGAAAGGAATGGAGGGTTATGGTCTGAGCGCAGGTATATGGGACTAGGGGAGATTATGTGTTCGGCACGGACTAGAGGGGTCGAGATGGCCTGTTTCCGTGCTGTAATTGTTATATGGTTATATGGTTATATGGTTATATGACTTGTGGTTAAAGGTGTTGTCCGGAAGAACCTTAACACGAATGACAGATGGTGCGGCAATGTCCAGCTGACTGGCACATTGCGTGTGCGATATCATGTCGAAGGCCTTCTCCTGGTCCAAGTTGACTAGGCAGGCATCCACCCGTCAGTCCTGCACGTAGGCAATGGTATCTCTCAGCAGCGCCAGGCTGTCTGAGATTTTCCTGCCAGGTACAGCACAGGTTTGATCCGGGTGGATCACCCGTCCCAGAGCAGACTTGACCCGGTTGGCGATGGCCTTAGACAGGATCTTATAATCAACATTCAACAATGTGATGGGTCTCCAATTCCTTAAATCCTTCATCTCCCCCTTCTGCTTGTAGATTAGGGTGATGCTGCCCTTCCTCATGGAGTCTGACATGCTGCCGGATAGAAGCATGTCGTTGTACACTTCTAGCAGGTCCGGGCCCACCCAGTCCCACAGAGCCGAATACAACTCGGCCGGTAAGCCATCGCTTCCGGGAGTTTTACTCGAGTCAAAAGAATTGATGGAGCCAGTCAGCTCCTCTAGGGTCAGTGGTTGGTCCAGACTCTCCCGCTTGCTGTCCTCCAAGACCTCCGTGATAGAGGACAGGAAGTTCTGGGAGGCGGTGCTGTCTGTGGCCTTTTGTCATACAAATCGGTATAAAAGGATTTGCAGATCCTCAGCATATTTGTCTGCAAGGATGTTACCTTGCCATCCTCCTCCCTAAGGCTGTTCATCACAGAGCTCCCCCTGTGAACCTTATGGAAGAAGCGTGAGCTCGTCTCATCCTGCTCCACATGGCGGACCCTGGATCGGAAGATGATCTTGGAGGATTCAGAGGTAAAGAGCCGAGCTTGCCGGCCTTTCAACTCTCTAAGTTCCTCCCTCACATCCACCCCTCTCAGCTGCAGAAGGAGCAATCGCTGCAAATCCGTCTGGAATTGACACAAGCCCCTCTGACTCTGTCTTGCTCTCTGAACTTCTTTAAATATGAAGAACCTCTTGATTTTCTCCTTGGTTGCTTCCCACCAGAGTGTCAGGGAATCAAAGAGGGGCCTCACAGTTCTCCAACATGCGTAGTCCCTCTTCAGCTCCTCAATGGTCTCTGGGGTCAACAGCTTCACATTTAACTTCCACCTCCCTCTGCCTGCCTTCAGGTCCTCCTGTAGGTGACAAGAAGCCTGAAGGAGGCAGTGGTCAGAGAAGAACACCGGCGTGAGGTCGGTGTGTCTGACCGTGTAATTCTTAAACGTGACGAGGAAGTCTATCCAGGACCGGACTGAACTGTCTGATCTCGACCAGGTGAAACGCGGCTGGGACCCGCCTGCAGGGTCATTGAAGGCATCGTGCAGCTTTGCGTCTTTTACCATCTCCATCAGGAGCTTGGAGGTGCTGTCCAGTCTGTTGTCGGCACTACGTCCAGCAGCATCAATGATGCAGTTGAAGTCACCGACCAGAACGAGCTGCTGGGACGTGGCCAGCAGTGGTGGGAGCTGCTGGAGAACGGGCAGCCGCTTGTTCCACATGGGTGAGGCGTGCACATTAATCAGCCGGAGCGGAGAGCCATGGTACATTACATCCACCACGAGGAGACACCCCCCAACCACCTCCCTGACCTCAGTGATGGCGAAACTCCCTCCCCGCAGCAAGATCCCCAGACCGGAAGCACAACAGTCATTGCCCCCCGACCACACCGACAGTCCGTGGGGCCACCATCGCAACCACCTCCGATAGCCGCGGAGGTGTGGCAGCCCACACTCCTGCAGGAAAGTCACGTCTGCCTTGACCTTGGCCAGATACTGCAAGGTGTTCGCACATCGCACGGTGTTCTTCACACTGAGCACGTTTAATCCGACGAGGAGAGGTTGCTGGCGTCTGTCTGGGAAGTAACTCTTTTCTTGGACTTACCCGTCCCTTCCGGCCTTGGCTCTTTGGGCAGAACCCTTCGGTCTTTCTTCCTGTTCACCACTTGCCATTCCTCCTGATGCTCCCCCTCTTCCATCGACTCTCCCTCCTGGACAGGGCGCTGGGGGTCTCTGTCCGACAGTTGGGGACTTGAAGTGGTCGGGCTGTCCTCATCCCGGTTCTCCCTTTCTGCTGGGGTCTTGGCAGTGGTGGGGGGCATCTCACCCACCCTGGGGGTGTTGGCAACAGCCCCTCTTGTCACCTGTGCTTAGGTGCAGGCCCTGTAAAGGTGGCCTGCCTCCCCGCACAGGTTGCAGTTCTTGCTGACTTGGCAGTCCTTTGTCTCGTGGCCTTCCAGCTTGCAGTTTTTGCAGACAACTGCACTGCTTTGGGCCGCCACATGGCCAGGCTTGATGCATTCCCTGCACATCCTGGGTTGCCCTGAATAGGTCATGTACCCTCGGTTCCCTCCGATAACGAACACCGAGGGAGAGTGAATGAAGGGTCCCTTCCCGTCCACCCTCGGCTTCACCTTCACTTGCCGCTTGCTCGTCCAGATCCCGAACAGGTCCTTCACATCCACACAGTTCCCTGCTCCCTCGGCATGTCCACCTTCAATTCACAAGTGGACATCAACTCATACACCTCAACAGTTATGGACTATATAAAATTCTGCACCGATAATGTCACTACCCACAAAGAAATAAAGACCTTCCCTAACCAGAAGCCGTGGATGAGCAGGGAGGTCAGACTCCTACTGAAGGCTCGCAATGCCGCTTTCAGATCTGGCGACGCTGAGGGATACAGCTCATCCAGGGCCAATCTGAAAATGGGAATTAGGAATGCCAAACTCAATCACAAACGGCGGATTGAGGAGCACTTCCAAAACAACTCTGACCCCAGGCGCATGTGGCAAGGAATAAAATCCCTTGCCGATTACCAGAAAGTTAACACCCCTCCCCCAGACAACGCCACCCTTCCTGACGAGCTAAACCATTTCTATGCGCGCTTTGACCGAGATAACAAAACCCCAGCCATCAAAGTTGCTTCACCCCCAAATGAACAACCCCTCAGTCTCTCCACCTCTGCTGTACAAGATGCACTGAGCAAGGTGAATGAGCGCAAAGCTGCCGGCCCCGATGGCATCCCTGGCCGGGTGCTTAGGGCATGTGCTGGACAACTATCCCCAGTCTTTACCGACATTTTCAATCTCTCACTGGCCCAGGGTGTTGTCCCCACTTGCCTCAAGACATCAACCATCGTGCCAGTGCCCAAACAGTCAGCCACAGGGAGCCTCAACGATTTCCGCCCAGTGGCACTCACCCCTGTCATTGCTAAGTGCTTTGAGCGGCTGATCTTGGCTCACCTCAAAGCCAACCTCCCCCCCACACTGGACCCCCATCAGTTTGCCTACCGGGCCAACAGGTCTACAGAGGACGCCATATCGGCGGCCCTACACTCTGCCCTGACCCACCTGGACAACAACAACTCCTACATCAGGTTGCTGTTCATTGATTTCAGCTCCGCTTTCTACACTGTCATCCCCGCCAGCTTGATCACCAAACTCAGCGGGCTTGGCATCTCCACCTCCCTCTGCAACTGGACACTGGATTTCCTCACCAACAGACCACAGTCTGTTAGGGTCAACAACCTCACCTCCACCACTATAACACTGAACACCGGCGTGCCACAGGGCTGTGTGCTCAGCCCTCTCCTCTACTCCCTCTTCACCCACGACTGCATCCCTAAGTACGGATCCAACGCCATCATTAAGTTTGCTGACGACACCACGGTGGTAGGACTGATCAGTGACAACGATGAGTCAGCCTACAGAGAGGAGGTCCAGCACCTGACAACCTGGTGTGCCAATAATAACCTCGTCCTCAACTCCAAGAAGACGAAGGAACTTATTGTCGACTTCAGGAAGGTCAGAGGGGGCAGACATACCCCCATCCACATAAACGGGACTGAGGTGGAGCGCGTCTCCAGCTACAAATTCCTCGGGGTACACATCTCGGAGGATTTGTCCTGGTCCCTCAACACCTCCAAGCTGATCAAAAAGGCACAGCAGCGCCTTTACTTCCTGAGGAGGCTCAAGAAAGCCCACCTGTACCCCCAGATCCTGACCAACTTCTACCGGTGTACCATCGAGAGCATCCTGACCGCCTGCTTCACGGTATGGTACAGCAGCTGCACTGTTGCGGACAGGAAGGCACTACAACGGGTGGTGAAAACCGCGCAGCACATCATCGGTGTCCCGCTCCCTGCCATGGATGCCCTCCACCGAAAACGGTGTCTGAAACGAGCTGGGAAGATCATTAAAGACCCCTCCCACCCCAACCATGGACTGTTTGCCCTCCTCCCATCAGGGAGGCGGTACAGGAGCCTCAGGTCTCGTACCAGTAGGATGAGGAACAGCTTCTACAATCATACCGTCGCATTGCTGAACTCGGAGTCCCGCCGATAGATTCCTCCGGTCCCTCCGTCCCCATTGTTTAATTATTCTGTATTTTTTATTATTCTGTATCCTCTTTTTTTTAATTTTTTTATTTCTATACTGCACTACTACGGACTGACGCAAAACTGCATTTCGTTGTACCCATACTCAGTATTTGTGCAATGACATTAAAGTTGAATTGAATTGAATTGAATTGAATTGAATGACGAGCAAGGAAAGTGAGGACATCCACGACGGGCACATGTAGGTTAAACATGTGCACCGTGATCATCTGTTCCTTCAGGGTGGGGGGGGATGAACAGCGGCTGCACCTTCAGCAGCGACAGCAGAGCTTCGTTCCCCTTCTCCCAGAAGTCTTGCATCTACCTCTGCCATCCTGTCGAATGCTTGAAGGTAGCGTCAAAGTATCCATTACCCTGGAAGTCCTGGAGGCAGAAGATGTCCTTGGCCTCGAATTTGCAGGCCTCCAGCAAGACCTTCTTATCGAACAGGTCCCGTGAGAAGGGAGTCCCCTTGGTGAGGTCCTTCACACTGAAGTATTGCGGATACCCTGTCCTCCCGCTCCAGTTGCTGCTGCCATTATGACTGGATGAGGTGTTAGGTTGGTTACCCAACCAGCATGATCCACCTCTAAGCCAGCAACTGACAGACTCCTCATCACTGACGTGACCTCCAATTTCGATCCGTGATCCACGACCCTTGTCCCGGGAGGACTGCCAGAACTGTTCTGATAAGAATAGACAGTCTCTTTTACTCAAGTAGCAACAGATACTACACTTGATCCATCCTGTGGAGGACCGCCTTTTTGATCATGGTCTCTCCCCTGCCAAGTAATTCCGGGCCATTCTCCTTCAACAGTGGGAGCATAGTGTGAAATATAGGGACTGAACGCAAAGATCCCTGTACTTTCCGAGGTTGCTGACTCTAAATATCTACAGATGCTGATATCTATTCAGAAGATAGGTATGTTACAAAACTTACCTTCAGCGGCGCTGCAGTTCTGTCACTGCCCGTGTGTGTGACTTTGGCGCCTTTGAGAGGGGGGCGGGTTTAAAATGCGTTTTTTGCCAGTCTGTTGAAATCGATTTTTGTCAGGCTGTTTAGATGCTGAAGAATAATCGCTCCGACATCGGTTTTATTAAGGTTTTTTTTAATTGTACCTGCTATTTTAATAGCAGGAGTAATTTAAAAATCAACTTCTAAAGCCGTCAACACCGACAACGGGGACGAATTTCACATACGGGACAGGTAAAGGAAAGCCGTTTATTTTACATATAAACGTGCTTATTAGGATGCCTTTAATCAAAATTTTACGTTGCAAAAAGGTGACTTAGGACCCATACGAACCGGCAGCGTTTTTCCTGCTAATATGGGGTTTAAATTCACCGCAACCGCAACGTTCCAATCGATTGCGTTTCACAAAATCTCACTCGCAAGATGATTAAAATGGCCATAAATTTACAGGAATTAAACACTAAATTCCTTCCATTTGGCTTATAAATTAATGACAATGAGATTTAAAAATCATGTTATATTGTGAATTCTTGTGTGAATGTTATTTGGACACTTAGGCTATTTAAAAATGTTAACCTTTTCTTAAGAAATTGATAGATGTTTAGATCTAGTAATTGAATTTTGTAATTAGCTACAATTAGGTAACTAACATTATATGCTTTAATATCAGGTCATCCAAGTAAGATTGTTTCATATTTGTTTCAGAATGCTTCAATCTATTATGATAACTGAAAATTTCATTCAGTTCTCTTAATTTTTAATGAAGTTATGGGCTTTTACCTGTCCTTGATCACAGCTTTTGAGTTAAGTCAATGGAAAAGCAATAGGGAACAATATGCTAATTTCCGAGTATGAAAATGGCCATAACTTATTTAATACTGAAGATATGAAAGTGAATTGGGTGCCAAATTAAACTTCTTTTTATGCTTTATCTGATGGGATAAATTGCAGACTTGATTTTTTTAATCTCAAAATTTTGTAACATTGCTACAGAAGAGGCGCCTTGGGCTAATATTTACCATAAAAAATAAATATTTAAAGTGCAAATCACGTTAAATAATTATTGTTTGGTCTAAACTAATGGCTTTGTTGGCTCAGCTTCCCCCCTCCCCACCAAAATAAAAGGCATGACAGGAAATTTGCGCGGAATGCAAATTTGAACCATTAATCGTTGGCGCGGCGGGGCGCATCCCCGCGACGGTTGGGGCACCACGCATGCACGCGCGCGATGTGTCGCGGGGAGGGGGCGGGGCGGCGCTCGGCGTCGCGCGTAAGGGGCGGGCTCATCCAGCCGCGACCAATCCCATAGGCGCACCGTGGGGAAGACTGACAGGGGGCGCCGCCAACCCGCTCCCTCCTTTCATTCCTCTCCCACGCCCCACCCTCTGTGGGCCAATGACAGGGCTCGATGCAGCCGCGGGCCGTTGTCTGTGCTCGTCGTCCGTCTCGGTTTGTTCGCCTGAGTGAGCCGCGGTGGGCGCCGCACCCATGTCAGTCTGTGTGTAGCGGAGTGGGGAAAATAATAATAATAATAACAACGCCACCTCCCTCCTGTCACCCCGCTGAGAGAACTACACACATTCAAACACACGCTCACCTCAGATCGTGGTATTTCTCACGCTATCAGGTAAGAAGATGCGCCGAGGGCCCGAATGAAGCGATCAGCGTGAATCCGGCGGTCACTGCACCAGTGCGGCGGCTCCTGAGCTTGGATGTCCGTCTGCTCCTGTCGTGGCGGTTGCAGTTCTCCCTGATCGCGGTCTTATCCCGAGCTCTGTGCTGATTTTTATTTAATTGCTCTGCACTGTTGCCATCCATCTACCCCACCCCATTCTTGGCAACGCCGTTTTTTTTTATTTTCTCCATTGCTCCCACCCTCTGCACTCAACCGCTCCGCGGATGCAAGGTTCTCGTTTGAGTGGGGGGAAAAGCATCATTTTTTAAAAATCTCGTTAACTTTGTATCTAATGCAAAGTATCCCCCTAGTCACCCCTCTGCCCTGGACGCAACCCAGCTACCCCAATGCTGCAACCTGGCTGTGTCTCTTTGTATTGTAGGCGTGTGTCAGTAAATTGGATTACTGCAAAATGAAATATGGCAATGTGTTTCATAGATAAACATAATCGTTGTCTTTTTTTGTTTTTTTAATAATGCAAGAGGAGAAAAAGTATAACATGTCATTATATAGTATATGAGTAGTAATCAATAGAAGGCACTAAAAGATAGAAAAGTCGAAGTGTCCTTGTATCGTGTTTTACAATTTTGCGATCGGCTTAATTCCAGTTGAAGTAGTCACCTGCCTGTGGCTTAGTGTTTGTAAGATCTGTATGTCTATATACTGTATTTTCAGTTAACAGTTAAATACATTTGATTATTTTTGAACCTAAGATCATAGTCAATTTAATGTGCAGTGTTGCAAACGTTCTGGGATGAGCCTTTTTATATTTTGCTTTCCATTGCTGAGTTGCAATCCTGACTGACCCGGGCCATAGCAATAATCTGAAAATGGGTGGGGATCTACACTTGGTAACCTCTTGCCAAGTATTTCAAATGGATGAACCATTACTGCCCATGAATAACCAGAGAATGTTAGTCAGATGAGTAAAATTATAATCAAAACAGTCTTAAATTGAGAAACGTCTGATAGAGTTGCTACTTTTCCTGTCTGTATCTTAGTGTCTGAGATTTCCTAATAGCCACAAAATGTGCTCCTCTTCCCATGTCTCTGCACAGCCTTGCAACCCATCTTAGCGATTAACTATTTATTGAAGAAAACATTTTTTTTGTCTTCATTATCCAAACGCCAGTATAGATATTGATAACATTGAAGTATTTGAATTTAAGACCTACTGATTTACTTTGTCATACAATCATAATTTACTTGAACAATTGTTATAGGTTAACCTTTTATTCTATTCCACTTGGTATCCATAAAATTCGGATCTAATTTTCTTACGTTTAATGTTAGGTTTCATATTGAAGACCCCTGATGGTCAACAAACTATCTCCAAGTCTAGAATGTATTACAAAAAAGAACTGCAGATGCTGGTTTATACCAAAGACAGGCACACAATGCTGGAGTAGCTCAGCGGGTCTGAAGGAGGATCCCAACCCAAAACGTCACCTATCCATTTTCTCCAGAGGTGCTGCCTGACCCGCTGAATTAGTCCAACATTTTGTGTCCAAGTCTTGAATGTTCACCTCATGACTGGGTGGCAGAATTGATCACAGAATTCAAGGTGTGGTCTAATCAGTACACTATATAACTTCAGCTCAATGTCGCTGCCCTTGTCAGTAAATTAGTACAATGGTTCGAATTGTTTCAATAATGTAAAGAGTTGGGAATAAGGCAAGGAGGAGGTTGGTTGATCTTGTTTGAGATAGATAAAATGTCTGAGCAAAAATAAAAAATAATTCAGCACGTCAGGCTTGCATCTATGGAGGGAAATGGATGATGTGGGACCCTTCTTCAGACTCCATTTCCCTCTACTGATGCTGCTTGATCCGCTGAGATCTTCCAGCAGTTTGAATTTTTTTAAATTCTTGATACCGACATCTGCAGTCGCTTGTGTCTCTAAAATATGTGAGTGTTTGCTTGTACAGTTATTTCTTTTGTGTTCTGAAGCCTGCAGGCATTGGTCCAACTTTCAGTGTCTAACAAATGGGCATTTAAAAATTTACTACAGTAGTTTGTTTTGCTGAAATTTTATTTGCAGCATTTGAAGTGACCAGATGAATGTTACAGAATTATATGTTTAAATAAAATCAAAGATACAGGCCTTTAGCCTTGCACACCCATGCTACAATCAAATACCCATCTATGTCAGTCCCTTTTACTTTCTACTGTTGATTTAAGTGCTCGTTTTTAAATGTTGATAACCACCACCCACTGAGGCAATACGTTCCAGATTCCAACTTCCTTCAAGGAAAAAAGGTTATTCCCCAGACCCACCCCTTTCCCCAAACTACTTATCCCTTATTATCAACCTATACCGTCTAGGCTTAGATATCTGTGCTGTGAGGAAAGGTCTTCTACTGTTCTACTGTGAGGAAAGGTCTTCTACTGAAATCATGGATAGAATAAACCATTATCTTTCATATGTGCAGCCTGTCATTTCTTTATTTCATGGTTTTTCTTTGCCTACTTCCCTGTGCATTAATTTCTTCTCCAGCTTGTTGTAATAATGGAACTTGGTTGTAACAAAATTGCTTGCAGCTGTTATTTAAGACTTTTTTTTAATTTTAAAGCTGGTTTAAACTATTGAACCCAAAAGTTCTTGCTCTAAGATATTGAAAATAATTGTGATTTATATATTTTTTATATTTTATTTGGTTAAAGTTACAGTTGTACCCTCATAGATGATCAAATGATTCAGCCAATGGTTGACTTTAACAGATGGCCATTTGGCATATTAGGCTTAATCTTTTTAGCTCAGTCAGCCAGAGAAAATACAGGCTTACTGGGATTTGCTTTAGATCTCTGTCTTCGTCTGCTGCCAAGTTGAGTATCTAATATAAGTTGTCTACAGAGATGAAATTAATATATTTTTTCAAATGCTAATGTTTTGACCTGAATTGATGTCCATGGGCCATGATTTATTTTCATATATAAAGCATTTGTTATTCTGCAGATAGCTTCATTCTTCGTCACTCTTTACTTCTGCCTATCTCTAATTCATGGATTTATAGCTCGTTATATTAATATTCTTGCTAGTCCTCTTTGTTAATTGTTTTTTACTGAGGCACACTTTAGTGTACATTGAGCTTTTCCATTGAGGTACTATTTTACTTTGTCATGTTTATAAATCATAATTTACTTTTACTTGGGTGATGAAAGATTTAATTTCTAGGAACTGTTGTATTGGTTCATGGTCAAAACTGAAGTAAGGAACCAATGTTTTATGATCAAGGATCAGGCAGGATACTTTTATTTTGGACTTGTGCACACACTGGGCAAATGGCTTGTGTGTGCATTTTTTATGATTTGATTCCTTGTCTCAACTCCAGCAAGTTCTGGCCCGGTGCCTACAAAGGTGCCTATAACGCAATAATTTCTGGGATCATTCTTGTAAACCTCCTCTGGACCCTCTCCAATGCCAGCACATCCTTCCTCAGATATGGGGCCCTAAACGGCTCTCAATACCAAATGCGGTATGACCAGTGCTTTATAAAGCCCCAGCATTTCATCCCTGTTTTTTGTAGTCTAGCCCACTCGAAATAAATGCAAGCATTGCATTCGCCAATTTCTTATCGTCTTGAGCAGAGCTATTCCTAAACCAAGCTGTGATGCAACCCAGCAGTATGCATTCTATGGTGCATCTGTATAAGTTTGTAAGAGTCACTGGAGACATGCTGAATTTTCTCCGTCTCCTCAGGAAGTAGAGGCATTGGGTGTCTTCTTGGCTGCCGCATCACTTTGGTTAGTTAACAAGTTCAAGTTTGCGTTTATTGTCACTTAACCAATAAAAGTACAGTGAAATTTGAGTTACCATACAGCCATACTAAGTGAAAAGTAACAATACACACATAAAATAAAATGTAAAATAAACATCCACCACAGTGGAATCCACATTCCTCACCGTGATGGAAGGCAATAAAATTCAGTCATCTTTCTCCTTTGTTCACCCGTGGTCGGGGCCTTTGAACCCGCCGCAGTTTGCCTCTGCCGACGGTCCCATGTCCAAGCCCCCTCGTCAGGATGATCGAAATTCCGGCATCGGGACGGATTGGAACACTCCGCAGCCTGGAGCACGCGAGTTGCCCTCATCTAACCGGAGACAGCAGCTTCACGGTGTTAAAGTCCACAGGCCCCGCGGTCGGAACCCTTTCACTGGCATTCCTCAGCAAAGAATCGCAGGCTTCATAATGGTAAGTCCGTGCCGCGCCCGCGGCTTGAAGCTCCGGGCCGGTCTACAGGCAAGGCCGCACCACTCCACATTGTAGGCCGCAGGGGCGGATGGAGACGCAACACGGAGAAAACAGATCATTGGCAATATTAATGCCATGGACCTTGAAGCTCTCAATTATTTTTACATCTGCAGCATTGATGCTGACTGGCGAATGAACTCCTCCATGCTTTAATGACTAACACCTTTGTCTTGCTGACATTGAAGGAAAGGTTATTGTACTGACACCATGACACTATGTTCTCTATCTCCTTCCTGTACTCCATCTCATAATTATTTGTGATTTGGCCCACCGCAATATTGGCCAAGTATATTCACATACAAGGAATTTGCCTTGGTGCTCCGCCCGCAAGTGACATTATGACATACAGTGACATCTGCAATATCTGCAAACTTTCCTAGATTCATCTAAAAGAAACACACTTCCTGAAAAATTACCTCTTTGATCAAGCTTTTGGTCATCTACTTTGATATCTTCTTATGTGGTATTATGTCAGTTTATTTGTTTGAGGATGCCTTTGTGAAGCATTGGTGTATTTTTGATATGCAGAATGTGGTGTATGGAAATTATTTATAAATTGTTACGGTTGAATTTATTTTGTTAAATGGCAAAGATTTATAGCTTTGAGAATTATCTTTCTTCATTTCATCTAAATATAATGTTTGCTTTTAATCAATGGCGTAAAGCAACTAAGACTGCTGGAAGAATTAGCATCTTATTTTCGGACATTGATTCATTTTGTATAATTGGTTTAATGAGTGAATAAATTGAAAAACAAATCTAATAACTTTAAAAAAAATTGCCTTAACATTTAACATCTTTGATAATGTTGGTGCAGTTATGATTAGATCTAATATCCTTTGATTTTGGTTTGAAAGTTGGGCATTTATTGAAATTATAAATCGAGATACTTGAGTTTGTTAAAGTTGCCTCTCAATTAGATATAATTTAGAATTGATGAAAATCAGTGACCTCTTCATCAGAGTTGCCTTTGCTTCGTAATGAATAGATTATTAGTCTTTCAAGTTGAAATGCCCTTGTGTACTGTTTCATTTTCCGCTTACTAAAATGTCAGCAAGTAAACACCTTATTTTGCTCAATCTCGTTTTCTTTTGAAGTTTATTCTGCAAATCTAAAAATTGACATGGAGCAAATAAATTTTATATGCACTGGGTTGCATATCTAACATGAGCAGCCAGGAAAGGAGGGATACAGACCATATGCAGGCAGATGTAATTTTAGTTTAATTGGGCATTGTGGTCAGTACAGACACGGTGACTGTAGCGCCTATACCAATGCTGTATTTTTCAATGTTTCTATGCAATGTACAGTGAACATATATTTGGAAGGGTATTAGAGTGTATATTTTTAAGGATATAAAGTCTAATTGTTTCTACATCAAAAAACAACATGCTAGAGGAACTCAGTGGGTCAGGCAGCAAATGGGGAGGGAATGGATTGATGGCATTTTGGGACCCTTTAGACTTGTTTTTTGAGTGACTAGTAATTTTCATTTGTCTGAAATGCAAGAGTTAAATATTATTTTTTTTACTAACCATTTCTATATGTTGCTGGTCATCTTTAAGAAATAGAAGCAGGATTTGAGTCTTTTTGCTAAACTGCCATTCAGTTTGGTCAGGGATTATCTTTAACTCCAGAGCTACTTTCTTGTACACACCTCTGAAATCTCTTGTCTTGAAAATACTCTGCGACTGAGTATCCACAAACCCCCTGGATAGTAAATTCTAAATTTAAATCTGAAGGATCATATGATCCACATCCCAGAGTTTTGCAAAGGTGGATATGGAGATAATGGATGCTCTGAATATTATCTTTTAATGTCTGGATATTTTCCTGTGGATTTAAAGGTAGCAAATGAAAGGAAGGAGAGAGAAAACAGCAGTATGACCCATTGGCCTATCATCAATAACATTGATAATGCTGGAGCCTGAAATGAAGGATGTAAAAACAGAACACTGGGAGATGAATGATGAAATTGAACAGAGTCCGCATGGATTATGAAAGGGAAACCATGCGTGACTAATTTTCCCTTCATGCACAGGATGAAGGGTTATCAACCTGAAACATTAACATTTTTTTTCTTCACAGATGCATGCTGAACATAATGAGTGTAGCATTTTTTTGGGGTTTATTTTGATGAGGTATCCGGCAACTGCAGCTTTTTTTATCGCTTATCTTACATGTCCCAGCTACACTAGTCCCATCTGCTTGAGTTTGGTCCATACCCTTCCAAACCTGCCCTATCCATATACGTGTCTAACTGTTTCTTAAATATTGGTATAGTCCCTACCTCCTCTGGCAGCTCGTTCCATACACCCACCACCCTTTGTGTGAAAAAGTTACCCCTCAGATTCCTATTAAATCTTTTCCCCTTCACCTTAAACCCAAATCCTCTGGTCCTCGATTCACCTACTCTGGGCAAGAGACTCTGTGTATCTACCTGATCTATTGCTCTCATGATTTATACATGTCTATAAGATCCTTATGCACTCCAAGAAGTAGAGTCCCAGCCTACTCAACCTCTCCCTATAGCTCAGCTCCCCCTAGTCTTGGCAACCTCCTCATAAATATTTTCTGTACCATTTCCAGCTTGACAACATCTTTCCTATAACCCGGTGACCAGAACTGAACACAATATTCTAAATGCAATCTCACCAATGTCTTATACAACTGCAACATGACCTCCCAACTTCTATACTGAGGAAATGAGGATTGAGTGGGAAGGTAGATTTTGGTTTCCTTGCTATTTGAGCCCAACAGAATACAACTATGTAATCTTGGTTGGGTGTATATTTTGATTGATATTCATGGTCCACTTTTTGCACGGCTCCTGGCTGAGTATCTTGGTCAAAATGATTCACTTAATATTAATGCATGTCTCTTCTGCTCTTTATCAGTGTTTGGTGTTTTCATCATAAAACAAATCCATGATATGTTTGACATTATACTTGCAGCAATGGTTGACTGATGTGTGGAAGGAATTTTAAAAGCACAAATTTAATTGGCCATAGTCAGATATAGCCCCGATTGGTCAATTTATCATTTTATAACCAAGTAGACATTTATTACTTTTTGCTGCTGTTACTTGCATACTTATGAGCAGGTGAAAGTATACAAGATTACTTTACAGTACTTGAAATATTTATCAGAGCTACTATAATGAATGATTGAAGCCAAATAAAGCACCATTGTGTCCCATTATTCCATATGTACTCGCATGACAAGTATATCACTGACAATTTTAAATATTTGAGTTTTTAATCTGAATGCAAGTATTTATTTAAAAAGTACTTATTTAAAAAATAATATATCATTCTGATATTTTCTGGGTCTATTGGAGTGTGTAAAGGGGCTGTCCCACTTGGGCGACGTAATCCGCGAGTTAAGAAGAGTGTCTTCGACCTTCAAGCTCGAGGGCACTTGCATGGAAAGCCTCGAGCTAGATCGGCCGTCTGCGTTGAAACCGTGAGCTGCGACCGCACACACACACACACCCTCACACACACGCATATCGCAAAGGCGGGGGCCAGGGAAAGCGGGGGAGCGCTGTCTGAAATTCACACCCGCGATGAACAGAAAGGTAAAACGGCTGCAAGTGTACAGTAAGTCCTTTAGAGAGTGCGCGGGGGGTGAGGGGGGGGGGAGAGAGAGAAGGAGTGGAGACACTTTTAAGAAGTATAATAATAATGTTTAGCGGGCATTTTACCTACCGGTAGGTTTCCTTGGTCCTGAAAACTCCAATGAGCCAATCAAAATGCCCAGTCAGCGATGGAGATTGCCTACGGCTGCCCTCGATTGCCTGTAACTAAATAGCGACCCCACTGCACTACGAGTCAAAAAGAACCATGCCGACCAAATTTTACTCGCAGAAAGTTTTTCAACATGCTGAAAAAATTTCCGCGACCTAGCTGTGGCCACGAGTATGCGGGAACTTCCCTCGAGCATGAAGGAGAGTTCCAGCGACCTCATAGGACCTCCTAGGACTACGTGTCGACCATGCTGTGAGTTCGAAGGTCGAAGACACTCTTCTAAACTCGCAGATTAGGTCGCCCAAGTGGGACAGCCCCTTAAGGATAGAACTAGTGTATGGATGATCATTGGTCAGCGCAGTCTCGGTGTGCCGAAGGGCCTGTTTCTAAGCTGCATCTCTAAACTAAACTTGCCAAATGCCACTTCCCAAATCCACGATTTCCAGAAATCCAAGTTTGCAATGATTTAATTTTCTTGTTATTCTTGGTCGGATACTCCTTGGTCGGATGGTTCTTTGTGCTCCATGTTAACTCTAGTATTCCCCAGGGACCTATGCCTAACCCCTTTTGTTTCTTATTCCAGAACTGCCCTTCAGCAGTGACTTCTGAAAACTCAGCATCAGTTTCATCAACAATATACAATTCTTTCTCACTACCCCATTTGATCTCTCCACCCTATAAATTCTCATTCTGCCTATGCATATCCAGTGATACGTGATGGGAAAATATTGGGGATAATGAAATAATTGTTCTGAGGTCTAAACCAAATTTCATTCACTTTTCACCACCTACATCCCTTTTTTGTAAGCTATCTAAGGTTGAAAGCTATCAGTTTAAGAATGTTGCTGTCTTTTCCTACTCTGAAAGAATGGATGCAATCCAATTCTTATCAACAAGATTGCCTATCCAATGCTATTCAAGCAAACCCGTTGCCTTAAACTCTTGACCCATGTCAACTACAACTCTGTTATGCGTCCATCAGAAATATAAGAAGCAGGTCGGTTAACCCACTGAATGTTATGACTAATTCCATCATGGCCTCAATACTGTTTATTGCACTCTCCATTCTTCTTGACTCTTTTATTGGTTAAATATTTATCACTCTGTACCCTGAGTAGATACATTCACTCTGCTTCGTTAGATAGGGGGTAACAAATTCTGAAGTCTTGACTCTGAGTGAATCTGCATCTGAGATCTCAGACCCCAAATTCTGGATACTCTTATCAGGGAAACATTGTGTCATCTTTTATCCTATTAGTCCCAGCACCCTCGGGATTTTAATAAGATCACATCTCATTCTTCAATATTCTGCAAAGTATAAGCCCAACTGTTTTTCAGGTTTCATCCCCTTCCATCTCTTTCTTCCCCAGGTGCTATTTGAGATCTAACTGGGGGATCATGTTTATGACAGATGTTCTAATCTCTAATGTGGGGCATTATATTATTTACAAAATGTAATTTTAGTTTAATTCAAATCTACAGATTACAATTAAAGGCTTTCTGACTTTGGTCAATTATTGTGAATCTTTTCTTGACATATTTCTGCATGATTCTGCGTAAACATTGGATAGACTAGACTGTAACTAGTGTGCTGGGATTGAAATTCGTTTTTAATATCCATTCATTATACATGTATACATTGAGTATTAGGATATTTTAGTGTTTTTTTTAATTAACTACTAGCATCTCGATGCCTTTCTGTGGAGGTAATTTGTTGCAAGTTGTCAGACAAAGTAACAGTATAAATGAGTATTATGTAATGGGCCTGTCCAACTTAGGCAACTTTTTAGGCGACTGCAGGAGACTATGCGGTCGCCACATGGTTGCTACATGTTCGCGCGCGGGTGGTTGCCGGGTAGTCGCCTTCGTGGTCGAGGAGTTCCCGCATTCTGGGAGCTAGTCGCAGCCTCATTATGGTCGCCGCAAATTTTTCAACATGTTGAAAAATTAGCGGCGACCAGAATGAAGCCGCCATGGAGAGTAGTGAGAGTTCTCGTGCCTTAGGTGGGTTGCCAGGAAGTCCTAGTGGGTTGCCAGGAGGTCGAAGGTTCTCGTAGGTTGCAGCCGGTGCTGACCTGTGAATTTCATTGGCTCATTGGGAAAAAAAACGTAAGCAGTAGTTTTCAGAACCAAGGATAACCGACCGAGCTTCACAGACTTCTTAAAAGTTGTCTCCACTCCTTCATCATCACCCCTTTTCACCCCTTCTTTCCCCCCCCTTTTTTAAAGGACTTACGTGACCCTTCCCCTACACTGTGCTTTTACCGTCTTAATTACAGCGCCAACCTTCCTGTTCATCGTGGTGTGTGTCTGTATCACATTTGCTTTGCACCATGTGAATTTCACTCAGACAGCGCTCCCCCCGCTTGCCCTGTCCCCCGCCTGCATAACTGGCTGGTGAAGGAAGCGATGTGTATGTTTGTGTTCCACTCTGACAGTCACCATTCCAGTCGCCCGTTTTTCAGGCGACTGCCGGCATCTTGACAGTCACCTGAAAAACGCCTAAGTAGGACAGGTCCATAAGTGCATGACTCTATGGCTCTAAGTAAACTGTTTCAGGAGTATTTCTGGTGAAATAATTGGAGTATTTTGGTTATGATATCCAAATCCATAACCCACATTTAACTTTCAGAATTTTTTTTATATGTCAAAAGTGAAATTAAGTAGAGGTGAACCTCTATAACTATATTTATCACCTCTGCTTATTTGAAGTAAATAAATCCTAAAGCAAGGTCTACTTTATTAGAACTAATTGAACCTTATTTGTGACATCCTTTTCTAAATAAGCAATCAGCGACTTTAAATTCCAAACAATCTCCAGAAGAAAAAATTAAATTAAGTCTATTCCAAGATTTTTGCGCAAATGTTTGGGATTTTCTTAAACACACGTGCTATGGATTGTTTAAATTGCTGCTCTGCTATTTGGGCCTCTGCTGCTTTCAGTTGTAGGGTCCTGTATTGGCTAATAGGTGTCAAAGATCAATAGTAATGAACTATACCTCAATTATAGTAGCTGTTAGAATTTTATAGGTGTTTAAATTTGGTAGGTATGAGAGGGTTTTCCTTTGACGAGTGTAATTAAAATTGGATAATCTCACTGCAGCAGGAGGATAATGGATGATCTCAATGTGGCATATAATTCTGGGATGGATTGACAAGGGTGATCCCAAAAGACAAGTTGAAGTGCTAGGGATCAGCCATTTTATGACTGAGATGACAAATTCAAAGTTGTGATCATTTTTTGGGTACAATGAGATAAGTTGGGAAAGCAGAAGTACAAAAACAGACATGATATTTAAGTATTCAGGAAATTTTAGATGTTAAGAGATATGAGATGTGCCACTCAGGTAAATGATCTTGCTGAAGGTTGGCTTTTGGTGCAGGCATAAGGCAACAAATGTCCTCTGACTGATATTTCTTGTTACCCTTTGTTAATGTTCTGGTGGAACAGGCTTGAGAGGTTGGCTGTGAATATTTACCTTCATGAAGTTATTACTTTGACAGCTTGAAAATTCAACTATATTAGACTGAGCATGACAATTTCAGAAAACAGTAATTGGGTAACAACTGTAAGAGTATATTTAAAACTTTTTTCTTAATTCCTGATTTGTAATTATTTATTAATGCATAAAATTCTGGTAGCTTTGCAGACATTCTGCTTGATATCTTTCACTATATCTTTACTCCTTTTTTTGATTTTGATTTATTTTGTAGGCAATTTTATGTGATGTGGAAGGAAGTCTGAGGAGGAAATCTTATATGCATTTATATAGAGGATGTGTGTGTGAGATAGTCTAGCGACTTCCTTCCTAATATGTAAGGTGAAATTAAATGCTATTTCGCACAGGCCTGTTATATTTTTATATGTTCAATATCTCTTTCTTATTCATTGATCTTGATTGTGATTTCCCTTCTCATCCATTCTGATTTCCCCTTCCGTCATCAAAGATGTAGGCATCCAATGTAATTTCTCCTCTTCTTAAAGCATGTAGGTCAAGGACTAGCAAAGGTATTTTTGCGCATTAAAATTTACACTCTAGTATCCTAACACTTGATTTCTTCAAGTGGAACCTGCTCCCTTATACATGCTCCCTTATACATCAAAGGAGACATGGTGGAGAGAGTCAACGACTTTAGGTTCCTGGGAATAAACATCTCCCAGGACCTCAAATGGCAAATGAACACCGTCACTCTCTTGAAGAAGTCTCATCAGCGGCTGTATTTCCTGAGGTCTCTACGGAGAGCTAACGTCTCACAGCCGCTGCTGCTGTCCTTCTATCGATGTGCCGTGGAAAGTATCCTCACCTACGGAATCCTGGTGTGGTTTGCCAGCTGTACTGTGGCTGAGAGGAGGGCGCTGCAGGGAATTATAAAAACTGCGCAGCGCATTACAAACGCTAACCTGCCCTCCTTGGATGACATATACAAGGCCCGATGCTTGCGCAGGGCCATAAATATCAAGAAGGACACATCCCACCCTGCCAACCACCTTTTTACTCTGCTACCCTCGGGGAGGCGACTCCGGTCTCTGCAGGCTCGCACCGGTAGACTAAAAAATAGTTTCTACCCATGTGCGGTAAAAGAGCTTCTCCAATAGTGAACACTGGGAAGCAAGAAGTAACTTCGAGGAATACCGCTAAATTCTTTTAAACTTTAAAAAAAATGTATCTATTATTTTACTATTAACTGTACATATGTGTATTGGTTGTTGTGTTGTATTTCTTTTAACGGAGGAGAAGCAAATGGAATTTCGTTGCTCAGTTTTGTGCAATGACAATAAACATATTCTATTCTATTCTATTCTATTCTATTCATTTTGTTTGGTGTGGTGGTTGCTGGCAAGGCCAGCATTTGTTGCCTATCTACAGGTAGTGGTTTTCCCAAGTGGCTGCTTGCCTTGGTGGTTTGGTACTGTTGAAGTGGCCTAGATAAGTGACCTCAACACACAGTGGACAAGTGAACAGCACACGGTGTGATGTTAATGGAAGATTAGTTCAGTTTAATTTATTGTCAAGTGTACAGGGGTACAGCGAAATGCTCTTTTGTTGCATGCTATCCAGTCAGCAGAAAGTGTATACATGAAGACAATGTTTTGGGGATGGATGAATTACCAATTGGATGAGTTGCTTTGTCCTGAATGGTATTGTGTCTATTTAAGGTTACACACATCCATGCATGTAGAAAAACAAATCCATCATATTCCTGATTGTTGGTCCTTATGGCTTGAAAAGGCTTGAGTATCAAATGATAATTCTTGCCACTGGATATACCA
Organism: Amblyraja radiata; assembly: GCF_010909765.2. Lineage (NCBI taxonomy): Eukaryota > Metazoa > Chordata > Chondrichthyes > Rajiformes > Rajidae > Amblyraja > Amblyraja radiata. The sequence continues at coordinate 94,054,036 of NC_045958.1, read as the reverse complement.
CAAACTCTGACTGTTCCTGGTGTTGCTGTTGTTGATCTGTTTCTGGTCACACAAGATAGTGATTGTGGGAGACTTGGCAAGGATAATAAATGTCAAGAATAAGCAATTGGACCCTTGTTTGAACTGATCGTTCTTTGGAGTGAATGTAACTTGCCACTAATCAGCCCTTGCCTATGTGTTGTCTGTGTTTTGATGCAAGCATGCATATCTGTTTTAGTGCAAAGTTATGAGTGGAATCAGACATTGTGATTAATAGAAAATATCCATATTTTTGGCGTTACGATGTATAGAAGGACATTAGGAAGCTGAAGCTGGTCTGACCTATTTGGGGTGGGATGATTAACCACCACACTGTCTTCCTTTGTGCAAATTATAATCAAATTGGTGGTATTTTTTTCTCAATGCCTGTTGAGTTCAGTAGCTTGATGCCACTGTCAACTGATGCCTTAATGTCAAGGGGAATTGTTCTCATCTTGCCACTGAAATTCAGTTTTTTGGTTGCTCAGGACTGAATGGCCCTGTTAAATCCCAAACTAGGGGTTGGTAAGTAAGTGCTGCTTGGTATGGTTTGGGCAGTTTTCCGCATTGCTGGGAGGATGCTAGTTCTTTAACTTTTTTAACAGCTTGACGAGATATGGATAGTGTATCTGTATACTGTGGGACAGCTTGATTGTTATCATGTATAGTCTTTCCACCAACTGGATAGCACGCCACAAAAACGCTTTTCACTGTACATTGGTATACGCAACAATAAACTAAACTTACCAAACCAAAAAAAAGTCTTTAGTAATGGAAAGATTTCTTGTCCCATGGAGTCATAGAGTAATACAACATGGAAACAGGCACCTCACCCCCATCTTGTCCATGCTGACCAAGTTGGCACATTGTGCAAGTTCCATTTGCTGCCATTTGTCCCAAAGGCCTCTTATAACTCTCCTCGTCTACATATCTGTCCAAATATCTTTTAATTCATAATTACAATTTCTTCAATAGCTTTATCTGGCTGCTCAGTCTAGATACAGACTTCCAACTGAGTAAAAACGTTGCTGCTGTGGTCCCTCTTAAAGCTATTCCTTTTTACTTTAAGTTAATTCCCTTAGCTTTTGAATCCTCTGCCCTGGTGATAAAGACTAAGCATTTGCTTTATCCAAGTTCTTTTGAGTTTTTGCTGGGTACTCTAATCTTCTCTCACGTCCCGAAGACTGGTAAATTATTTGGTTACCATAAATTAACCCATTCTGGTATAGGCGAGTGCCAAAATAGGAGAAAGGAGTATGAAAGTGAGACTGGCATTGCTGTGCTGTGCCCTTATTATCTTGTAAGAATTTTTTAAAATTTAGCCGGAAATCCTTCTCCCTCATTGAGCTCTATATTATAATTCACCATGAAAGCTATTAATTTATTGGATGTGTTATAAGAGCTAGATCCAGGAGGATGGTTCCTCTGGCTGAGGAGTCCACAACCTGGGGTAATAACCTTAGAATAAGAGTAGGTCATTTAAGATTGAGGTCACAAGAAATTTATTCATGCGATGAGTGTGGAATTCTTTTTTGCAGAAGACTGGAGTATCTTTTGAAAAAAGATCCATAGATTTTGGAGATTTAAGACAATTGAGAATAGTGCAGGAAAGTGGTGTTGGTTGTAGATCAGCTATGATCTTAATGAATGGACAGCAGTCTTAATGAGCTAAATAGCTGCCCTAGGCTCCTTTAAAAAAAAATTTAAAAAAATTAAAAAAATCTTTGTCTTCACTGAGTTGTTAAATTTTGCTTGTACCTTTTAGGAAATAGAGAAAACTCTCATCTGACAGTCAGCAATTGGACATCTAGATTACAATAACCTTCGAGAGCTGGCAGGAGTATAACTATGAATTATTGAACACTTCCATCGCAGCAGTCTCGGAGAGAATAAATATGATAATGTTTCCCTTTGGTTTGATGGACTGTGCAGCATCCTTTTGGAGTCTTGCAGTAGTTAGTGTACCATATAGTAGCTTTTTGTTAACTTGCTGAACTGTGCTCCCAACCTATATTATTGAGAGTAAATGTCAGCAATAAATAAAAGTAAATAATTCTACAATGATTCAGAAAGCCTTTGATAAGGTGCCACACATTAGGCTGCTTAGGAAGGTGAGCGCCCACAGTATCAAAGGGCAGATACTAGCATGGATAGCAGGTTGACTGGATGGCAGAAGAGAAAGAGTGGCAATAAAGGCGGCTTTTTCTGGTTGCCTGCCAGTTACTAGTGGTCGGTGCTGGGGCCGCTACGCTTCACGTTGTATATTAATGATCTGGACGAGGGGATTGAAGTCTTTGCGGCATAGTTTGCGGGTGATACGAAAATAGATGGCGGGGCAGGTAGTGTAGAGAAAACAGGGACTCTGCAGAAGGACTTGAACAGGTTGGGAGAGTTGGCAGAGAAGTGGCAGATGGAGTATAATGTAGCGTGGAGTCATGCATTTTGGTAGTAGGAATAAAGACGTACACTATTTTCTAAATGGGTTGAGAATCCGGAAATCGGAAATGCAAAGGGACTTGGGAGTGCTGGTGCAGGTTTCCCAAAAAGTTAATCTGCAAGTCAAATCGGTAATGAAGTAACTCGGTGCTAGCATTTATTTCATGAGGGATTGTATACAAAAACAGAGATGTAATGTTGATGCTCTATAAGGTGCAGGTAAGGCCGCATTTGGAATATTGTGAGCAATTTTGGGCACCATATCTGAGGAAGGATGTGCTGGCCCTGGAGAAGGTCCAGAGGAGGTTTACAAGAATGATCCCAGGAATGAGTAGGTTAACCTATGGGCCTGTAGTTTAGAAGATTTGCTGGAGTTTAGAAGAATGAGGGGGGATCTCAATGAAACATACAGAATAGTGAAAGGCTTGGATAGAGTGGATGTGGAGAGGACGTTTCCACTAGTGGGAGAGTCTAGGACTAGAGGTCATAGCCTCAGAATTAAAATACATTCTCTTAGGAAGGAGATGAGGAGAAATTTCTTTAGTCAGAGGGTGGTGAATCTGTGGAATTCTTTACCCCAGAAGGCTACGGAGGCCAAGTCAGTGGATATTTTTAAGGCAGCGATAGATAGATAGATAGATTATTGATTAGTACATGTGTCAGAGGTTTTGGGGAGAAGGCAGGAGAATGAGGTTAGGAGGGAGAGATAGATCAGCCATGATAGAAGCGGAGTAGACTTGATGAGCTGAATGGCCTAATTCTACTCATATTCCTTATGACAAGTGAAAATTATCCCCAGGTTCAGTCCTCAGACTTTATTTTAATTCACTTTGTAAATTCTAATGATCCTTGCTCTTATAACCTGATGGGTGGAATTCCATTGTAGTTTACATGTTTTAGTTAGAGTTCTTTAGCATTGGTTTTAATCTGGGCAAAATACTTTTCGCTCCCATTCCTTTAATTGGCAAGTCCAACAGACTTTTTGTGTTTCTGAGGCTTGCTTGCACAAATCTGAGCTCTTGTATCTTGTAAAGATACAAATCTTTCTTGTAACATCATGTTTTGATTTCACTAATCAAGTTACCACCTGCTACATCCCTAAAACGAACCAAACACAAGTCATAAAAGGCACCTTCCTGTATCTGTCCATAATACATTTGTTCTTGCTCACTTGAACTCCTCCACAGTTTTGAAGTTAACTATATCCTTCTCATACTCTTCTTCCTCCTCAAACACTTCTTCAATGTTATCTAGCCCATTGAGATGCCACATGCTTGTTCCACCTTTATGTATTCAATCATTGCTGAAATGTATTCTCTGCAATTATGAAGCACTACTTGCTAGAAGCTGTTTTGAGACAGCTTAACCTCTTTGTAAGTAGTGATGACTTTTTTTTCAGACACTTTAACAATATTTTATGGAGCTTCGATTTGGATTGCGTTTGATTAGATGAATTTCAGCCATGGAGGTTTAAATTCCATTGCAATATTTGAGGCAAATGATTCTATACCCACATCCGTTTTCCATGAAGAAAATTATAGTGGTTATTTTTTTTTAAATCGCTATTGTATTTAATTATATAAAATTCTTTTTGTATTCCATTGAAAACTGTAATTCCATGGCAACTTAACATTAACTGCATCTAATTGATAGCATTTATGTCTGAATTGCTTGCAATAATGATCCCTGCTAAATCTACAGATATGTCCCGTTATTATAACTTGAATAATCTGCAGCAGCTCTAAAAATATGTAATACATTTTCCTAAGGTTAATAAAATATCTTAAGGTTAGTAAAATTGCACTTTTTCTGTGCTGTTTCATTTATCGGAATCATAGAGCACAGAAATGGACCCTTCAGCCGCCCATATCCATGCTGACCCATTTTCCCAGCTACACTAATCCCATTTACGTGAATTGGAACTGTAACCTTCTATTCCTTGCCTATTTAAGTCTAAGTGCCTCTTAAACGTGCTAATTGTATATGATTATACCACCTCTCCCGGCAGTGCATTCCAGATCTCGGCTGTGGTCTATGGAAAAAGAAACTGTAAAAAGATCAACTCAATTATTCTGTACTTGTGAAGTTGGCAAATGTATATGATTCATAATTGTGATTACTTTCAGGGTTATGGTTATAATAGAACACAAAGATTAACCATTATGTATTTTTGTTACATGATAGGAAATGTGCTGATCTGCCTAAACTAATCACTAAGCCAATTTTAGATCTGCTTGACCAGGATCCCGTGTGCCTCAACCTTCTGGACCAGCCTCCAAAGCAGAGTTAAGGCAAATGCTGGGGATATTTACCATCGAGTGACAGTATTCAATTTCATTCATAAATACTCAGCAAATAAACCAGCCTGTGGCTGCTAGCAGCATGATATGGGCACCATTCTGGCATTGAAACATTAATGCCAAAATTGTGCCAGGCAATGACCATCACCTGCAAGAGAGTCTAACAACCTATCCTATCACCAGATTCCAATGCTGTATAATGCTCCTTGAATCTCTATCCACTTCCCTCCTTCAAATCCTCCTCACTAACATTTCATGCTGTGAGTAATTCCATCAATTCCATTTTGCGCCACTCTCTGTTATTTCCCTATCTCTCTCACTTACTCATTGAGTCCCCAGTGATTTTCCTGCCATCATCTGTACTATAGAAAATTTATGGTAGCTAATTGAATTACCATGTCATCTGCAGGATGTGCAAAGAAACCCACTTAGTCGAAGGTTGAACTCCACGTAACCTGGGTTGCTGAAGCTATGCAGCAGCAGCACCTTTTATATATTTCATTGTATCATCTACCTTAGTAATGTTGATCAAGGAGAGACTTTAGGTTGAAACTAAAAACACACTGATTGTTGAGGTTAGAAATCAGTTGTGAATCTAGTTGGATTCTACTGAACCATCAATGAAGACTATCTACAAAATGAAGAAATTTGTGTTTATAATTGCAACATGCCTGTTGAATGGAATCGAACTGTAAAAGTTTAATTGAAGCTTAAAGTTTATCCTGACGGTAAACACAGTAAAAGTGCTCATTATGTACCGCGATACTAACAGCTTAAAATTTACCATGGCATTTGTCATTCTTTAGCATCATAGGCAGAATTTTCACCGTATGTTCATAAAATTAATTGGATTCTCCCAATATTGCAGTCAAAGTTTGAACTTTCTTTGAGTACTTTAGAAATTAGTAGGGCTTGCAGTCATGATCTTCATAGAAATCCATTTCTTGACTTTTTCATGGTTCCAATGAAGGATGTTTATGGTACTGTTTTAAATAGTACATTTGCTCTGCTTTGCTTTTCACAAGCTTCTGAAGGCTAAAATTAACCTGTTACTGGTGAATAAGTGCAGAATTTGACTCAAACAATTGAACAACGAATGACTTTCTTCAGTTTGTATGAATGGCTTTGTCAGTTATGCTGTTTATAACCCCAAAAATTGCATGTGGCCTTCTTGAGGACTTTAGAGGGATTCTTCAGAACCAGTTAATCTACTGCTTTAGTCTTTTATTATATTATGTAGTGAACGTGCCTTTTACTATTATGTAATTGGAACTTAAATTAGCCTCATCAGAGAATCTTTTTTCAGAACTTTATTTTTGGCTGCCTGATATAATTGAAAATAATTTTGCTTTGTAATTCGCTTGGTAAATCCGTCTTTACTGTATTTTTTCCGTTTTTACAAAATGTTCTGGATTAAATGTCAAAGCAGTCATTGCTGTTTGTGTTGAAATCGTGCAACCTCAGTATTCTATCATCCTCCAAAAAAGCTTCAGTTGCTGTTTAATCATGTGTCTACCTTCCCAAAGAAAACATGCCTAAGAGTAATGGTGGGGAGGTAGAGGTCAACAACGTTCTTATTATTCAAAGTGTTCTGAAAGGTTTTGGTTTCCTATGCTCTACTTTATTTAATTATTTAAGTAGGTTAGAATGTGCAGCTGTCAAAGAAGCAAATCTGAAAAGCAAAAAAGGCTGCTTATGAATATATCATTTGTTAACCACCTACCTATTCCCCCCCCCCCCCCCCCCCCCCCCCCCGTGAAGTGCCATTGTCCGCATACAGTGACATTCTGCCTGTCTTCCTCTTTTTCATTGCTGTGCATCATCCGATGCACCAAGAAGTAGTAATTCATGCACTAAATCATCCAATTTGCACCAAGAAGTAGTAATCCAGTTGTTTTGTGTACATATGTGTACTTTTTTTAGTCATGTTTTCAATGTTACTTAGTTTAGAGAATGACAGAACTTTCCACTCATTTCATCTCGCCCAAGCAAAACACATTTTAATAAAAAACACACTGTCTTCAAAATGGATGCAATCAGGATCAGTCAGTTGAAAACCAATGGAACCAGTCAGTTGAGTTCATTTTGTTTAAACAATTATATGCAAGAAGAAAAGTAATATAAAAAGCAATCTACTTAAGATAACTTAAATTCAGCAAATACGAATATATGAAAAAATGATAAAAATCCCATGTTTGTTTTTGGGGAGGTGCAACCTAATTGTAGATGTAAACCATAGAATATTTTAAATAGATTTAATACTGTAATTTTGTTTTAGTTCACCCCTTCCCCATTATTCGTCTTTGCTTCTGTGCCTTCTTATCCAAGCAAACAACGTTCTCCTGTTTAGCAAAAGTGCCTGTTGGCATAAGATTAGAGACTATTCTTTCTTCCTTTATGTTCTCCCTTTACACAAATTACCCTCTGAAAAAAGGAGCTGAGGCACTTGATTCCCAGGCTTCCAATAATGGTGAAAAGGAAAACAAACTGCGGATGTTGGAAATCTGAAATAAAATTAAAATGCTGTAACTACTCAGCAATTCAGGCAGCATGTGAGGAAGTATATTTCAGATACATGAGATTTCAACAGAACCCAAAAATGGTTCGTTGTAACCAGGCAGAGAGTATGGACTAATCCATGATTTGGCTTGTATTCTTATTTCCTACTCTTTCAGAGAAGTTCATCATATCGCAGGTTGTACAAATTGGTGTCACTTCTAATAATAATAATAATAAATTTTATTTATGGGCGCCTTTCAAGAGTCTCAAGGACACCTTACAAAAATTGAGCATGTAGAGGAAAAACATGTAAGGGGAATGAAATAAATAGTAGAGACATGACTAGTACACAAAGTAAAGACAGAATTCAATACAAAACACAGTATGAGGCGAATTAATTCACAGATGAAAAGGGACGGGGACGTGGGGCTAAGGATAGGCACAGGTGAAGAGATGGGTCTTGAGGCGGGACTGGAAGATGGTGAGGGACACGGAATTGCGGATCAGTTGGGGGAGGGAGTTCCAGAGCCTGGGAGCTGCCCTGGAGAAGGCTCTGTCCCCAAAACTGCGGAGGTTGGACTTGTGGATGGAGAGGAGACCGGCTGATGTGGATCTGAGGGACCGTGAGGGTTGGTAGGGGGAGAGGAGGTCAGTGAGATATGGGGGGGCCAGATGGTGGAGGGCTTTGTAGGTGAGGACCAGGATTTTGTAGGTGATCCGGTGGGAGATGGGAAGCCAGTGAAGTTGTTTGAGGACTGGAGTGATGTGATGCCAGGATTTGGTGTGGGTGATGAGTCGGGCGGCTGCGTTCTGGACCAGTTGGAGTCGGTTGATGTAGGTGGAGCTGATGCCAAGGAGAAGTGAGTTGCAATAGTCCAGTCGGGAGGAGATGAAGGCATGGATGAGTCTTTCAGCAGCGGGCAGTGTGAGGGAGGGTCTGAGTTTGGCGATGTTGCAGAGATGAAAGAAGGAGGTTTTAATGACATGGCGGATGTGAGGCTCAAGGGAGAGGGTGGAATCAAAGATCACGCCAAGGTTGCGGGCCTGGGGAGATGGGGAGACAGTGGTGCCGTCGATGGTGAGAGTGGGGTTATTGATTTTGCTGAGTGTGGCTTTGGAGCCTATGAGGAGGAATTCTGTCTTATCGCTGTTGAGTTTGAGGAAATTATGTTGCATCCAGGTTTTTATAGCTGACAAACAGGAGTTGATATGGGAGAGGGGGGGGGGGGGTTGTGGGGGGATTTGGTGCCAAGGTAAATCTGGGTGTCATCAGCGTAACAGTGGAAGTCTAGATTGAAGTGGCGGAGTATCTGACCAAGAGGGAGGATGTAGATGATGAAGAGGAGGGGGCCGAGTACGGAGCCTTGGGGAACGCCTTGAGTGACTGCGGCTGTAGCAGAGGTGTGGTTGTGGAGAGAGATGAAGTGGGATCTGTTGGAAAGGTAGGAACGGAGCCAGCTGAGTGCAGAGCCTTCAATGCCGAGGTCTTTGAGTCTGGTGAGCAGGATGTTATGGTTCACTGTATCGAAGGCTGCGCTCAGGTCGAGGAGGATGAGGATGTTGAGGGAACCAGTGTCAGCAGAGGTGAGGAGGTCGTTGAGGACTTTGAGGAGAGCAGTTTCTGTGCTATGGAGGGGGCGAAAGCCAGATTGGAGGGGTTCAAGTAGGTTATACGCAAGGAGGTGGGAATGAAGTTGCGACGCAACGATACGCTCCAGGGTTTTTGAAAGAAAGGGGAGGTTTGAGATTGGGCGGTAGTTAATGAGAGAGGAGGGATCAAGACCAGGTTTCTTTAAGATTGGTGTAACGGCAGCAGTTTTGAAAGCGGAGGGGACAATTCCTTGGGACAATGAGGAATTGAAGAGATTAGTGAGGTAGGGGCAGAGAACGGGGAGGCAGGACTTCAACAGGGGAGTGGGGAGAGGGTCGAGGGAGCAGGTAGTGGGTTTGGAAGAGCTGATGAGTTTGGCGATTTCAATAGGGGTGACCAGGTCAAACTGGGAGAGGAAGCAGTGTGGAGGAGGGGTAAGGAGGTCAGTGGAGATGTTGAAAGGAGGGGCCTTGGTAGGTGGTGGAGTAGATGCTGGGGAGTCGGGTACAGGGGATAAAGATTGATAGATGGTGCTGATTTTATCTGCGAAAAAGTGGAGGAATGAGTTGCAGAGATCCGGAGTAGAGGTAGGGAGAGTGTTGGCTCGAGGCTTGAGGAGGTTGCCCACTGTGGAGAAGAGGGTTCTGTGGTTTAGGCAGGGATCGGTGAATATGGAGGAGAGGTAGGCAGATTTTGCAGCAATGATTTTACATCAAACTTCTGTAGTTTGTAAATGATGGAACAACCTATTTTTCTTTCCCAGGGTTGGGGAATCCAGAAACATAGGTTTCAGGGAAGAGGGGAAAGATTTAATAATAACCTGAGGGGCAACTCTTTCACACAGAGGGTGGTACGCCTATGCATTGAGCTCCTCGCAGTGTTCTTGGATATACCTGATTTATCTATCCTTGCACATTAAAGAATATATTTGTCATAGGTAAGTGCCATGAAGATCTACCGAACGGGTTCCTTAGTTAGTGGTTGTCAAATGAGGAGAGAAATCAGTATGCTGGGTGTATTCAGGTTGTATTCATTGAAACAAATAAGAGGTCACTTCATTGAAACACGTGACTCTGAATGAGTTCAACAAGTTGGATGCTGAGAGGATTATTCCCCTAGCCATTGGAACTTAAATGGAAAAGACATTTCTTTACATCGAGGGTGGTGAATCTTTGGAGTTTTAGACTTTAGACATACAGCATGGAAACGGGCTCTTTGGCCCACCGAGTCCGCGCAAACCAGCGATCACCCCGTGCACTAGTACTAAATTACTCACCAGGGATAGTTTTCAATTTACCAAGCCATTGACCTACAAACCTGTACGTCAATGTAGTGTGGGAGAAAAACAGGGCACCTGGAAAAACCTCACAAGGTTAATAGAAGAACATACAAACTCTGTACAGACAGCACCCGTAGTCAGGGTCAAACCTGGGTCTCTGGTGCTGTAAGGCAGCAACTCTACTGTTTTTTTCCACTGAGTTTTTTATTATGGAATTCAACAGCTACTTTCCTCAAACCATCAGATTTTTGAACCAACCTGCACAGTAAAATATCCCAGCACATCTTCCACAGATCAACTCGTTGGTCCCTAAACTGTCTCACACTTCCTCCTTGACAAGTGCTTCTTTTAAATTTGTATTCATAATATCTTTGAGTTCCATTCTGTGTTAACTCCAATTCTGTTTTTGTTCTCCCACTTTCCACTACCAGTCTACTTTCTCACTTCTTGAACATAATATACTCTATTAGCCTGCTGATTCCCATGAATCTGGTCATGCACAAGCAGTGACAGCACCAACATAAACAGGAGATTATTCCTTTGGCCATTTTTATTTAATTGAAGTTTATCCCCCCCCCCCCCCCCCCGATTCTTTCAAGCTCCCCAGTGACATGCAGGCTAAAATTGAAAAGACCAGTTTGTAAAAGTGAAGTAGAAAGTCGATGCAGGGCACTAGAATAAGTTCAGGAATCTAAGATTGTAGTAAAGTGATAGAAACAGGTATGAAAATAGTGTTAATATTTTCATTTCAAAATGATTTCCATTAATAAATGGTTTCACATCTCAAATATTGCAATTAATATTTAAATGTTAAGCAAATTCTGTCTGAAGTCGGCAGTAATGGAAGCTGGAAATACCGTACTGATACAAATTTTGCTCTATTAAAAGCACTATGGTTTAGATACTAAACCTTGTGTCTACAAGAAATAAGTGAAAAGGGCAGAGCCAACTATTAGACAATTCAGTTTCCACACCTTAAATGCATCATCTATAAATAGCAGTTCTCAAGTATTGGTATGCTGAAAGCTTCCAGAACACTCAGCTTGGCTTTGAAGTCTCCTAGAAAATGGTTGAATATTCACGAAGACAGTTGGCACTGGAGTTGTTAAAGTGACAGTGGGAAATTAGGAATAGGAATACTTTATAGTCACCTATGAGTAGACACCAAAGATACTAGAGGAGCTCCTCTAGTATTTTTGGTAGACACTGAGATTCTTTGCTTGCATACACAATGTCTACAAATAGCAGCCACCTACGGCGCTGACAAAGTTACAAAGCACACCGGCTCCTCCTTTTGTTTTCCCCCCCCAGCGGTTCCCCCAGGCCGGGTCCCCATTGTCCTTTGTCTCCACACCCCCATATGGTCCATTGTTCTCCCCCCTCCTCCCACACGGCAGTCCCCCCACGCCGGGTCCTCCATTGTTCTTCCCCTCACTCCCTCATGGCGGTCCTCCACGCTCTCATCAACCGTCGACCTGTGAGGCATTGCCGCCGCCGTGAGGCTTCACCACCGCTGTGGTCCCATCGTCGCAAGGCTTCACCATTGTGGACGCCCCACTTCACGCCTCCGTGGTACCCACGTGGGCCCCAGCCACGGGCGCCGTCGGCCACTTCATCCAAGTTGGGCTTCTACCCGCGAGACCCTGGCCGGGCTTCTATGCGGCGATCAGGGAGGCAGCGAGACCACGGTGCCTCGATAAAGGCCTCTGGCCATGTTCCCAGTTCACAGCCGTGGCCCGTCGGGAAGCCTTCTGGCTGCGCAATACAATCTGTTGTTGCATTTCCAATTTGGACTCGCCATTGATTCACCAATTAACATTCCGTAATAGTCACTGACTTTGCAAATTCTGGCAATCAGAAAATTTCCATCAGTCAAAAGAAGATAAAAGATTATTCACTTATTTTCGGTAGACATAAATGCTGGAGAAACTCAGCAGGTGCAGCAGCACCTATGGAGCGAAGGAAATAGGCAACGTTTCGGGCCGAAACCCTTCTTCAGACTGAAGAAGAAGTCTTCTTGAGTCTGAAGAAGGGTTTCGGCCCGAAACGTTGCCTATTTCCTTCGCTCCATAGGTGCTACTGCACCCGCTGAGTTTCTCCAGCATTTTTGTCAACCTTTGATTTTCCAGCATTTGCAGTTCCTTCGTAAACATTCACTTATTTTCCTTTATTTTAAGGAATTTTAAAATTTTGATACTGTTGTTTTCAAATAATCTTAAATTCCAGGTTGAGATGTTGTACTTCCGGTGGCGCTGGTGCCAGCAGCCTCCACCTACAGCCCAGTATCTTTTTGTTTTTTTGTTTATTTAGTTATGTAAAAGTGTGTTTTTTTGTGTTTTTTTGTGTTTTGATGTGGGGGAAGAGGGTACAGTGCGGGGGATACCGTCCTTCAGCCGCTTCCTGGTGAAGACGCGACTATTATTCGAGTCGCGTCCTCGCCCCCCCCCCCCGCCCCTCCAGCGGCCTACCTACTGGATTGGCGTGGACTTTCCTGCCGGGATCGACCAGAGCTCCAGCAGCGGCGGGACAGCGCTGTAACATCGCGAGGTCCCTTACTGGGGATCGCCGTCTGAAGCCCGGAGTGCTGGACCTGCGGCACCGACATCATGGAGCTGCGGTTTGTGGAGCTCCCAACGCGGGCGGCGCTGATGGACAGCACGGGGACCTGCGACTCTGCCCGGCTCGGCCGCTGCGGACTTCGGGAGCTGCGGACTTCGGGAGCTGCGGACTACGGGAGCTGCGGACTCCGGCTGCGGGGGGCGGCTGATCAGGAGGTCCGGGCCGCTGAGGAGGAGGATGTTCACCGTCGGGGTTCGGCGTCGGCGTTCCACCAGCCCGGCGTGAGGGCCTGAACAACGGGCCGCCCGGGGCGGCGACTGCGGGTGCTAGGAAGGCCTCGACCACGAGTGAACATCTGGGAAGAACGGAGGGGAGGCTGGCTGGACTATGGTGCCTTCCTCACCTTGGTGCCACTGTGTTATGTTGTGTCGTGGACTTTCAGTGTTTGTGCTTTTTTTAAAATTCTATTTTATTTTTAATATGTTTTATTATTTATCATTATTTATTTATTTTTATTTTTATGATACTGCCTGTAAGGGAAATTCATTTCGTTGTCTCTAACTGAGACAATGACAATAAATTTGAATACAATACAATACAATACAATTAATATTTTGTCCACTGTACTTAATTTGACTGAGTAGCTATGTAGGACAATATGATGATCTTTGAAGTAGTTGGATCATCATTTTTATCCTAACTGTTAAGAGTTGTATTTGAAATTAATTTGACATTTAAATACAATGGCAAAATTAAGATGACAAGGCATATATGCAAACCTTCATTGCAAACTACTTGGTGTTTTTCTTAATATTGTAGATAATTCAATCTAAAACTTGATGAAGTTTAGTTTTTTTATCCTGAGGAGCTAAGTTTGACTGTACTTTATAGGTTATTTGTGATTGGTTGACATTTCAATATCTTCTTCCTCACAGGAGCCTAAAATACCTTGTCATGAATGGTGACACTAATGCAGGGGTGGTTACTTCCCCACCCCCTTCAACTGCTCCGCACAAGGAGAAATATTTTGATCGGGTTGATGAAAACAATCCTGACTACCTCAGAGAGCGGAATATGCCCCCTGACTTGCGTCAGGATTTCAACATGATGGAACAGAGGAAGAGAGTGTCCATGATTCTGCAGAGTCCGGTAACCTCAAATATTTTCATTTCAAATGAATTTCCATAAGTGCATGTTTTTATTCACATTCGAAGTGTAAACTAGGCTTAATTTATTTTGGAGGTCAGGGTCAAAACCCGATTGTAATCATTTCATCGTTTAGTTTTACTGTGAAAATCTTTTGTTTGCATGGTATCGAGTAGAAAAAAAAGACTAAGCATTATTACCATCAAGCCGTCCACTAAGGTAAAAAGGTAAAAGGTGAAAGATAAGGCAAAAAAAAATTAGTGCAAGATAAAGTCCAATTAAAGATAGAACAAAGGCCTCCAATGAGGTATGTAGGAAGGAACTGCAGATGCTGGTTTACTTTGAAGATAAAAACAAAATGCTGGAACAACTCAGCAGGACAGGCAGCGTCCCTGGATAGAAGGAATGGGTGACATTTCGGGTGGAGACTCGTCTTTGGAAGGGCCAGTGAGCCAAAGGGCCTGTTTCTGCGCTGTATCTCAAAACTAAACTATTCTGTTACTTCTGTTCCCAAATTTCCAACTGATCTATATCTCCTGAATCCTTTGACAACCTTCCTTGCTATCCACAACTCAACCAATTGTCATTTTATCTGCAAACTTACGTGTGAGATCATTTATGTCCAGAGAAGAACCATTGACCTGCTGAGCTACTCTAGCACTTTGTGTCCTTTTTTGTAAACCAGGATCTGCAATTCCTTGTTTCAACAATAATCCCTTGATTCTCAACTTCCACCAGCTACACATTGAATATGTCATCTCTCACAGTTCCCACTGCTTCAACCAGATTCCTTCAAGAGAAACACATTCCCCTACTCTCTCGGCGTTTCTAAAGGATTAAATCATGTGGACTTCCTGGCCCATGTTCTCCAGAGCATCCTGGAGAACATGGATAGGTGATGTTTCTGGACGGAAGATGATGCTGTGGGTCGAAACCCTTCTTCAGAAATGTCATCTATCCATGTTCTCCAATGACGCTGTCTGACCCACTGAGTCACCCCAGCACTTAGTGTTATTTTAAGGGATCATTGTCCTTGCTCTTCTCATAGGTAGGAGATGGGTTTGAGAGAAGTACAGGTAAAGCTTTTGTAATGCACCTTGGGTTATTTATTATACCATGCTAAATGCACCACAAGGCATTTTTACTGAAGGTAAATTACATAGTACTTCTACCTCTATTGTTCTGTTGTATAGCAATAAATAGTTTGTTTGTTGGAGAGCTGAAAGGTTTATGCATGTGGAGCATCTTTTTTACTTAAGTTATCTTCCTCTAATTTTATGTTCTAATTGGTTGTAGCGGACGCGGAGTTGTCCTTTAAAGAACGAGGCAGACACAAAGTTTGTCCGAAAATACTGGTCTTAATTGCAACACTAAATCTCCTCACTCACCAAACCCGTGTGCTCACGATTAACCCCTTAAATACTCCACAGGGGCACCCGTGACCACACCGTGACCCCTACCTCTCGCCACTGGGACACGTGACAAGTCAAGAGTCAAGAGAGTTTATTGTCATGTGTCCCAGATAGGACAATGAAATTCTTACATTACTGCAGCACAACAGGGTATTGTAGCCCTAAATACAGATCAGGTATCACAATACAGTGTGTCCATATACCATAGAATATATATATATATACACGCATCAGTAAAAAAATAAAGTGCAATAGGCTGTTATAGTTCATAGTTTGTTTGAAGTTGTGTTTAATAGTCTGATGGCTGTGGGGAAGAAGCTGTTCCTGAATCTGGATGTTGCAGATTTTAGGCTCCTGTACCTTCTACCTGATGGCAGCGGAGAGATGAATGAGTGGCCAGGATGGTGTGGGTCCTTGATGATGTTGGCAGCCTTTGAGGCAGTGACTGCGATAGATCCCCTCGATGGTAGGGAGGTCAGACCCGATGATGGACTGGGCAGTGGTTACAACTTTTTGCAGCCTTTTCTGCTCCTGGGAGCTCAGGTTGCCCTCCCCCCCCCCCCCCCCCCAAGAGCTGAAGATTATGCATAGTGCGTGGCCCACCACCTGGTGCCACCACATGGTCGCTATAATAACGGGGGTCTGATGGTGTCGATCTATGACTTTGAGAAGTAAGAATTACGCAGTAGAGTAAAAACCATGAATGAATTCCTAATATTTCTGATGTGGGTTTATGTATGCTTCTCGGATGGAATTCTCAAGCCTACACTCCATTTCGTGCAGAGATTCAGCTATAAAATTAACATTTAAGCAGAGCTGGTGGTGTACACCTTAAATTAACTCTTGTCCTCTGGGGTCAAAAGAGATATTTTTGTTTGGCCTTGTTTTAGGTGCATCCATTTATTGTGTTAGTTAATGTGTTATGAGTTGGAGTTCTTTGAGTGTGCGACCTGCATTAGGATTAGAATACTCTTGTTATGATTAGGATTAGAATAATTTTGTTATGATGTGAATGTGATGCTGAGGGACTGCTTAATTTTGATGAACCAAATAGGATATCTCTTCTGAAATAAAACAAAAACTGTAAATGTTCAGGAATGAACTGCAGATGCTGGTTTAAACCAAAGATAGACACAAAACACTGGAGTAACTCAGCGGGTCAGACAGCGTCTGTGAAAGCGTCTCCACCAATATTGGAATTGGCGGAGACGTGGAATATTGCGTTGGGGGACCAGCCCTCCCGTGTGATCCCAACGGGTCCCACTTAGTCTAGTTGTATTCTAAAAATGTCCCAGACTTTTGGTCTACCGCCAGACCTTGAAACTTTGTATTTCCATCTTAACATTATCCTTGATCTTCTCTGTTAACCAGAAATCGTGTCCCTTTATCATGGAATCCTATATAATTAGGATAACTTCCAAATGAGTGGAATGGACAAGCTTTTTTAATATCTGCCACAGTTCATCCACTGATCTGTCCCTTAGCTAATGTTCCTAATTGACCTTGGACAACTCCACCTTCATGCAACTGTAATTGTTCATTTTTTTAAAGTTGAAAGCAGTGGTTGGTCTTGTGGTGTTCAAGTTCAAGGCATCTGGAATTCTATCCTGTTTGGATCGCTACCTCCTTTAACCACTCTTTAAGATCTCTTATTACTCATTTCCTATTACTCGAAAACCAAATTATCCATGATCATAATCAAAAAATAGTTTACTCCAAAGTTGGTTCTGCAACATATGCTCTAAGAGGAAATTCACAAAGTATTCCACAGATTCTTCTTCTACGATAGCTGTAAAATTCAGGTAATTATTGGGCAAAACCCTAACCGCTATGGCCACAGTGCTATGGGTCACAGACTGTTCGGGGAGGGAGAACGAGAGAGAGAGGCAGAGATGGAGGGAGGGAAAGAGGAAGGAGGGAGAGAGAGCAAGGGAGGGAGGCTTCCAAAATGGCTTCTACATCATCATCTGGTGATAAAAGCAGGAAGCAGCCGTTCAAACAGAAGTATACAAAGCGATGGCAATGAATGCACTGTCAAGTAAGGTGCGTAGAAGACATGTCAATTGGTAGCAAAGTTATGCATTCTTGTACTGTTACATGGGTATGACCGCACATAAAAAACATTTTTTTCAGCAAAATGGCACTGCGTAAAAATACTGATTTCCTCAGCAAAATACTGATTTTCAGGTACTAGAATACTGAAATGCTCTGACAAAACTTGGCAGCTCTGATTATAGAACCTCATAGATGCTGGCGTATAGTTTTAGCAGCAGCTGTTATGATGTGAACCCCCCCCCCCCCCCTGCTGGGCTGCGCCTCTCTGCTGGGCTGTTCTGCAAAGGCAATGTATTACATAGAAAATAGGTGCAGGAATAGGCTATTCGGCCCTTCGAGCCTGCACTGCCATTCAATATGATCATGGCTGATCATCCAACTCAGTATCCCGTACCTGCCTTCTTTCCATACCCCCTGATCCCTCTAGCCACAAGGGCCACATCTAACTCCCTCTTAAATATAGCCAATGAACTGGCCTCAACTACCTTCTGTGGCAGAGAGTTCCAGAGATTCACCACTCTCTGCGTGAAAAATGTTTTTCTCATCTCGGTTCTAAAGGATTTCCCCTCTATCCTTAAGCTGTGACCCCTTGTCCTGGACTTCCCCAACATCGGGAACAATCTTCGTGCATCTAGTCTGTCCAATCCCTTAAGAGTTTTGTAAGTTTCTATAAGATTCCCCCCTCAATCTCCTAAATTCTAGCGAGTACAATCCGAGTCTATCCAGTCTTTCTTCATAAGAAAGTCCTGACATCCCAGGAATCAGTCTCTGCACTCCCTCTATGGCAATAATGTCCTTCCTCAGATTTGGAGGTCTCCATATTAATAGGAGTTGCATGTTCAGGGCAATAATCGGGTTTCTGGTGATTTTCGCATTTATTCTGAGAAAAAAGAACCAGTTTTTCAGTGGGAATGGTTTTGCTGCTAGTTTTTTCCCCCATCGCTAGAGTTTAAAATTGCAATGGTTGGTTTACATAGTAAAGGCTTATGAGGCAAAATTAGTCTGGTTTATCATTTCATCCCCATTGCCAACCCACCCTCCCTTCCTCAAGCCAAATTTAGGTGGGGGGAGTAGAATGTTTATTTTGCAAATGTTATTGATTTGTTGTCTATAGCAGCTAGATTGTAATCGGTTTTCTAGTTAATAATGGCATTGTCTGACAGCTTGCTCTTCATATATCTGCTAGTAATAAAATTAGACTTGGTGAGAAATAATATTCTTGCCTTTGTGAAATATATGTCTGTTTCTAGGCTTTCTGTGAAGAACTGGAATCAATGATTCAAGAGCAGCTCAAGAAAGGAAAAACTCCAACTAGTCTACTTGCATTACAACAGATTGCAGATTTCATGACAACAAATGTGCCTAGTATGTATCCTGCTGCACCACAAGGTGGAATGGCTGCATTAAACATGAGTAAGTATATTCATTTTGGGTATTTGAGAAAGCTTCCATTAAAAGGCTTGCAGTGTATGAATTCCCAGAGATAACTGATTCCCTACTGTTCCTATCGATGTTTAAGCCACAGATAAGAGATCTGATGCTTCCCAAATACTTTGGGTCACATTTGTAATGCTCTCTCTCGATGTAAAAATGCAAAGAAAAGGCCTGGAAAAAGAACCAAACCCACCCACTTCCAGTTTGATCTTCGGCAGGAATAAGTGAGGGTGCAACTAGGTTGCTATTTAACAAATGAGCAATCATTTATATAGCACCTTTCACATCCTTGTAGAATCCAAAAACATTTTATTTAAATAGTTTACGGAGCCAATTTTGTTTATCACAAAGTCTGCAGTCAGTTTGTGAATAGAAGGACCGTGTTTTTGGAATGAAGTTAATAATGCCGAAGGTACAGTGCCCTCCATAATGTTTGGGACAAAGACCCATCATTTATTTATTTGCCTGTGTACTCCACAATTTGAGATTTGTAACAGAAAAAAAAAACACATGTGGTTAAAGTGCACATCGTCAGATTTTAATAAAGGCCAGTTTTATACATTTTGGTTTCATCATATAGAAATGACAGCAGTGTTTATACATAGTCCCCCCCCCCCCCCCCCCATTTCAAGACACCATGAGACAGCAATATCATGTAAATGAAAGTAGTCATGTTTAGTATTTTGTTGCATATCCTTTGCATGCAACGACTGCTTGAAGTCTGCGATTCATGGACATCACCAGTTGCTGGGTGTCTTCTCTGGTGATTGTAGATCAAACAGTATTGCTGATTTGATCCGTGTCTGGTTTTGCTGCTGATGACCTGAACCATACTCCATGTCATGTTTTCCACACCACCACCTGGTGGCATGCGGGCAGCCATGCTGGTTAGTTCAACTCATGATTCGGAGCCTGCAGTACACATTCCGCTCCAGTATCGATTTTCATCTCGATCACTTTATTGTTTACTGTTACAGTGGCCATTGGCTCACTATTGTGCACATTTTGTGTGATAATGGAATGTGCCTGCTGAACAATTCTATCGACCTTTGGTCTCTCGCCCATGGTGCTATTGGAAAATCTGACAGACTCCGCCTGCAGCAAAGTTATTGGCTGCTTTGTGTGCTCTCTATTAGGTCGGGATCTGCAGCATCTCCAGAAATGATTACGCCTCTTGCAGCCATACAAACTTGGCCAAAGGCAGGGCACTTCTCTTGCTGTAGAATGAACTGCCGGCCAATGTGTTTTGAGGCATTTGTGTGAAATTGAGCAGTTAGGATGTGTCTATACACTTCATAATTCATTATGCTACTACCATCAGCAGTTGTATCATCAATGAAGATAAGTGAGCCAGTACCTTTAGCAGCCATACATGCCCAGGCCATAACACCCCCACCACAATGTTTCACAGATGAGGTGGTATGCTTTGGATCTTGGGCAGTTCCTTCTCTCCTCCATACTTTGCTCTTGCCATTACTCTGATTTAAGTTAATCTTCATCTCATCTGTCCACAAGACCTTTTTCCAGAACTGTGGTTGCTCTTTTAAGTACTTCTTGGTAAACTGTGACCTGGCCATCCTATTTTTTGTGGCTAACCAGTGGTTTGCATCTTGCAGTGTAGCCTCTGTATTTCTGTTCACGCTGTCTTCTGCAAACAGTGGTCATTGACTAAATCCACACCTGACTCCTGAAGAGTGTTTCTGATCTGTCGGACAGATGTTTGGGGTTTTTTCTTTATTATAAGAGAGAATTCTTCTGTCATCAGCTGTGGAGGTCTTCCTTGGCCTGCCAGTCCCTTTGCGATTAGTAAGCTCACCAGTGCTCTCTTTCTTCCTAATGATGTTCCAAACTGTTGATTTTGGTAAGCCTAAGGTTTGGCTGATGTCTCTAACAGTTTTATTCTTGTTTCTCAGTCTCACAATGGCTTCTTTGACTTTAATTGGCACAACTTTGGTCCTCATGTTGATAAACAGCAATAAATGTTTCCAATGGTGATGGAAAGACTGGAGGAAAGACTAGGTGCTGAGAGCTCTCTTATACCTGCATTAATGAGGCATTTAAACACACCTGAGCAATTGCAAACACCTGTGAAGCCATGTGCCCCAAACATTATGGTGCCCTGAAATGGGGGGACTGTATATAAACAGCTGTCATTTCTACATGGTGAAACCAAAATGTATAAAAATACCCTTTAATAAAATTTGACAATGTGCACTTTAATCGCAATGTGATTTTTTTTCTATTACAAATCTGAAATTGTGGTGCACAGAGGCAATAAACAAATGATGGGTCTTTGTCCCAAACATTATGGAGGGCACTGTAGACAGAAAATGCTGGAGTAACTCAGTGGGACGGGCAGCATCTCTGGAGAGAAGAAATGGGTGACGTTTCAGGTGGAGACCCTTCTTCAGACTGATGTCAGGGGAGTGGGCGGGACAGAGATAGAATGTAGCCGGAGGCAGTAAGACTGGTGGGAGAACTGAGAAGGGGGAGGGGATGGAGAGAGAGGGAAAGCAAGGGCTATTTGACAAGGGCCACCAGTCTTATTGTTTCCGACTACATTCTACCTGTCCCGCCCACTCCCCTGACATCATTCTGAAGAAGGGTCTCGACCCAAACGTCACCCATTCCTTCTCTCCAGAGATGCTGCCTGTCCCGCTGAAACAGCAGTATTTTGTGTCTACCTTTGATTTAAACCAGCATCTGTAGTTATTTCCTACACATTAATAATATCAAAGTTGGTTAGGGAACTGTGATAACCTATCTTTCCTGCCCACCATTCTGCACAGGAGATTGCCAAAGAACCTTTGCTGCTATATTTTTCACAATGCCAATATTTGCAGGGTTTCAGTTAATTTGATTAACAACTGGAATATCTACAGATGATTCGGAAGTATTCAGCTCAGGGTACTTTTAATAATGAAACTGAGTATGTAATTCCATAATATGACCTGGAGATTGACCAGATTTGGGTTGAAATGTGACCAGTATTTGTAACAGATAATTGGCTGCCTTAAATATTAGGTTCAGCCTACCCTCTTTTTGACCTTCAGCAGTCCCTATTGTTGAGTACCCATATCATTAACATCTTCAGTTTTTCAGACTATTTTTGTCTGAGTTGGTAGACAGAGCTCTTATTCAAAATTCAGAACCTTCATGGAGTTGAATAGCATGGAAACAGGCCCTTCAACGCAACTCGTCTATGCTGACCAAGGTGCCTACCCATGCTAGTCTCATTTGTCTGCGTTTTGCCAACACACCTCTTAAATCTTTCCTGTACATATGCTTGTCCGGGTGTCTTTTTGAATGTTGTAAATATGCCTGCCTCTACCATGTTTACTGGCAATTTGTTCCAAATACCCACAGCTCTCTTTGTATTGTATTGTATTGTATTGTATTTTTTAATGACCACACAGCCAGGCTGGTGGAATTTGTTCTCAGTACAGCTCGATACAGGTTCCAACATTTCATCAAACATTCAACTCGTAACGTAGATATACATACAAACAGACACATTTCATAATACATAAGGGCCATGCTTATTCGTATTTCCTCACCGTACGGAGTTTAAAAAGTTAATTGCGGTAGGAATGAAACTGTTTTTGAAACGGGTTGTTTTGGAGGCAATTGACCTGTAACGCCTCCCAGAGGGCAGTAGCTGAAAGGCATAGTGTGCAGGGTGAGTGGGGTCAGTGATGATCCTGCGGGCTTTGTGAAGTGTCCGTTTATGGTAGAGTGATTCAAGTGATGGAAGGGGTAAGCCAATAATTTTGGAAGCTCTGTTTATAATGCGTTGTAGTTTCTTCCGGGAGAGTGAGTCGAGGCTGCCGAACCAAACTGTGATAGATGAAGTGAGGATGCTTTCAATAATGGCTGTATAGAAGCAGAGCATCAGATGAGGCCTTACTCTGAACTTCCTAAGCTGCCGAAGATGGAAAAGTCTTTGCTGGGCTTTTCCATAAATGTGGTCTGCGTTTGTCCTCCATTTGAGATTGTTGCTGATGTGGGTGCCAAGGAGTTTGAAAGTGTCAGTGATGATGATGGATTCACCGTTGATGAGCACAGGAGTTTTGGGGGGTGGCTGGCGTCTGAGGTCGATGATGAGTTCTTTTGTTTTTGATGAATTGAGTGAGAGGTCATGGTCTGTGCACCAGGTCACTGCTTGGTTGATCTGTGCACGGTATTCAGTTTCTTGGTTATTGGTGATGAAACCTATGATTGTTGAGTCGTCCGCGTATTTGTACAAGTTGACAGAGCTGTGGTGGGATGTGAGCTGGTTTGTGTAAAGAGAGAAAAGCCAGGGTGAAAGAACACAGCCTTGGGGTGTGCCTGTACTGAGGAACAGAGGGGAGGATGTATTATTGTTGATCCTCACCCTCTGTTTCCTGTTCCAGAGAAAGCTGTGAATCCAGTAACAAATGCATGGATCAATGTTCATGTCCAGTAATTTATTAAACAGTATAGCCGGGTTTATTGTATTGAATGCCGAGCTGAAATCCATGAACAGGATGCGGGCATATGTGTTTGCGGACTCCAGGTGGTTCAGGATGTGATGAGTTGCTAAGTTGACGGTGTCCTCAACTGACCTGTTGGCTCTGTAGGCGAATTGGTATGGGTCCATGAGTGGAGTGGAAAAGCATGCCTTTTGTGTCCGCTTTAAATCTTTGCTTACTCGCCTTAGAAACATAGAAACATAGAAAATAGGTGCAGGAGTAGGCCATACGGCCCTTCGAGCCTGCACCGCCATTCGATATGATCATGGCTGATCATCCAACTCAGCCTTAAACTTGGGCTCTCTTGTCTTGTAATCTCCTACCGTGGAAAATTAACTGTGACCATTCACCATATCTGGGCCCCGCATGATTTTAATAAACCATAGTCGGGTTACTCCTCAGCCTCCTACGTTCCTTGGGAAGATGGTTCCAGTCTCCTTATAATTCAAGCCCGTCAGTCTCTGTAACACCCTTGTGAATCTTTTCTGCACTATCTAGCTTAATCACTTCCCTCCAATAGTATGGTGACCAGAACTGCACCCAATGTCAGGTGCAGCCTTGTACTGCTGTAACATAATGTCCCAACTCTTATGCTCAGTGCCCTGACTGATAAAGCTAAGCGTGCCATACCCCTCTTTACCACCTGTCTAACTGTGTCGCCACTTTCAGGGAACTATTTACTTGTCCCCCTAGGAGTCTCTGTTCTACAGCACTACCCAAAGTCCTGCCATTCATTTTGTATATCGTGCCAGAGTTTAATTTCCCAAATCACTTATGTACTGTTCCATTTTCATATTTCTATTTTAGGTCTGGGAATGGTTACCCCTGTGAATGATCTCCGTGGATCTGAATCTGTTGCATATGAGAAAGGAGAGAAATTGTTTCGATGTAAGCTGGCTGCTTTCCACAGGCTAGCAGATCTCTTTGGATGGTCTCAGCTTATCTACAACCACATAACAGTAAGTTGAGCTCCCAATATTTGGCATGTTAAAGTTTATATATTTTTACTGCATTTTGATATAGAAACATAGAAAATAGGTGCAGGAGTAGGCCATTCGGCCCTTCGAGCCTGCACCGCCATTCGATATGATCATGGCTGATCATCCAACTCAGTATCCCATCCCTGCCTTCTCTCCATACCCTTTAGCCACAAGGGCCACATCTAACTCCCTCTTAAATATAGCCAATGAACTGGCCTCAACTACCTTCTGTGGCAGAGAATTCCACAGATTCACCACTCTCTGTGTAAAAAATGATTTTCTCATCTCGGTCCTAAAAGACTTCCCTCTTATCCTTAAACTGTGACCCCTAGTTCTGGACTTCCCCAACATCGGGAATAATCTTCCTGCATCTAGCCTGTCCAACCCCTTAAGAATTTTGTAAGTTTCTATAAGATCCCCCCTCAATCTTCTGAATTCTAGCGTGTACAAGCCGAGTCTATCCAGTCTTTCTTCATATGAAAGTCCTGCCATCCCAGGAATCAGTCTGGTGAACCTTCTCTGTACTCCCTCTATGGCAAGAATGTCTTTCCTCAGATTAGGAGACCAAAACTGTACGCAATACTCCAGGTGTGGTCTCACCAAGACCCTGTACAACTGCAGTAGAACCTCCCTGCTCTTATACTCAAATCCTTTTGCTATGAATGCTAACATACCATTTGCTTTCTTCACTGCCTGCTGCACCTGCATTCCTACTTTCAATGACTGGTGTACCATGACACCCAGGTCTTGTTGCATCTCCCCTTTTCCTAATCGGCCACCATTCAGATATGACTACTCATTTGTTATGACTTTTTTTGTATTTTCCCAAACTATCAGTCTTTTGAATGCAATCGGTGACCCACAGCACTGAGAATTGAGAATTCCGAAGATGCACAACTATCTGCAGAATGTTCTTCTCCTAAATAGCCTACTTCTTTAAGGCTTCCATTTTTAGTTTATTGACCCAAAGGAGATGACAATAATAATTGTCTTGCAGAAATGATAGTGAGAAGTTATTCGTGTGTGCTGCACCTTGATTTCCAATGTGAAGCAGGGATGAAGGTAATTGTTGAAAACTGGCGAAGGGCAAGGACGAAGAAGGAATTAAACACAAGAATAAAAAGTTTGAAGTTGAGAACTTTGAATCAAATTTCAATGTGATGGTTTGAGAGAAGGACTGAATCTTGTATAAGTATGGACGTCCAGCTAGAGGAACATTAGAGTTTGAGCAGCAGATGAGTTTTTATAGAATGTTTTAAAGTGGGTTTCTTTTCTCCCAACTTCTCGATTAGTGATGTAATCTACTTCCTGGCTGCTTACAACTGAAATCTCAATATTTCTGTACCCTGGCTTTAAGATTGTAGAATTAAATGAATTAATTTCAATTCACTTCAATTAATTTTGAATAATAATCAAAGATGCTAATTTGTAGACCTACATAAATGTAAATGCAATCATAGATCTAAATTCAAAATACCACTTGTGTTATTTAGAATTTGATACATTTATAAACATGTAATGATTCAATGTGTTTGTTATGAAGCATAAAATGTTTCGTTCTGCAACACATTGCAAATGACAGGACAGCAAATCCACTAATAATATGCTAAAAGTCCTGGCTATAGAAGACATTCCACTTTCAAATCTGTTCATCTTTCTCCATCAATGGTGTAGATGTGCAGTTTACCAGGCAGTACAAATACCTTGGAGTGGACCTGGACAGTAAACTGGACTGGTCCAGCAACGCTAAGGTCCTGTACAAGAAGGGACAGAGCTGGCTGTACTTTTTGAGAAGTCTCCGCTCCTTCAACATTTGCAGTAAGATGCTGCAGACGTTTTACCAATCAGTGGTAGCCAGTGCCATCTTCTTCGCTGCCATCTGCTGGGGCAGCAGGGCGAAGGCTGCGGACGCCAATCGGATCAACAAACTCAAGAGGAAGGCTGGCTCCGTCCTGGGGGCGGAGTTGGATTCATGGGAGGTGGTCTTGGAGGGGAGGATGCTCCTCAAACCGCTGAGCATCCTGGACAATACAGTTCACCCCCTCCATGACACACTGGTCAACCAGAGGAGTACCTTCAGCAAATGACTGGTTCCACCAAGATGCAGGACAGAACGCCACAGAGATCCTTCTTCCCCGTGGCTATCAAACTTTGCAAAACCTCCCCTTCTGTCATGGGGCAGACTGAGACTGACCCCCCCCCCCCCCAATCTTTGCACATCCCCATCTTTTCCATTCGTTAAAAATAAACAATAAAAATTAACTCCCACAAAAAGTGGGACAAAGAATTCCAGATATTCACCAATTCAAAGAATTCCAAATCATTTGATCCATCAGCTAAATGCTTTGATAGTTGAGAGTAGATGGGATCCAAGCGTCTTTTTCTGTTCTTTGGTTTCTATCTGTTAACCAATTCTGCCTATGTTCTATGTACTCTAATCTTCTGGAAATCCAATACATCACATCCACTGGTTCCCTCTCATTTACTTACTACGTACATTGTCAAAACTCCCAAAAAATCATCCAAACATAAATTTCTTCCATCAATTCATGTTGACAGCTCAATCACACATTATTATTTTCTAACTGTCTATAACTGTTATATTTTTTACTTTCCTCTTTACTGATGTCAGTGTAATTGTTGTTGGTTCCCTGTTTTCTCTCCATCCTTAAATTATTGGATCCCATTTGTTATTTTCCAACTTGCAGAACCCATTCCAGATTTGATCTAATATTGAGAGAAGATAAATAGAGCATCCATTATCTCCATACCAACCTTTCAAATCTCTATGTAGACTGTCAACTCGGTTCAGTTTTCAGCCTCGTTAACTTCTCAGGAAACAAATACCTGTATGTCTGCCGCAAGCCTTTTCATATCTGCAGGTTATAAACATGTATTGAATAAATTAACAAAGTGAAGAACCATGATCCACTGCTCTTCTGCAAATGTTAGGCTCATTATTACCTAGTTATTACAAAACCTTAATTTAAGATGGATGTTGGGTGTTTCTTTCCCTTCAGAACAAATTACTGCAAGTAATTTATTTTAGAATCAATGCTAACCACATGCAAAATTATTGATTTAATTTACCAATTAGTTACAATGGTCTTAATATTTTGCTTAGGTCCGAGTCAGCTCAGAGCAGGAACACTTCCTCATTGTTCCTTTTGGTCTTCTTTACAGTGAGGTCACAGCATCTTGTCTGGTAAGCAATGGAACAAATTACAATTTTAATCCCTGCTAAATTAATCAATTTATCAGTGCTTTGCATTTATTGTCTTGCTGCCAACTGTAAAGCTGCATAACCTGTGGAACATTCTCAAAATAGCAAACCTCGGGCATATTCTTGATATTCATCTGCCAATTACTACTTACAGATGACCTCACATTACAGCTCTTTAGATTACAGAAATTTGCTCTTGCAGAATTCACAAATCACAGTCCAAAATTCCAAAACCTGGAATAAAATTGGCTCTTACAGAATTTATGGGAGGTGAGGGGAGGAGAATTAAATAAATACAAAATGTGAAACAAATATTGCTTTTTTTTAAACTTTCTGTTCACGTTTCTTGACACGCAGAGATAATGTAATGTTTTTTTAGAATGGGGGTTTGTTTTGATCTTTCAGTTTTTTAAAACTAAGCTTTTTCCAAATTATTTACTCTCAGGATGTCTGAAACAGGGCTGGAAAGTTTACATGTGAGTTGTAAACCTAC
Organism: Amblyraja radiata; assembly: GCF_010909765.2. Taxonomy (NCBI): domain Eukaryota; kingdom Metazoa; phylum Chordata; class Chondrichthyes; order Rajiformes; family Rajidae; genus Amblyraja; species Amblyraja radiata. Next base: position 94,026,118 of record NC_045958.1, on the reverse strand, counting down.
AACACTACCGTTATTTATTGAGTTATTTAATTGATCTATTTTGCATATATTTGATATTCATTTAAAACAGTGCATCTCCCTTCAAACTAAACGCTCGCAGGTGATGAGAATTGTAGACACAAGGAGCTGCAGACACTGGTTTACAAATAAAAACACCAAATTATGGAATAACTCAACAGGTTAGGTAGTATCTCTGAAATACATGAATAGGTGATATTTTGGGTTGATACCCTTCTTCAGACTAATTGTAGTAGGGGTGAGAAAGTTGGAAAAGAGATGGGGGCAGGACAAAGCTGCACAATTGATAGGTGGATATAGGTGAGGGTCTTGATGAGCTGATAGGTGAACAAAGACCAAAGATAAAAAGAAGTCAGAAGGCTGCCAGAGGGACAAAGACGATTAAAATGTGAAACTAGAGGAAATGACATAGGTGGAAGGGAATGACAAGGGAAAGGTGAGGGGGTGGAATAGTGGGAGCAATGGTGCGCATTTGGGTGGGGCATAGGGAAGAGAGGGTGGGAAAAGGGGATGGAGATGTTAGGTTGTTACCTAAAATTGGAGAATTTAGTTTTCTTATTGTTGAAGCTACCCAGGTGGAATATAAGATACTGTTCCTCCAGTTTGTATATGGCCTCACTCTGGAATGAACAAGGCCCAGAGCAGATAAGTCAGTATGGGGAAAATGGATAGCGAGACCGACCAAGTGCAAGTGTTCTGTGAAACGGTTGCCTAGTCTACGCTGGTCTTGCCGATGTAAAGGAGGCCGCATTGGGAGCACCGAATGCTGTAGATGAGGTTAGAGGAGGTGATAAGAATATGCAGTTGCTTGTGTCTCCAAATGCAGTTCAAGATTTTCTTTGCAAACTGGTAAGGCAATCTCTTAAATGGCCCTCCGCTGTGAACTGACAGCTGTAGTATCCATCGTTACTTTAGAAAGAACAATTTCTAATAGGAACCCATTTCCACTTGAGTGTGGAATTCAATGGGGAAACAAGGTACATTATGGAAAATTGCAAAACAGACAGTTGTCTACGAACACAACCCCTAGTAAGTTGTCTGTTGTCTGTACTGAAATTTAGCCAGGTTATTGCATGTCTGGCACCTTTATGAGCATTGACATGGGGAAAAAATGTTTTACATGTGTAGGGCTGAGAAAAGATCTGTTGAAGGCAATAGACATTGATGATTTGTTGATAGTCTGTAGAGGCAACCTAAATTGGTCTGTGTTTTACAGGTTAAAGTTAATCTTCAAGGTGATATAATTGACCGTGGTTGCACCAATTTGGGAATAAGTCAAGCTGGCTTTACCTTGCATTCTGCCATCTACGCAACTCGACCAGACATCCGATGTATCGTACACATCCACACACCAGCCGGGGCTGCGGTAGGTTCACTTGTGTTTCATATCTTTCCGAATACTGGAACTTATATTGAGCTTTCCTTTTTATGGATGTAATCTACATTCAATATTTTCTACCATTTAGTTCTTACGGCAAAACAACTCTTGTTGGATTGCCAACTCAGTTTTTAATATTTATTTGTTCACAGGTTTAGGGTCTGTTTAGGTTTATACAATCTATAATGGAAAATTATTTTTCTTTTAGATGAATAAGGAGTTCCCCTTTGATTAAATTCAATCGTCAAACTTAAGTATAATAGATAAACGAAAGTGCAAGATACAGAATGCAGAATGAAGTTCTCTGCTTTGGACTTTGTCTATGATGCGCTGCAATGTCCGCATTGGGCCAGAAGTCAATCAGACAGTACCCTAGCTTATGGAATGACCGTTTAGAAGCCTGATAAGAGGGGAAGAAGCTGTTACTAGGTTTGGTAGTGCACGCTTTCAAGCTTCTGTACCTTCTGCTAGACAGGAGCTGGGGGAAGAAGGAATGACTGGGGTGAGACGTCTTTGATTATGTTGGCTGCTTTTCCGAGGTAGCGTTAAAATGTAGTTAGAGTCAATGGTGGGAAGTCTGTTCTGTGTGGTGGACTGGGCTACATCTACAACTCAATTTTTTTGCAAAACTGTTCCCGAACCAAGCTGCGATGCAGCCCGACGGTATGCATTCTATAGTGCATCTGTAGAAGTTTTTATGAGTCATTGGAGACATGACAAATTTCCTCCGTCTCTGAAGAAAGTCGAGGCATTGGTGTGCCTTCTTAGTACTCTGAGTAATGTGATTGGTCCACGATAGATCGTTGGTAGTATTAACACCAAGGAACTTGAAGCTCTTGACCATTTCCACTTGGCACCAATGATGCGGATTGGGACATGTACTCCACCCTTCTTTGATAAATGGCCCCTTGTCTTACTTACATTGAGGGGAGAGGTATCGTCATGGCACCATGTTGCTACGTTTTCTATCTCCTTCCTGTACTCCATTTCATCATTGTTACCCATTTAAATTAACTGCGTAAATGATTTTAATCAATTTTTAGTGAAGTTTTAAAATATGTTTTAAAGTGCTTAATTACTAGCTTTCTAAACATATTTTGTTTTTAATCAGGTGTCAGCAATGAAATGTGGCCTACTACCAATTTCTCCCGAAGCGTTGACACTTGGAGAGGTAGCTTACCATGATTACCATGGAATCCTTGTGGATGAGGGAGAAAAAATAGAAATACAGAAAAACCTGGGCCCCAAAAACAAGGTCAGCATTTAAATTGTAGTAACATTTGCATTTTATTTGCTTATGAAGTTAAACAATAGCAGATTATTGTTTTTTTTAAACATGGTCATCTAATGCAAGTTAATGAAAATTCCCAAGCAATGGTTCCTATGAGGATGACATGCCATTAAAAACAATTTTAAAATACCGATCCATTTTGCAATGACAGTTTCGTTGCTAGAGTCACAAGGAAAATGGTAATTATAATTCGGGTCAAGTCATGGAGAGCAATCCTGACTGACTTGCAAAAAGATTTGAAAGCCTTTCCATTCAAAATAAAAGACATAAAGTGCTGGAGTAACTCAGCGGGTCAGGCAGCACCTCTGGAAAATATGGATAGTCGTGTTCTCCAGAGATGTTGCCTGCCTGCTGAATTACTCCAGCACTTTGTCTTTTATTTGTAAACCAGCATCTGCAGTTCCTTGTTTCTATAGTTTACTGCTCCACTGTGTAATCTCCTCAAGGTATGCCTACCTTGGAGATGTTCTCTCTCCGACTGGAGTTCTGTGAGACCTTCTCTCACTGCACCCCTCTGTGATTGCTGAGCTACTCCAACACTTATTTTGTAAATCAGCGTCTGCAGTTCCTTGTTTATAGCCTTTCCATTCATGTAGTCTAGATGTCATTACTGAATGAGCATTCTGCTCCATTTATCTCAATGTTATTAAGCCGTATTGTTCTGAGTGATGATGTGAGGTTCAAGTTCATTCTGTAAATGGACCTTCATTTCTCATCAATATCCAGCCATCTTTGAAGGAATAACCACCCACTTTACTACTGTATTTATAGCTGCATTTTAGATATTCGTCATAGTTTAGTTGCAAAGTGTATTAAGAATTATATGCATCTCATAAAATTAAATGAAAAGACAATATCAAATGAATTAACAATATCAAACAATGTTATGTAAAGAAAAATGCTTTTTGTTTTAGATGATCAATGGGAAGTTCCCCAATAAATTGGCTTTGCATTGAGGTTTGATAGATTAATTGCCTCTAAAGAAATGAAAAGTAAAGCTATAATTTCAGTTTTTGCACGACAAGGGGACTTGTAGTGGTTATGGTACCGGATTAGTAAACCATAAGCAAAGTTCAAATCATATTGCAAAGTTGTACAATCTTAGCTCAGCAGCAATTTATAAAGTAACTTCGTTCCTCTCAGCAATTGCCTCAGTAAATGACTGTAGATATAATTCCTATATTACTGGCAACGATTATGAAAACCTTTTGTCCTGTTGGATTCGGACTATAGCAATCATTGAGATTGCATCTCATGAAGGCAGTTAAAGCTTCTATCAGTAAAAAGAAATATGTGTAAATTATTTGAACAGTTTCAGTCAACTTCTACCCACGGCAAAAAGTGTTTCCCAATGCAGCTCTTTTTTAATGCAAAAAATGGCATACTCAGTGGGAAATGGAAAATGTAACAATTATACTTTTATTGTGACTTAGAAGGCTACAGGCTGAGTGCTAGCAAATGGGATCTGTATAGAGTGGATGCTTGATGGCCAATATGGAAGTGGTAGGCCAAAAGGCTTGTTACTGTGCCAAATGACTGACTATTCTGTGATTTCCCCCCCCCCCCCCTCCTTCAGATCAATGCTGAAGCATGTTGAAAAGTATGTACAGTGGTTAGCTGTTTGGCATACATCTTTGCAGATGTTGACTAGGGTCCAGATGGGTTTATTTTCCTCCTTTTCCATTCGTGTCCAGGGCCACTTATGTTCATCTTCCACTGTATATTTTCAGGACCACAAGATCCATTTCTCAAGTGATAACTAAAAATAGACAATAGGTGCAGGAGTAGGCCATTCAGCCCTTCGAGCCAGCACCGTCATTCAATGTGATCATGGCTGATCACCCCCAATCAGTACCCCGTTCCTGCCTTCTCCCCATATCCCCTGACCGCTATGTTTAAGAGCCCTATCTAGGTCTCTCTTGAAGGTATCCAGAGAACCAGCCTCTACCGCCCTCTGAGGCAAAGAATTCCACAGACTCGCAACTCTCTGTGTGGAAAAAGTGTTTCCTCATCTCTGTTCGAAATGGCTTACTCCTTTTTCTTAAACTGTGGCCCCTGGTTCTGGACTCCCCCAACATTCCCCAATGCTGCAAGCATTCTGTAGTTCGGGCAGCAATTGTGGAAAGAGAAACAAAGTTGACATTTTATGTTGCAGAATATTTTGGGGTGGGTCTCCAGCTTGAAATGTTAAAGGGCCTGTCCCACTTAGGCGACTTTTTAGGCGAGGGCAGGAGAGACTCTGCGCTCGTCACATGTTCGCTGGTGGTCCCTGGTGAGTCTCCTTCATGGTCGCGAGGAGTTCCAGCATTCTGGGAACTAGTCGCGCCCTCAGTATGGTCGCCACAAATTTTTCAACTTGTTGAAACTTTTTCTGCGACCAAAAATTGGTCGCCATGGAGAAAATTGATACTTTTGTAGTCGTAGGTGCAGTTGTAGTGAGGTCGCCGTGTAGTTATATGTAGTCGAGCTAGTCGTAAGTAGTTTTAGTTAACTGCCTTTGCTGACCGGGCATTTTCATTGGCTCATTGGGGGAAAAAATGTAAGCACGAGTTTTCAGAACCAAGGAGAACCTTGGTACTCGGTAATGTTAAATGCCCGCCAAACTGCACAGCTGTGTATCTCTGGCTTATTAAAAGTTGTCTGGCTTCTTAAAAGTGTCTCCACCCCTTCTTCCCCCCCCCCCCCCCCCCCCCCCCCCCCAACTTCCCATACATTCCATCACTCACCTGGACACCAGGGACTATTTACAGTCGCCAATTAATCTACCAGACCACATGTCTGGGATGTGGGAGGAAACCAGATAATCTGGAAAGAAATCCATGTTGGTCAATCTAACAAACAACACTAAGTTAGGATTGAACCCAGGTCATTTGATCCCTGAGGCTGCAGCTTTGACTACTCTGCACCACCCTGCTACCCACAGATACATAGGTTTACACTTTTGAGGTCACTTAAGTAATCCAAATCATACAATGTGAAATAAAACAAAGTCCTTCATATTTACTGATTACTTCATATCTAAACCATGGCATTATTGTTAGAAGTAATGTTCAGTGTTAACTACATATGATTTACAAAGCTTCTTAACAGAGTAGATGAGGAGATGTTTAGAACTGACAATGTTGATTGTTTACATTACTCATTCTATCAGGTGCTTATTCTAAGGAACCATGGTCTTGTTGCCGTTGGAGAAACCATTGAGGAAGCGTTCTATTACATTCACAACCTGGTTGTGGCCTGTGAAATTCAGGTAAGAACATGATAACTAACAAAGCATTTTCTTCTTAAAACAATGCTAAATTGGTGGACTTCAACCTTTCTTGGCAAGATTCGTCACCATTTTGTTGGAATTAGCATTCATCCCTGTTCGCTTGTTCTCACGTGCAGTTGGTGACCACTAAAAGACTCAAATAACTGCAGCAACTAGTGACCAGGACCTAAAAATACACAAAATTGTATCCAGTAGAGAAGACATTTAACCTGTATGATCCAGATTATGCAACTGTTTGAAGACTGGCATTGTTTCAGGTTAGGACCCTTCAGGGGGAGATGTACAGTTGAATTCCAGAGTGATGCAAAATAACCTAGAAATGACTATGTGCATCACTCCAACAGAAGCTGTGTAATGTAGTGCTTAATAAACAAATATGAATACTTTCAACTTTCTAGGTTAATTTAGATTTAGACCGTGCTTATTATAAACGTGGGGTGAACATCTGTTTGAAAGTGCTTAGATACTCATTGCTGTCTCTTTAAAGCCAATGATTATTCTAGATATTAATTGTTGCAGAAAACTAGAAATATTTCTCCCAAGTTTTGTAATTAGTGTCACATTCTTACAGCATGGAAACAGCCCCTTCGGCCTAACTTGCTCACACCGGCCAACATGTCTCATCTACACTAGTCCCACCTGCTTGTTTTTGGCCCATATTCCTCTAAACCCGTCCTATTCATGCACCTGTCTAAATATTTCGTAGACACTGTTATGATCCATGCCCCAACTACCTCCTCTGGCAGCTCGTTCCATACACCCACCACCCTTTGCATGAAAAGGTTACCCCTAAGGTTCCTAGTTAAATTTCCCCTCCCTCACCTTAAACCCATGTCCTCTGGTTCCCGATTCCCCTACTCTGGGCATCTACCTGATCCATTCCTCTTGTGTATTTGTATTTCTTTTACTCCTCCCCCCCCCCACCATGAACATAATTTTACCTGATTTGGCACAACTTGGGATGATTGACACATCAGCCTAATTTTAGAATAGTTGGTGTCAACATTGCTATTAAATGGCACTTCCTCAATCACCTACTCATTGATGCCGAGTGTAGGTTTCACTGGGCCCATCTAGCTCCAGAATCCATCACAACCTTGTTCCAGTCGAGGACTGAGCTGAATTCTGTGATGAGGTGAGAGTGGTTGCCATTGAGAGGAAGGCAGGTTTTGACCTGCATGTAGCGTCAAGGAACAATGGTAACACTGAAGTAATTGGCATGAAGGTTAAAGCACATTGATGGCTGTAGTTTTTCCTCACACAAAGAAAGATGATTGTGTTTAGTTTAGAGTCCAGCATCTTAAGTCAGCATGGATGAGTTAGGTCGAAGGGCCTGGTTCCATGCTGTATGACACTATGATTCCAACATGAATAAATGTGGATATTAGAAATGTTGTGGTCAAAGTTACTCTTAGTTCCCATAACTAGGTCACCAAGAGACACTACGTTGAACTGTGTGGTCTCACATGAGGTTTAGTTTAGTTTAGAGATACAGCGCGGGAACAGGCCCTTCGGCCCACCGGGTCCACGCCGACCAGAGATCCCCGCACATCAATTTTTACATTTACCAAGCCAATTAACCTACTTTAACAATTGTACGTCTTTGGGGTGTGGGAGGAAACCGAAGATCACGGAGAAAAACCACGCAGGTCACGGGGAAAACGTACAAACTCCGTACAGACATAATCCGTAGTCAGGATTGAACCCGGTTCTCCGGCGCTGCATTCGCTGTTAGGCAGCAACTCTACCGTTGCGCCACCGTGACCACCAAATTGAAGGTCATTCTCCCTCTACTACACAGCAACAGTTGTGTACATCTGTAATGTGTACATCTACAAAATTAACTACAGTTACTTTGATAGCACCATCTAAACCTGTAACCTCTACCATCCATAAGAATAACAGCTGCAGGACACGGTCTACGTGTTCCACTCCAAATTGTACGCCATCCAGACTTGGGAATATATCAGTTTCTTTTTTACTCTTGGTCCTGTGTACTGAGGTTCCTGATCTGACAGCGCACTAGGATCATAGTCACCAGAAGAACAAGACAACTTGTCATCTCAGGGGAAATTAGGCATGGATTATGAAAGATGGCCAGGATTGTCATGATCCATTCTGCTTCAGCTTTGAGGAAGGAAATCAGCCATCCTTGCTCAGTCTGGCCTGCATGTGATTCCAGCCTTGCCGAGATGATTAACACTTATTGCCTCAGTTCAGCAACAGTTCAGGATGGACGATAAATACCTGTATTTCCAGCATTGCATATGTCTTGTTAATGAATTTTAAAACTGATTTAGTTTAAACATTTCCTCAAAGTATGCTTATTTAGCGTAGACTCGGCGACCGCTTTGCTGAACAAACTGCCAGTCTGCCAAGGTTTACCAGATTTCATGGTTGTTAAATATTTTAACTCCCATTCCCATATTGACATTTCTGTCCTGGGCCTCCTCCATTGCCAGAGTGAGGTCACACAGACACTGGAGGAACAGCACCTCCTATTCCGCTTGGGTATCTTACAATCCAACAGTATGAACATTGAATTTACATGATTCATACCTTTTCTATCCCTGAGTTTAACAATTTAGTAACTCTTTATCCTCTTGGACCCACACCTGTCTCCTCATCCCTGGCCTTTGTCTCACAATCTGTCTATCAAATCATCCTGTCCCCTGTGTACACTTATTACCGGCCATGCTCTGCCAGCCCCTTCTCTCTTCCAGCTTTCTTCCCCCCCCCCCCCCCCACAATCAACCTGAAGAACGTCCAACCGGAAACGTTGCCTATCCATGTTCTCCAGGGATGCTGTCTGACCCGATGAGTTACTCCTGCATTTTGCGTCAATCTTTGGTGCTTATTTATTCAACTGGTTAATTAATTCATTTGTCAAACCATTTTTATACAGTTTTTAGCCAAATTTAGTTTTATGGTAGAACTTTCCAAAAATAAGTTTTTGTCTAGAGCTATCCAGAGTGAGCAGAAGAGGTAACATAAATTAGGCTCGAGGAAACATAAATTAGGCTTGAGGAACTGTGCAAGTAGTTACATTATTAAAACCTAAGTGCTTTTCTGTTTTCAGGTTCGCACAATGGCTAGTGCTGGAGGCCCTGACAATTTGGTTCTCTTGGATCCTGCAAAGTATAAAGCCAAATCTCGCTGTCCTGAGTCATCAGGTGATGAGAATAGTTCACATCCAAAATGGCTGATTGGGGAGCAAGAATTTGAAGCCCTAATGAGAATGCTGGATAACCTGGTAAGTACCGCAGGGGAAGGTTATTTTTGTACAGAAGGAATGATAAGTAGTGGTAATTTACTAATCCTTCCCTAAACCTCTTCATCCCATTAGCTTCATCTTGAATGAACTCCTTACGGCCTGTCTTTTCTGCACCTTGTATTTCATTAAATTGTGTGAGGTGCCTTGGAATATGACAACACATGGTTTCCAATGTACAAATGTCGGTTAGTGCCATGTTTTGGTTGCATAGTTTCATGTTTGTGCATGCTAGTGCTGGCCTTGAGATTGGATATCTTATCCAAGTGTAAATGATAAATAGAGTAATATTAAATTAAGCCTTCATCACATTTAGTATTTTTGCTTCTGAAGTATTCATCATACTCCTTGGAATAAAGATAACCATTTACATTTGTATAGGAATTAGGAGTACCATCATAACATTCCAAAGGATTTGCAGCCAAATATGTAATTTTGAAGTATAGCGTTATTAGACAAAAAAAATTGTCAATTAACGTATGTATGTTGTTCCACCAGTAGCAGTATAATTACCATTTAATCTATTTTACTAATCATTTATTAATCATCTTTTCTATCTTTGACCTTTGACTTCGGAAGCAGACATGTCTTAGTTCAACCGGACAATGCAATACAATATTGCATTGGTGTGTCAGTGTAGATCTTTGTGCTTGTGATAACTGAACCCAAAACGTCTGAATCTAGGATGGGTGTGCAACCTAATGAGCCAAAGCTGATGCCAATCTGCATTATTTCAAAATCCAAAAATGTGTTCCAAGGAAAAGTGCTTTTTGTAATATTTAAGAGAATAATCACTAAAGAGGATCACACTGTTGTGTGAAATCTTACAATTTCACAAGCATAGTTCCGTTTCACCTTCCTCAGGGTGTGAAGCAACTGTTGATTTTTCATTTAGGGAGGTTAAGTTAACTTAAAAAAAGAAAGAATAAAGAATATTGTTTTAAAAAATAGTCATAATTTATCCTGTGCAATGTAATAATGAATATGTGTTGATCTACTCATCTGAAACTCGATTAAAGTGACGTTAAGGGAATTTAGTTTCAGAAGCTGTTCAATGTGCATACATTATTAAATTGTGTGTAGGCAGCCTGTTGGGGAACAATATGTTACACAAAGGGATTTGGTATGTTGTGTTGAAAAGATTTACAATTGGGTAAATTAAAGCTTTCAATTATTTTGAATCTCTGAATTTCAATATTTCAACATAAACACAAAGCATGTTTTTTATGAAACGTTTCATTAAATCACCTCTATCGTACTCTTGGACTACATACTCTTATCTCTACCTCGTACAGTTATTCCGTTATTGTACTTCAACACTTTTTGGACTACTTCACATTGCCCTCTCCAAGTAGGACAACGTCAAAGCCGCACCACCATCTCGCAGATGGACGGATGTCAATCTACCAGTTCAGATTGTGCAGCCTTGCACAATTCAGCTGTTGTGCACTCATTGTATTTAATGTTGTATTTATCATCACTGCAGCAGCTGTGTGTGCATACTGTTTACTCTCTGAACATCATGTGAAGGAATTTCAATGCATGCTGCTATATGTAAACTAATCTGCATCTGTATCTTGCAGGGTTACAGGACTGGTTATCCATACCGTTGCCCAGCTCTGCGTGAAAAAAATAAGAATCGCAGTGATGTTGAGATCCCACCCTCTGCCACAGGTTTTACCTTTCCAGAGGACAGTGACTCTAGCTCTCGCTCCCCTCTCAAGCAAAGTTCTCAGAAACAGCAGCGAGAGAAGACGAGATGGCTGAATGCAGGCAGCACAGGCAGAGTTGATGAAGTGCCAGAAGAATCTAGGAATGGTGGCAGCCCCAAATCGAAGACTAAGGTGTGGACGAACATTACACACGATCACGTGAAACCCTTGCTGCAGTCTCTATCGTCCGGTGTCTGCGTGCCAAGCTGTATTTCCAACTGCTTGGTCTGTGCCTACCTTACTGTTCATAGTACATAGATCACGTACAGCTACCTGAGGCAGATGGCCCTAGATGCTTTGGGGCAGAAGTGTAACTCATACAGTTCTGGTTTTGCTTCTGTGGGAAGTTCTTTATCTCTGCTAATTATTAACTGCATGTGTGCACTTTATTTTAAAAAAAAGTGATTAATAATCTATTAACACCTCCAGATTCATTCTTCATTCTGAATCTGGATGGCCTGTCTTCTATGTAGCATGCAGTGTATATATAATCTGTCTACCAGCTATCTGTAAAACTGCTTGAGGCTAGCTATGTCTACATTTTTTTTTAAAGGAAGGAAGGCACTTAGGATAATCGAGGTTTTCAGACAGTTGACCCACATGCTACAGTTTTGTCCTGCTGAGTTCCTTCAGCACTTTGTTTTTTGCTTAAGATTCCAGGATATGCGGTCTCTTGTATTCCTGTGCCATAGTTTTTTGTGCTGACTTCATTTTACAACACTTTGTAGTTTGTCATAGTGTGATTCATCTTTTTAGTCGGCGCATAACACACTTTATAATTATATTAGGCATGGAACACGGCACAAGATTAGGAATTCTTATTCTCATATTTCAAATCTAGAATTTAATTATTAGCCGTTCCATGGCATAGATTTAGATTTAGAGATGCAGCATGGAAACAAGGCCTTTGGCCCACTGAGTCCACGCCGACCATCGATCACCCGTTCATGCCAGTTCTATGTTATGCCGACTTTGTATCCACTCCCTACACATGAGGGACAATTTGGAGAGGCCAATTAAGCTATGTCATTGGGATGTGGGTGGAAACCAAAGCACCCAGAGGAAACTCATGTGGTCACAGGGAGAATATGCAAACTCCACACAGACAGCACCTGTCTGGATCAAAACCAGGTCTTTCTGAGGCAGCAACTCTACCAACTGCACCACTGCCATTGTGTAAAAAGATTTGTGGTTGATTTGCACAATTTATTTAGGGCAGTCTGCAAATCTTTCCTTTGTCGCTGTAGCGATAAACCCCTTCAGATTTAACTTCAGTATGTTACTATAGTGATGACTAAATCTAAATAAAATTAATTCTATCTTTGTGTATTGTGAAGAGCCTTGTTGAGTTGTGTCTGCTTTTGCTATTGCATAAGGTGCAATGTGTAGTTGAAATTAAAAAAATATTTTGGAGGGGAAACATGCTGAGGGCAAACGTGTCCAAAAATTCAAACGTATCTAAATATACTCGTGTTATAATTATTACTTGGTGTAGGATGTTCGAAGTGGCAAATGCTTTTAAATCCTTAAGCAGTTTTCTATTGCTGTTAGAAATCAGTGCTTTATAACAAACCTAATCTCATGAAAATATTTATTGACCGTGCTATTTCTAAATTGCCCTAAAGCCTCTAGGTGCTGAAATTTAGCTGCCTTCTGCATGGAAATAGTGCATGCAAATAGTGTATAATCCTTTCCTCCTGTACCAACCAGTAGGGTGTGGCATGACAGAAGTAGAGCAGGAAGATGCTAATGGAAATCTGTAAGACCTTTGTTCAGAATAATTTTAATATAAATTTTCCTTTAATTCTAACTTTTTGGCATGTGGTCTTCTCCAAAAGATAGCTGTTTTGAGGGGGTCAATGAATTACCAGCAATGATTGGAGTGATCGCCCATTCAACTATTCACTTTTAAGATGCTTTATTTTACAGTCACTTGATCTGATATATTCTGAGTTAATTAGCGAACATGGTGCCAAATGGATAATACTTTTAAGGGTTCCTTATACTCATTAACACCATTTGCACCAGCATTTTTCTTCTATTTTTCTGACGGTTGGCAAATTCTGAGTACCTTTCATTAATTAACGCCACCGTTCCATAGGAATGCCAAAAAGCAAACCAGCTTCCTCCTAGAGTTGCCATTTATTTCACAGCCCATATCCAACAATCTCCCAGTGGTATTCTTTCCCAAAACATTAAAAGTCTGGAAAGAATCATGCTAAGTGATGCGGGCACTTGTAAAACCAGCAGTAGTCCATTTCATCAATTTCTGGATTAGAGTGCTGACATTTCACTGGAAATGGGGAGCAACTCATTAATTGTGTAGTATTAATATTTCAATTATATCCTCTTTTTATGTCAATGATATCTATGAGAATGGCCCAGGATCAGACAGTACAGTTGTGATTATTTCAATTATATTGTTTCCCTAATGCAGCCTTGTATAGAAATGTTTTATCTCTTTGTCCATTTGAGTTAAGACAGCCCTGATGTTGCCAGTGGAAAAGGTCTTGGTTACAAGTGCAAAATGCATGCATAGGCAATCGTATTAAGAATATACACATGAATTAAAGATTACAGCTGTCAACATGATCCTCAAATATGTTCCTTTCATTAAACTGAAACCAAATATAGCTAATTTTCCAAGTCGAATCTTGAAAGCACTTTAAAAGTTAGTTGTTATTTCAGTTTTATTCTTTGCTTTAAAAAAAAATGTTACTGGCATTCATCTTATATAGGATTAAATTTAGTACCAAATGGACAAGGGCTTTCCTAATATATATTGAAATATACCGAATCAAGTGGCTTAGTTCTTGAGCCACTCCAGTCATATATGATTTTAAAAAAGCATGTCACCTCTTCTCGAGTGCAATTAGGTATGGAAATCTTTGCTGGCCTTGCCCAAGTCCTTTCATAAAACAAAATTTAATTTAAAAAACATTGTAAAAATAATCAGGTTTATGTGACCCCCCCCAGGCGATTTGGTAATTTAATAATCCAAATAATCTTTTCCAAAATGACTTCCTGATCACAAGTTGATACCACCTCAAATAGAACTTTATTTTGATTGCAGATCTCAAAAAATTGGTCATGCAAGAGAACTTATTAACATGAAATTGCTGCTAGATTTACCTCAAACCAAAGATGGAGAGTTGGAATAACCAGCATAGCTGCCTGTAGTTATTATGATTCTTTGTTCCAAACTAAATTGCGCTCTTTATATTGTAACTGATGCCTTAAGATTTCCAGCTAAAATTTGTAAAGAAAATACTGCAAATTATGCAAATACAGTTTTTCAAATGCTCGTGTGCTTTTTTTGAAAGAGCTTTTGGTGAGTTCACATGTACGAATATTTTGTTTGGTCTGTCTTGTCCATCTATAACCAGAAGTTTGGCGTGGTCTCAACAGAGTGATGGCGGTATCATAGCTCTGATTGGTTTGCTATCATTTTGTATGTAAGATTTCTTAAGACTAAGTAATCCTTTAAAAAAAAAAAAAAATGTCATGTCCTTTCTTCAAACAATAGGGTTTAAAAAAAAATTATTCTACTGTGGTGGTCTCTATATTGGTATTAGTCGTGGTATTTTTGTTTTGACTGTGTTAAAATTATTTCTGGTGAAAAGGTGCTGTAATTTTTTGTCAGAAGAATGGTTATGAGTGAGTATTCAATCTTCCATGCCCATCCCTTATTCAAAACGAATGATGAACATCCAAAGCTTTATTTTCTATTATTTTTTGCATAAACTCTACAAGTGCATTGTTCTTAAGAGGAATAAAGAAGTTTGTGACATTCACGAACACGGGCGGCTCATGCTTATTCTCTCTGCACATTATTTATATGCTTGTTGGCTCTGATCAACTGGTCAAAGCTGCAGCTTAATACATTGAAATATAGAAATTTAACTGTTGACTGTGTTGGCTGCAAGTTATGATCAACTAGTCAGACCCATCACTTTACAGAAAGTATGCATGGAGGATAGGATCCAGCCTTAAAAATAAATCATAAAATGCTTAGTTTGCTTGTGATTATGTTTTGGGGTGGTTTTGAAAATGTATTTTTGGAAGTAATTAGCAATACTAGAAATCACTAAATTAATGGGTCATATTGTGAATATTAGTGTTCATGTCCTCAACTGTTGAAGTTCCAAAGATAAATTAGTATTATAGTTTCCAGATAAACTTAAATTTCAGTACAGAACTTTGGTGATGCCCACTCATGACTTGCACCCAAAAATCCCTTCACCAAGCTTCTGGACTACTGATACCACACCACCACCCCATCCTTCCTCTCTACTAGTCATTTTGTGCTTTAATTTGCTTTTGTGTAAATGTTGCAGAACAATGAATCAATGGTGCAAACATTTTTTTGTTTTTAACCACCTTTAAAGCATTTGTTTTACTGGTCTCTGGTCTCATCTTCTGCTCGTTTTCCACTCCCTAAATGGAATGAGTTGACTGGGATCAGTCCCAGAATCATAGGTTCCACTGCACAAAATCCATCTGTAATTCTCAGTTTAAAGGCTGTTAAGATTAATTTAAAAAAGAATATTCTGCAAAATGAAGTACTGAGGTAACACTAAAATATGAAAGTGCAAGTGCAAGTGCAAGATGATTTTAACACTCAGTTAAGCTATTTCTAATATGCATGTAGCTGATCATTAGATTTATCATTTTAGGAAGGGGTAATGGGTGATGAAATAGAAGCAATTTTCTTATTTCCTATCACTGTACTTTTAAAAGTTTTTGGCAAAGGAAACGTCCTTTAAATAATCCTCCACGGTAAATTATTAGTTTAATTTGTTTTATTGGCAAATCCCAATCATTTCCAAAGCTAACCATTTTGTTCGAAATTAGACCCCTTAATGACAAGACCATTGAAATAGTCTGTGCATTCAACATAATATCCTTCTCTTGAGAGTTGGATAATTATTTGTTGAAGAATAACTTGTTCAAAAGGCGTTAGCAATGTCATAGAGTGATACAGTGTGGAAACAGGCCCTTCGGCCCAACTTGCCCACCCCGACCAACAATTTCCCAGCTACACTAGTCCCACCTGCCTGCACTTGGACCATATCCCTCCAAACCTGTCCTATCCATGGGTACTTGTCTAAGTGTTTCTTAAACGATGGGATAGTCCCAGCCACAACTACCTCTGGCAGCTTGTTCCATACACCCACCACCCTCTTTAGTAACTTCTTTAGTAACTTGTCAGTTTCTTTGTTGAACTAAATTAAGGCGCATGTTGCAATCAAAAGCGCTTGAACAATTGGTTGGGAAGAAAGCCAAACTATAAGAAAGACGAGTGAAAAAGTTACCCATCAGACTCCCATTAAATCTTTTCCCCTTCACCTTGAACCTTTGTCCCCTGGTCCTCGAATCCCCTACTCTGAGACAAGAGACTCTGTAAATCTACCCAATCTATTCCTCTCATGATTTTGTACACCTCTATAAGATCCCCCCCCCCCCCCCCCCCCTTATCCTCCTGCGCTCCATGTAATAGAGACCCAACCTACTCAACCTCTCCCTATAGCTTACACCCTCTAGTCCTGGCAACATCCTTGTAAATCTTTTCTGAACCATTTCAAGCTTGACAATATCTTTCCTATAACATGGTGCCCAGAACTGAATACAATATTCTAAATGCAGTCTCACCAACTCAATACTCTGACTGATGAAGGCCAAAGTGCCAAAAGCCTTTTTGACCACCTTGTCTACCTGCGAGTCGACCTTCAAGGAACTATGCACCTGTACTCCTTGATCCCTCTGCTCTACAACACTACCCAGAGGCCTACCATTTACTGTGTAGGTCCTGCCCTTGTTCGACGTCCCAAAATGCAACACCTCACACTTCTCTGTATTAAATTCCTCTGACCACCTGGCCAATCGATCCTGATCCTGCTGCAATCTTTCACAACTGTCTTCATTATCTGCAAAACCACTCACTTATGTGATAAAAATAGTAAAGTAATCTGGATCATACAGGTTAAATGTCTTTACTGGATAAAATGTATTTTTTAGGAACTGGTCACTGGTTGCTGCAGTGATTTGAGTCTTTCACTGATCGCAACAGTATGTATGAACAAGCACACGATTGATACAAATTGTGAAAGATCTTGTTCAATTGATCTTGATACTCGAGAGGCACCGTGCCATCATTGATTCAATGCTCTTGCTGCAGTCCATGTTTAAGCACTGAATGTTTATTGTAAATTGCATGGTTTACTTCACACTACAGTGTCATTAGTTCCATAATTATCAAACCTGGCTTGCAGACTGACCATTTGGTATTCTTAATGTTTATAGTGGACAAAAGACGGTGCCGGTCCAATTCCCAATCAGTTTGTGCCATTGAACACTGATCCACGTGAGTTTAAAGAGATGAGGAATAAGGTAGGAAGAATGCTTCAATTGAAGTGATTTATTCTGCAACTAAATGTTACTCTTGTTGTTGGAAGGGATGTCGATTGATTTTAGCTCTTTATACATAACTGGAAAGAAATTTTAAGTTCTGTTCCCATTTTGTAATACATCAATTAGCAGCAGATCTATCCTTGATATGTCAGTGTTGACCGTAGGGTGGTGTTTTAATCAATTACCTAAAAGCTTTTGAGATGGAAGGTTTTGAGCTTTCAATGAACTTGCAGGGGAGGTCAGAAAGTGAGAGATTTGTAATCGATTATTGTTTAAAAATCCAACTTAACTTGTGAGCATTGCTTTTTTTCTTGTCCAATCAATAAGGCATTGATATAAATCACAGATGAAAGTTCTATTTATTTTCTGCTTGCCTTTGATTTAGGATTTGGAGTTGACGTGGTCTCTAATGCCCCTGTCCCACTTAGGAAACCTGAACAGAAACCTCTGGAGACTTTGCGCCCCACCCAAGGTTTCCGTGCGGTTCCCGGAGGTTTTTGTCAGTCTCCCTAATGGTCGAAAGTGGTTTCCGCTTCTTCTATGTTCCGGCGATTATATCAAAAAATTCAAAACCGGCCGCG
Organism: Amblyraja radiata; assembly: GCF_010909765.2. Classification (NCBI taxonomy): domain Eukaryota; kingdom Metazoa; phylum Chordata; class Chondrichthyes; order Rajiformes; family Rajidae; genus Amblyraja; species Amblyraja radiata. The sequence goes on along the minus strand of NC_045958.1, from coordinate 94,008,185 downwards.
ACTAAAAATAGGTTGCAGTTTTAAAAATCGGTAATTTTTTAGTCAAAGCCGGTTGAGATGCTAGTTGAAGGTGGTTGCCGGAGGTTGCAGGTGGTTGCCGGAGGTTTTTGTCAGTCTCCCTAATTTTCCGGCCATTATTTCAAAAACCTCCGGCAACCACCTTCAACTAGCATCGCAACCGGTTTCGACTAAAAAATTACCGATTTTTAAAACGGCAACCTATTTTTAGTCGCGGCCGGTTTTGAATTTTTTGAAATAATCGCCGGAACATAGAAGAAGCGGAAACCACTTTCGACCATTAGGGAGACTAACAAAAACCTCCGGGAACGCACGGAAATCTTGGGTGGGGCACAAAGTCTCCAGAGGTTTCCATTCAGGTTTCCTAAGTGGGCATTACTTTCTTTCTGCCCTGTCATGTATCTCCACCTCTAAGCCAGAAAATAAAAGACACAAATTCCATTGTTTTTTCCTTGTGTGTCCATTCAGTACATTTATATATAAATATTGAAAGTTAAATACAAAAAATAGATAAATATTAACTTTCAGATTTCATCATGGAATGCTTAATGTACAACAGCTTTTTTTTTTAAAAGGGGAGAATATTTAAACATGTGGATTAGGGAATTATCTGGTTTAACCAGTAGCATTTGACTTCTGGATGTAAGAGAAAGCAGTAATTTATAATGAGCAATAGATTTAGCTATAGAGAATATATACTTAATTTCATTTCCCTTTAACCTTAAGTTATGAGAATACTCCTATTACCTGATGCAGTTTTTGGATGAAACATATTGTTAGCTTTGTAATGATTTCATCTTTGTATAAAATCTTTAAGAGTGTCACCTTCTCGCTTGCATTTTCTATTTGCAGTCCCACTTTTAGTCATACTGTACTGATTTTCATAGGTGTTTTGGGGAGAGGTTCTAAAGTTCATAATACATACACAGACTTAAGAAATAATACCTAGATTTAAACCATTCCTTGATAAAAAAAATTACCATGAAAGCACTAGATTATCATAAATGACCATTTAATGTGCTTTGGAGGAGGACATGAACTACTTTGCCCTGTATAGCCCAGTTTTGACTCTTATCTGGCCCCTGAAATGGCCTAACATGTTTCTCAATTAAGGAGTCAATTAAGGCTGTTTAATAAATTGGTGGCATTCATAATTGGTGCTGTATTTAAATTGCTGCAACTCAGAGATCTGGATTAAAAATCCTGAGAGACTAATTCAAATCCCATCGTACCAGATGCAAGGTTAAATTTGATTCATAATCTGGAATTAAAAATGAATGGTAGTTTTAGTAATGGTAAGCACAAAACTGGCACATTATTGTGAATGGTCATCCTGCAGGAAAATAAGTCTATCATTCTTATCTAGTCTGGGTTAAATTTGACTCCTGATCCAAAGCAGTATGGTTGACTCTTAAATGTCTTCTGAAACAGCTACTCTGAGGGCAGTTAGGTCTGAATAATTAATGCTGGCTTTGCCAATATGGACTACATCCCATGAACAGACAAAAATTCCATAAGTAAATTAAGCAGCTAAATCGCTAATCTCTCCTAAATAACCCAGCCCTCTCTACTCCTTTTAAGACTCATCTTAAAATCTGTGTCTTTATGCTCCTTGCATGATTTGATGATCCAATATTTGGCTCAGAGAAAAAGCCCTGGGATATTTTGGTCCATTTGAGAGGTGATTATAGCACTTGGTGTTCAAGTCCTGAAATTTAAGATTACATCAAGCTATTCAACAATTAGGATTTATTTTGTTTGGACTTGCTGAATAACCCTTTTCTGCCACCTTGCCTGGAGGAACTCAAAATAAAAAATCATTTGTATTGTTTCCATGATATAGATGTAAAAAATGTAACTGCAGGCTCTTTCCAATTTCAAGTTATATTTCTTCTTTACAATTTGATATATTTTCCTGATAAATTTAAGGGCTTATAGTCTTTGAATGAAATATTGGTAACATTGATTTTAATTAGATATAAATCATTGACTTCTAATCTTTTTAAAAACAGCTACTTTAGATACATTTCTCAGTAGCAATGTAAATGTTGCACCTTAAAGGGCCTGTCCCACTTACGTGACTTTTTTCGGCGACTTGCCGGCACACGTTATAGTTGCAGCAGGTGGGCGAAAATTTTCAACATACTCACGACCATACAGGCGACATGTTGCGGGGTAACGCCTGTATGGTCGTGAGTAGTCGCCCAAAGAGTCGTACCTTTTTCTGGTCGCCGCTGGATTTTCAACATGTTGAAAATTTTCGGCCACCTGCTGCGACTATGGCAGTGGCCGAAAAAATCACGTAAGTAGGACAGGCCCTTAAGTTTATAGTTTACATTTAGAAAGATAGTTTACATTTAGAAAGTCGCTATCAGGCAATCATTTAGGCATTTGGGGTCATGTGTTTTCTGAATATATGCTTCTCATTACGTTATTATTTTATTTTATTCCCTTTATCCTTCCAGATATTTTGCTGCAACCCTTGCTTGTAAAATTATGTAACGTGCCTTTGACACTTTTTAATACATGAGGTTCAAACGAAATTTGGTTTCTGCAGCCATACAAAAAAAGAACCAAGACACACACCAACACAATTCAATTCACATAAACATCCATCACAGTGAGTCCTCCTCACTGTGATGGAAGGCAAAACTTGTGTCTCCCCTGCTCTCCATTCCTCTCCCGAAGTCGAGGTCAAAGCCCCCGGCGGGCGCTAGCAAGTCCGTGGCCACTCAAAGCCATGCCGGGCGATGTAGGGCCCTGCCCCGGGTCTTGATGTTGGAGCCCCCGGCGGGCGCTAGCAAGTCCGCGGCAATTTACAGCCGCGCGGGGCGTTGTAAGGCACCGCTCCAGGTCACTCTCAACCCCGCAATTTGGGCGGGAGAAGTCGCCGTTGCCGGTGCCCCACAAAGCAGTCTCTCACCGGGGACCCGCGAGCTCCCGGTGTCACCATCCACCTGAGTCGGGTCGCAGCAGCTCGCCGCCGCAGCTCTCCACGCTCCGAAGCTGGCTAGCTCCACGGAGGTAGGTCCGCAGCTCCACAGCTCCACAGCTCCACGGAGGTAGGTCCGCAGCTCCCCAGCTCCACAGGCTCCGTGACTTCAGCCCCCAGGTCGCTCCGGTTCGAGGCCGCTCCACGGCGCTAGGCCCCAACGGCAATGGAGACCCGACAGGGAAAAAGTCGGGTCTCCATGCAGGGAAGAGATTTAAAAGTTTCCCCCACCCCCCACACATACACATTTAAAAACCCACTACAAACTAAACCCTCAACAGGACAAAAAAAAAAAAAAATACACAGACAGACTGCAGAGGCCGCTGCGACGTCGGTCGCGCCGCCCGCGCCGCGTCTAATATGTGATCATATGATTTATGGAGGAGTTGGTGCACTGCTGTCCTGTCTTTAATTCTATTATTCATCACTTTAAATTTTAATTATTGCCTGGGAGAAACTAAATATTGAATAGTGGTGGGGACAAAGAAATTTAAAGGCAAATGATGAGCACGATGAGACATTTTGGACAATTATAAGGAGAGTGACGGGAAGAGATTGAGTATTAACAGTACAGGCAGGTTCTATCAGAGTACAGGCAGGCGGTTGGTGTGGGAGCATGTGATAGGAAAGCAATAACCTTTATTTAATAGTGAGAAATAAATTATATATTTTTATCTCATAAAATGTTATTTCTTTTCCATGAGTTGGTATGCAATCCTAATGTTTTGATCAGTTATTTCCGTGGGTTGTTTCACAGTAAGGTTTAGTTATCCTGTATTGCCACTGAAATGCCTACCAGTTGGAGAGAGAAATTTATAGGTCGAGAGATTTCACAAGGTCGTATAGTCAAGAGAGCTGCCTGAATCTGATGGGCAAATAAAGTTTGGTCCTTATCCATGAAGAGAAAAATAACTGCTTTCCTTACTTTATTTTTAGATTCGTGAACAAAATTTGCAGGATGTTAAGACTGCCGGACCTCAGTCTCAATTGTTATGTGGTGTTGTACTGGATAGGTCTTTTACACAGGTGAGTATAGAATAGAGAGATGTTATGTTTTCTCTGTTATCAGCATCAAGTTTGTCTATCTGTCATTATCATTGCCTAATAATTTGCAAACAATATTCTTTAAATGGCAGAATTTATCTGTGTGGGAGGTAAGTGTGAGTGATATTCCGTCCATTATATTTCAAATATTCAACCAAGAATGCAGATATATCAGAGTAAGAATAATATTGACACTGGATTAATAGCATGTCTGTCAGAGTCCCTGCAAATCATTGCCGAATGCAGTCATCTGTGCATGTTCTTTAATGATGTTTAATAAATGATACCATCAGATATCATAAGCATGCCTAGTACACTGGTCAGGCTTTCAAAACCTCATTTATTTCACTGTTATATTCTAATTAAATTGGAGATCAATCAAATTTTCATCAGACCTAAATTTATAGTTGTTTTTTTTGATTACCAGTACACAATCATGATGCAAAGTACCAGTTCTGCCTTTCAGAAGATATAAATAATGTAAACACTAGTTACTCCAGCACTGTTATTTTTTTAATAAATCGTGTAATACTGACCAAACTGAATTGTATGGAGTCTATTTGCATGTGGCTGAAATTGTCTCATATATGTGATAGTCATTCCTGATGTATTTCAATATGATTTAAAATGTGTTTTTGGATTTCATGCTTTTAAAAATGATTTAATTGACAAACCGAATTTGTTTAATATATCTTTTATAATCTGCCTAACTTTTGAGATTTTGCCTGGCTTTGTCTACAATGGGAAAACTAATTGCAGTAAAAGTGAATCTTGTATTTGTCTGAAATTATTCAATATGAATTAATACAATAAATTTGGAAACGTGTAACAATGCCCACTTTGGTGTATTGATCCTTCCTGTTTCTATTTTTAACTATTAACAAGCTGAAACTAGTAATTCAGCACTCGTAACTCGTGCCCCAAAGATTAATGGTAGTTCTGACACATTAAGAACATTAGTTATATATACTTGAAGCTTTTGGTAAACTTCCTAAAATTAATTTTGTATGAGCTTATGAAAGTTTGACTGGTTAGAATCCCATATCTGCACATCATCTAGTGTTGGGTAATAATCTGCATGCCATTTTCCTGCCATCCTGCTGCTGTCAAAACATATGCTGCATGGAAGTGACACGATATAAGGACTTGAATTATCCAATCTTTAAGGGAGGGTACGGTTTGCACTGTTTACTCAATTTACTGTTGCAGGATGCACCACTCTCAGACTGTGCGGAGTTTATTGATGGTCTCGATCTCTCAGAGCAAGTCTTAAATCGCACTAACCCTGTTAGAAAGGTACTTACTGACCTTTTGTTGTTGAACGCTGCGCCCACTGTTGCTTTTCCTTGCACAGTAGTACTGCTCTAACAAAATGCTTGCTTCATGCCTAGCATAAATTCTTCAATTCATTTTGTTTCATGATTGTGAGGGAAAATACTAACAGGTGGAAGTTGTGGGCTCTACCCAAAGCATTAATGATTGAAAATGGTTGTATTTAGTCCAGAGATGCAGTGCTTTATAGAGAAGGATTTTATTTTCTAGCCTTTTCCTGCAGCCTTCCTCATACCCAGGAGAAAACTTTAAAGCAAGAACTTTAAGATGTCCCTAAATAGGTTAGGGTATCCTTCCCCTCTCCCAGTTGATTACTCAGTGTTGTCTTAGAACATTATGTTTTTTAGTATTTTACATTTTCTGTAACTGTATTTGTTCTGAGAGGAGATGAAACAATGTAGATGGAGGCAGATGGCTGTTTTCCCATCCTGGTGAAGCAAATGGAAAAAGGAAGTGTCGATAACCAAAGTCTATAGAACTAAATGCTGAAGTGTTAGAGATCTGCAGACTGTGAGGAATAAATAAAGATACAGATAACTTTTTATTAGTTTGGCTATACAGCATGGAAAAGGGCCTTTTGCCCACCAAGGATGAGCCGATCAGCGATCACCCCGCATACGAGCACTATCCTACACACTAGGGACAATTTACAATTTTTATCGAAGGCAATTAACCAACAAACCTATACGTCTTTGAAGTGTGGGAGAAAACTGGAGCACCTGGAGAAAACCCGCATGGTCGTAGGGAGAACATAAAACTCCGTACGGACAGTACCCATAGTCAGGATCGAACCCGGGACTCTGGCACTGTAAGGCAGCGACTGTACTACTGCGACACCGCACCACCATAAAGAACATCTGCATTTATGCCTTTTGTCACTAATTACCTTTCCCCATCAGAGATGATACATCTATCCTTGACCTTGGCATAGATTTGCAACATTTGTTATAATCACAGTTTTTCTAAACATGATCCACCCAGGTGAAATTATATTCATCTAGTACCATTGCTATCCATTTATTAGACACAAAGCAAAAGAGCTTGTAAAGGTTCCTTGATTGTTCTGTTACTGATATTTATAAATACTGTGCCTGCAAGAGCAGTTCAGAAGCTGGTTTTCAATAGCAGATGGATGACCACCTGACATACAAAGTCATTTCATCACCTTTACGGCATAAGTCTGGTCCTGATAGAACACTTTCTGTGTGCCTGGATAATTGCAGTTCCCACAACACTCACTTAAAAAGCTCAATACCTTCCAAGACCCACGGCCAGTTTCGCTGGCATCTTATGCACTAACCGAAACATTGATTCTCTTCACAGATGTTTTATAGTTGCTCTGTATTTCATCTACAAAATGTACAAAAGCTGCTCCCCTTGGCGATTTCAACTGCACCTTCCAAGTCCATGATCCATGCCATCTTGTTTTACGGGCTTAAATTATTGGGAGAGGTTGGATAGCCTGGGAGATATATTTTTGCAGCGTAGGAGGTTGTAGGTGAACTCATTGAGATGTACAAGATCATGAGGAGCATGGATAAAGTGAATGTTCAGTCTTTTTCCCAAGGTAGAGGATTCTAAAACTAGAGTTATAGACTTGTAGAAGTGAGAGGGGAGAGATTTAAGAAGGAACACTGGCAACTTTTCATCAGACTGCAGTCCTTATCTGGAATGAGCTGTGAAGTAGCTGTAGAAACTGCTACAATTATGACTTTTAAAAGACATTTGGACAGATATATGGATCGGGAGGGTTTAAGAGGGCCCAATGCATGACAATGGAACAAGCCCTGTATGCCAATTTGGTCAACATCGACAAGGTGGGCCAAAGCGCCTGTTTCTGTGCTGTATAGCTCTGTACAGTGCTTCCACACCTCCAAAAAAAATTCCTTAAATATAATCCCAAATTTCCTGGAATTTGATGGTATTTCCTGAAATTTTCAAAAATACTTCCTGCAGGTGATTTGTTTTTTTTTTCGTGGGCACACGTTAACAACACAAAGAAGAACAAGCCAAAATAGATCTATGTAACTACACCATATCTGCCTGCTTCTGTTTCTCACTTGTACAGTGTTATGCAAGGCAGCTTTCGTTGCCTCCAACAACTTTTGATTTTGCAACCTGCTATCATGTGTCTCAGTCTCTCCCTCTCTCCCTCCCCCTCTCCCCTTCTCTCTCCCTCCTTCCCCTTTCTCTCCCTCCTTCCCCTTTCTCTCCCTCCCTCGCTCCCTCTCTCCATCCCTCTCTCTCTCTCTCTCTCTCTCCTTCCCTCCCTCTCTCCCTCTCCCTCCCTCCTCCCTCCCCTCCCCCCCCCCCCCCCTCTCTCCCCCTCTCTCTCTCTCCCCCCTCTCTCCCCCCCTCTCTCCCCTTCCTTTTTTCTCTCCCTCCCTCTCTTATCCCCTCTCTCTCTCTCCTTCCTCCTCCCTCTCCCTCCTCCTTCTCTCCCAACCTCTCTCCCACTCTCCCTATCCTCTCCATCCTTCCCTCTCTCCACCTCTCCCTCTCGGCCCCTTGAGTCCACCCACCCACTGTTCTGTAAGATCAAGGCCAATCCCAATGTAACTGCAATCCCACCGCCCGCTGGTAACTTTTCACCACTAGGCTTATCCAGAATTCTACCGCTGCCTGAAAAATAATCAAAGGCTCAACTTCCACTGAGAAAGAGAATTCCAAAGACTCATTGTTATACGAGAATTTTCCAGTGCAATCTGTGACCCATAGCGCTGTGGCCATAGCGCTAGGTTTAAAGCCCATAGCGCTGCAGCCAGTAGCGCTATATTTAGAACCCATAGTGCTGCAGCCAGTAGCGCTATATTTAGAACCCATAGTGCTGCAGCTGACTGCTCTTTGTTTAAACTCCCACGGGTTAAACTGACAGCGCTCTGTTTAAACCTTTGAGCGCCAAACTGGCAGTGCTGTGTGTATTACCTTTACACCCCTTTGCGGGCCAAATGCGGAAATTTCCTGAAATTATTCCATGTCCCTAAAAGTACCCGAAGACAACCAGAATTTCCCGAATTTCGGATAATTTCCTTCAAAGTGGAAACACTGGCTCTGTATGAAGCATACGCACATGAGAGCACCACCAGCTGCATGCTCCCCTCTAATTCGCTAATGATGCGAGCTTAGAGTCACTGGGTCTTTCAGCGTGGAAACAGGCCCTTTGACCCAACTTGCCCACATCGACCAACATGTCCCTTCTACACTAATCCCACCTGCCTGTGTTTGGCCCATATCTCTCTAAACCTATCCTGGCCTTGTTTCCTGAACATTGCGATAGTCCCTGCCTCAACTACTTCCTTCGCCAGGTCATTCCATACTCCCACCACTATGTGTGTAAAAAATAAAAAATCAATAATAAATAAATAAATAAATTTTTAAAAAAGGTTACCCCTCGGGTTCCTATTAAATTCTTTCCCTTCCCTCACCTTAAACCTATGTCCTCTGGTTCTCGATTCCCCTATTCTGGGCAAGAGACTCTGCGCATGTACCCGATCTATTCCTCTCATAATTTTGTACACCTCTATAAGATCACTCTCTTCCTTTATCCAGGCTTGTTACAGCCCTTGCCGACATTCATGGAGTTTAACAATCTCAGATAATCTGTTGTTTTAGTATCAGAACTGGCTTCAGTTTTGGTTTCAGATTTCCAGCACTTGTTGCATTCTGCATTTCACAGTTACAACATGTCCTTTTGTTTATTTTCTTTCCAAGTGCTCTTTTAACACAATGGCAAACCAATTATCTTAACTGAAGATAGACATAAAATGCCCTTGTAACTCAGCAGGTCTGACAGCCTATCTGGATGAAAAGCATAGGTGACGTTTTGGGCCTGGACCCCGGTTGCATCTGTAGTTCTTGTTTCTACAATTATCTTAACTAGTCAGCCTCCACCACTCTCTCTCGGGAATTCTCGCCCTCCTCAGTACAACCAAGGGACACATTTTCCTCTGTTTTCCAAATCACATTAAAACTCTGAGCATTATCTGAATCCGTAAAGCAATACTAGAGCCAAATATTGATTACTTGACGCTGGAGCTTCCATAATGAGGAAGAGCTCAGGAGTCCAAAAATTGTGTTATATAAAACCATTTTGTTTTATCTTGCTTTTATTGTGTTGTATATCTGCGAAAATGGGAAACCCAATAGCTTCCGAACTTTATGGAAGTTTATGCAGCAATACTTGTCAGTCTTGAGCTTCCACACTGAAATATAACAAGAGCTCTTGAGTCCAGAAATGCTGTTTATGATTATGAATTGTCAGTGTTGAGCTTTCACATTGTTAAATTATTATTTTAAATGTTTTTGCATGCCTTCATGTTTTTCCCTTTGAGCAACATATATATTGTTTAGAACAAAAACCTCTTGATCTGTCATTGAAATAGATTTATTTCTCTAGCGAAACCACATCCTGCAAACACTGTGGTGGGTCCTAATGGCATTGGATATTTAGATGCTGCATTTTTTTATTTAAAAATTGCTTTTTCAGAAGACTATTCATGTTAATTGAGAATGATGATAAAATCCAATCTGGAAATTGCATTGTTGGCCAATTTACTTCATCTACGTTATCAACCTATCCGGTTTATTGAAGGGTTGATGTACCTTGGTAATCCTGGATCGACATATCACCAAAAGTTCAATGGTGTGAAGTTTAGTGCTCTTTGACATTGAAATCTAGTGGTAACAAGTAACTGCAGATGCTGGTTTATAAAAATACAAACAAAGTGCTGGAGTAACTCAGCGGTTTAGGTATCTCTGCAGAACATGGACAGGTGACATTACGGGGTGGGGGCATTCTTCACACTGATTGTAGGGTGGAGGAAGAAAGCTGGAAGAGAGGAGGGGCAGGACGAAGCCTGGAAGGTAATGGATTGATACAAGAGTGCGTTTTGATCGGCAGATTGTTGGACAAAGACCAGAGATGGAAAGACAGAGGGTGTGAGACAAAAGGATTGAAGAGTTACAAATTGTGAAGCTAGAGGAAGGAATGCAGGAGGAGGGGGATAAATTGGTGCAAGTCCAGGTGCGACATGGGCGGTAGGGGAGGGTTTTGTAGCAGATACCTAAAATTGGAGAATTCAATGTTCATAACGTTGGGTTATAAGATACCTAAGGGAAATATGAGGTGTTGTTCCTCTAGTTTGCCTGTGGCTTCACTCTGGCACACAAACATTCCAAGTCTGTCCAACCTCACTTTGTGCCTATTGCCCACTTATCTAGGCATCTGTATTCTCATGTGTCTCTGGATGAGAATTATTTCCCTGCTTGTAAAGAATGAATGTGCACAGAGCTGTACCTGTAATTTCCCAATTGTGAATTAAATATTACTTTTATGAAAAATTGCCAAGTTGAGGGGGGGGGGGGGATAACAAAAATGTGGGCTAAGATCAGTGGGTGGAGAGTTACAGTGGGAACTAATGGAAGTACGGTTGCATAATGAACGAGCAGTGTTACTGGAGGTTTGAGTGGTCTAGCAGTTATTTTAACTAGTTCAACTTTAGTGGGGATTAAGGTAGTTGGGATAACAGTGTGCATAAAATCACTTCTTGCTGATGTAGCAAAAGGAAAGGGGATCGGGAATTATCCCATCTTAGTTAATATGCCACAGCTGTGGATATGCCTGGAGCCTCGAAGGTACACGAGGCAGTAATTCTACCGCCACGGGTAAAGTGGAGGCAGACGTGAAGTGACCTCTGGGCCACATTGTACCATCTGGTTCCACTTTAGGATTCAGCCTTTATGCATGAGGTAACATATTGTAAAATTTTCTCTCCAGGCTACGAAATTTATCTCGCTCAGTCTCACACGTGATCAACATTTATTATTTGAGTGTCATCTGAGTAGCTGCTTTAAGTTGGGGTCTGTAAATCACCGAGACGTTTGATGGCAGTTTGTTTTGCTTATTCAGGGAGAGTTGGTGACAGCATCAAAGGCGATTATTGAAAAGGAATACCAGCCACGAGTAATTGTGAGCACGGCACCAAATCCCTTTAACAAGTTGACGGACCGTGAACTTGATGAGTATCGCAAAGAAGTTGAACGCAAGCAGAAGGGACCTGAAGGCAAGTTTCTGTGCAGTGATTTATTAAGGGAGTTTTTCATGAATTCCTTTTTTTTTAAAACAAACCATCAAACTTGATTAATCCATTGTCATTCTATTCATCATTAAAACTGAATCATGAATCATTTTTGGATTGAGAAATTAACTAAACAGTCTAAACCTTTCATTATCTGATGAAACAGTTAAAGACGGTACATATGCACTTCATCCAGTTAAAGCAAATATTTATTTTCAGTCCTGTTGCATCAAATGCACAACAATTCATTCTGGATAGGATAAAACTCTGTTTTGAATAGATGTGTGTTTTTTATGGTCTCCTCTTGACATGCTCTTACACTGTTTGCTTCCTGTTTTTGAAGACAACGGCTATATTTTTTCTTGCATCTCAACATGTAAGGATAGGTTTAAAGGGATATGAATAGGCAAATAGGTCTAGCTCGTGAAGACTTCTTGGTCGCTATGGATGAGTTGGGCCAAAAGGCCTGTTTCCTTATTGTATTAGTGATTCTTTCGAGGTAAAGGGGGGTGGTAACGGATGGGGCAAGGTAAGACAACAAAAGATTATGCAGCAGAATGCTATTTAGTTACAGTAGTAACTATGCTAGCATTTGAGCAAATGGTTATGCAGCTTTGATCTGAAATTCTTGAAGTGTGTTATGGGAGAAAAGTTAACGAATTGAATTGGAAAAATAATGTTTTATCCCTTGAGCCTAAACACGATAAAACAGAAATAAAATTAGTGTTTCAGGTCAGTGGCGTCTCTGTCTGTGTGTCCCGCCTGTCTGGCACCCTCTCTACCGGTGTTATCATACTTGTATATTTACATCATTTTATTTATTAATAGTAGGAGTTGGTCTCGTACTACGTGAGAGCAAGAATTTTCTTAATGAAGAGTGGCAAAGTCAGTTGCATGGTCCTTCCCTTCTGTCAGTTTGTTGGGAGGAGAGGGTGCCGTTAAACAGATGAGCACATCTTCCTAATCTGTAGGGAGCTCGACATCTGGTCAAAGAGACCACAGTCTTTCAGTCAGCAGGGTCGGGGAAGATAGACAGCCCTTGCTGTTTTGATTAATCTCTGAGCTCGCTTGTGGAGACTTTGGGACCTTCACCACACCCTTTCTTGGCAGGGTGGGATAAATAAGGCTGAGATGTCCAAACAACATTCTGGAAAAAGAACATAATAGTTCTGGTTGCAGCTGATCACGAACAGAACTTTGGAAACTTCACATCTATTAGAGATTTTAGTATTAAACCATCTGGTGTCTGAGCAATGAAACCACCTAACTAGATGATACTGCCATACTGTGTCTGCACCTTAATTCTCCTCCCAATTCAACTGAGGGATTACATGGAGATTATAATGTGCCTTTCATTTTCTATATTTTATAGTAGGTATTATAAATAGCAAGTGTGGTATTCCAATCAAAGTATTGTAATAAATCTGAAAAACACGCTGGTAATGAATTGGCTAATGCAGGTTTCCCTTTCGTGTAGGTAAGTGGCAAAAAAATAAAACTGGTTAATGGGCATAGAACACAAAGTGCTGGGGTCATCTCTGGAGGACATGGATTTGGTAACATTTAGGGACAGGACCTTTCTTCACACTTTTGTAGAGGGGTGAAAGGTGGGGATGGGACAAAGCCTGGCAAGTGATGGGTGAATAAATGAGGGGATTTTGATTGGCAGATGAGTGGGCAAAGGCTAGAAATGAAAAAGGTGTCAGATAAGGCAAAGAGTGAAATGTAAAGCTAGAAGAAAGGGTTTAGGTTTATTGTCATGTATACTGAGTGAAAACCCTTGTTTTGCATATTATCCGATCCGATAATACTTTTTATGAATACAATCACATCAGACTCAAGGACAATGGATAGAGCAAAGGAGAAGATACCTAGTGCAGAATATAGTTCTCAGCGTTTTATTGCAACGGATTTGACGCAGATCGGGGCGGCATGGTGGTGTAGCGATAGAGTTGGTACCTTACAGCATCAGATACCCGGATTCGATCCTGTCTACGGGTGCTGCCTGTACGGAGTTTGTACGTTCTCCACATGACCATGTGGGTTTTCCCCGGATCCTCTGGTTTCCTCCCACACTCAAGGTGTACAGGTTTGTAGATTAATTTGGCTTTGGTAAAAATTGTAAATTGTCCCTAGTCTGTAGGATAGTGCTAGTGTACGGGGATCGCTGGTCGGCGTGGACTCAGGCCAAAGTGGCCTGTATCCAAACAGTATCCCTAAACTAAACTAAGAGATTCATAGACAAAGCCAATGTCCACAATCAGACAGTACCTGAACCTATGGAGGGGATAATTCAGAGGCTTGATAACAGAAGGGAAGGAGCTGTCCTGAGATTGGTTGTGCAAGCTCTTGAGCTTCTGTAACTTTTGCCTGACAGGAGCAGGGTGAAAAATAAGGTGGAAGGTGACGGAGAAAGGTGGCGGGATTATGGGAGTTAATGGGCAAAGGTCGCCTGGGAGACAAGTGGACCTGATGAAATAACTCTGCTGAGAACCAACATGAGCCCATTGGGCCACATAGCTTCCTGTGTTGTGATAAATAAAATGTTAATTTTAAAATTCTCTATCTCTGATGTATCTGACGAACTAACCTTTTGGTTTTCTGAAATAAAAATTGAGAGATGTTAAGCACTGACTTGGACACTAGTAAATTAGATTTTGAGTGGCATCGATTATATTTTCAAGAGCCATGTACGCTAGAGAAACAATAGTGCAGTTCATCAATGGAAAAGCTTTATTTGTGCATTGTCTCATCCAGCTAAGAATGCTACAGCTCACATTGACGCGATCTCGAAAGATGGGTCCATTTGCGTGCATACTGACAACAGGCCAGACAGTATGGCGAGCACACCACAAAGGCATCCTCTGCAGCAACTAGCTGTCGTTGAAGGCGATCCAAGCCAAAATCATTCTTCCATGTATGAATCTGTAGATGATCAAGACAAAGCAACTGAGATGCAATCGCACAGCAGCCAAGAATGTTCCATAGAAGTCAAGAGTCCATGCAGTTATGAAGATGTCTCTGAACTGAAACCATCCTTCGGCATAGGCCAGGACTCCAAACAATTCAGCCCAGAACACGTGGATATGAAAGGATCTCTACACAGCCAGCTTCACAGTGCTGTCGTCAAGGCACTTGTCACTTCTGGTGACTGTATTTCTCCATCTGACCCCTTGCTTATTGGTCAGCAGGGTAAGGCCCAGAATACTTGAATGAAGAATCGTGACTATCCAATCAAATACTTTGGATATTTGATTTGTCTTCATCCCTTGATGTGCTGAATCTTCACTATCACTGACCTATATCTCCATATTTTTGTTTGATTAATCTACCTTTCTGGTTGCCCAGTGGTGATTTGATCTCCGTGGATCTGGGTTTCTTCTTGCTCTTGGTGGCTACACAACTGAAATCTTATCTCTCAATCTGAGTGACTATCCATGAGCACCTCTGGTTTCCTCAGACATGAAGTGTTTCCACCTTCTACCCTTTGCATGCAGTAGATTTTAGATACAAAATATAATGGTGATATTAATCTTCATCGTGCTGGGATTGCTATGCTTTACAGGTAAAGTTTATAGCAAGGTTGCAGAAATCTGGCCATCTGATTTCAACAGTGAATTTTGCTGATCTGTTCTGTGCATTCTATGTTGACTAGTTTACTTGGTAAATGTTTCAGAAAGAACACAAATGCTCTTGGGTAATCTCTCCTCTGGCTTGTTAGAGTAGGAAGTTTCATGTTTCACATTCTCAAAGGAATGTTCCGTTGCATAGAATTTTTAAAAATAGGGCGGTCACGGTGGAGCAGCAGTAGAGTTGCTGCCTTACAGCGAATGCAGCGCTGGAGACCCGGGTTCGATCCCGACTACGGGTACTGTCTGTATGGAGTTTGTACGTTCTCCCCGTGACCTGCGTGGGCTTTCTCCGAGATCTTCCGTTTCCTCCCACACTCCAAAGACGTACAGGTTTGTAGGTTAATTGGCTTGGTAAATGTAAAAATTGTCCCTAGTGGGTGTAGGATAGTGTTAATGTGCGGGGATCCAGATCACTACAACTATGGGAACGCACTGTCTAGTTTAGAGATACAGCGTGGAAACAAGCATTTTGGCCCACCGAGTCTACACTGACCATTGATCACCCGTTCACACTGGTTCTATGTTATCCCACTCTCACACCAACTCCCTGCACACTAGGCAATTTACAGAGACCAATTAGTCTTCAAACCTGCACGTCTTTGGGATATGGAAGGAAACCGCAGTAGCTGGATGATACCCACACAGTCACAGGGAGATCATGCAAACTCCACACAGACAGCACCCAAGGTTAGCATTGAACCTAAATCTCTGGGTCTGTGAGGCAGCAGCTTGAACAGCTCTAACGCTTGCCTCTGTTTTGAGGGAAGGGGGTGAATAGTACTTTTTAAAACTTCTCTTGGGTCTAGCTATTTACTTGGCTAATTGGGGGAATCACTGTGCCATTGAATAGTTTGAAGATACAGCATGGAAACAGGCCCTTCGGCCCACCAAGTCCACGCTGACCAACGCTCACCCATACATTAGTTCTATGTTAGAACGGTTTATGATCCTACACTCTTGGGGCAATTTTAAAGAGACCAATTAATCTACAAACCCGCATGTCGTTGGGATGTGGGTAGAAACAGCAGCACCCGGAGGAAACCTATATAGTCACAGAGAGAATTGTGCAAACTGCGCAGACAGTACCTGAGGTCGGAATCGAACCTGGGTCTTTGGCGGTGCGAGGCAGCACTCTACCAACTACATCACTGTCCTGCCCCCTTCACTAACACTTGCCTCTGATTTGAGGGAACAGGGTGATTAGTATCTTTTGAAATTTCTCTTGGGTCTAGCTAATTGGCTAAATGGGGGAATCACCATGCGACCGAATAAATGATTCATTCTCCGGGTAGCCTTTTGATAAAAAATACCCGAGCTACGGGGAGAATCTTGATCATATTTCAAGCCTGTGTATATCATGGTGGAAAACAGATTCTGCTGCAGCACAAGATTTAAATGAGAATTGAAAGGTGTCCACAATGATCAATACTGGCCCATAGCAGGTATCGTCACAAACATCCGGAGTGTTTTTTGTATGCTGTGACAGCACATCTTCAAATTGTACGCTTTTTAAACATTTGTTTCCTTTACTCAGATCCTCCTGAGCCCCAGTCAGAGGAGGTAAAAGTGAACGACCAGCAGAGTCCTGCAGACCACGCCCCTACCCGCACTCCCCCCAGCACACCCACCAAACTAGACGATGGTAAGATACATCAAGCAGTTCAGTGCACGCTGGTAAAGCACAATGGTTTGTCATCTCTAGGCGATTGAAGAAGTTACTTGAGTGTGTGTTGGTATAAAACCATTCAACAGGTGGTCTGCTCTGCCTTTAAAGTGAGCAACAACTATACAAGACAATGTGCATTTGATTGCTGAATCCATTTGGAGAATAGCAAATAATTGTCAAACTGGTTATCAAATTAATTGAGGAAATTCTAATAAACTGGCAGTAATAACTTCAGGATGACCAGTATGTGATCATTTTTTAATACAAATTCAAACTCTAGTCTAAATATATGAGCATCTAAAGTATGTAAATGGCACACCCTCTTGTTTGTTGCTGCTATTAGATTACACCCGTCAATCTCCAATTCACCAAAAGCAGTTAACACTGGCTGAAGTTAGGAGGGTGCGTTGGGTGGAAGAAGAGGTGACTAAATGGGATTAGGAACAGAATTTTAGTTCCAGAATTGATTGATTAAAGGTAATGTCAAAGGCTAGAAGAGTTAAAATAGTGGAAATGTAAAACTGAATGAATAATCTGCATCTTAATTGGAGTCAAAAATAAAAGAGAAGTACCTGTTTTGTGCCCTGCATTACAATAGCATTTGAACATCTCTTGCACTGTGAATGAGTTTTTAGATGTGATTACAGAATGGGTAACTTTGGGTCTGTAGTTCCCCGACCACTCTGCATGGAGAGCTATGTGGGTTTTCCCTCACTGCCTGGGCATTGTAGAGGCAACCTTTTGCAAAAAAGAGTAAAGATTTGGATAAGGATAAGAAGAAGAAAATCCACAGGTTATTAATTTGATGTAGAATTCATTGCAAAGAAAATCTTTTTATAACACCCAAAATGTATTAACATCTTTATTTTCAGATTTTAGAATAATTTCAGAATTTGAAGTAGAATAATCGGATTAGAATAATTATTTGCATTACTCAGGGCTCTGTAAGATGTATACAGTGTTGACAGCAGTTTGTTCTAGTGTTTGGAATGGTGTAATCTGATATGTATCTGTGTATCTTCTGTCACACCAAGATCGCTGTCATGTTGTAGTTTTTTTTTATTCACTGATCTCATCTGATTTCTCTGTCCTGTAAAAGTTGTACATTCCGTTACCTTTTTTTTGGTTTAACACAAATGGCTGTTATGAATGCATAGATTTTTCTACTTGTGCTTTTTTTCTTCCACCCGCCTTCCTGTGGCTGCATTACAAACAGGAGCTGGATGTGCTAAAGAGTACCTGTTACCATAGTAAGTATTGTGCGTTGATGTACAGCGCTGCTTCAGTTAACCCTGCAAGACCTACGTGCATGGCTTTCAGCTTTAACGTTCCTGTTTACACTTCCATTTCCTCCTGGTTAATAAGTTCTATGTAAGATGCAAACGCCTTCCTCAAAACTTTAGAAATCTCTTTTACTTCATGCCTTGGAAAGACCTTGAGAAACTCTCACAAGGACCAGTACATATGAGCTGCTTTTCTTCGAGAAGGGACTGCACATCATAATTTGTTGTTTAAACGTTATGTACCTGACAGGGAGCATATACCTCGGGAGAGTGTTAATATTGTTTCATTTTAATCATTAAACAATTCAGGGTTTGCTTATAAAAGATGAAAGAAAGAGACTTGAATTTGTCTTCCGCAACCTCAGGAAATTCCAAAGCCCTTTACATTAGTGAGGTATATTTTGAAGTGTAATCACTGTTGTAGGAAACATGACAGCCAGTTTGTGAAAGATCACAAAAGGGCAAGATGATGACCACCTCATTCATATTTGTGATGTTGATTGAGGGATAAACTCTCTGATTCTTGGCTCTATTCTATTTCAAAATATTCTCCTGGGAGATGTATCCACTTGAGAGAACAGGTATTTGATTTATTTGAATTTGGCCCCTTAGACTTTGACGATCCTTCAGTACTGCTGTGGAGTTTCAACCTAGATTTTTCAAATGGGAATGGAACCCTCAACTTCCGACTTAAAATCATGACCCACTTGGTCATAGTTGTCAACAGATATGATCAAACGTGTTCAGTAAGCCCAGAGTTAATGGAATACAATAATGATTGTTTTATTATTTTTGCCATTTCTTGCTAATTTTGTATTTGCTTTCCAAAAACAAATGTAGTAAGCAAATAGACTTGAATTGGTTCCAACTCCCGAAAATATATGCACCATAAATAAGTCTTTAGGAAATGGCCGCAAAGTTGTCTAACCCATTTAAGCTTTGAAATAACATGTCCATGTTCAGCATTATATGCTTAATGTTTTCAGATGACATTCCTTTTAACAAGAGACAAATCTTTGAAAATTAATTATTTATTAACCTCTAACATTGTGGAAAGAGGAAAATTATAAATGTTTATTCACTTGGCTTGTGTGAACTAAACTGCTCAACTGAGTACTTAGCCCTTTGTATGTGTGAGAGGTATTAGCTTAAGTATGGTGTACTTTGGAAATTTGCCTCTGCTCTATTCCAAAGTTATTGGCTCCCTACGTTTTTGTTAACTTTGCGCTTACCCTTTGATCAGGGCAATGCTTCAAGTGACTTTTTCTTGCAAGCAATTACAGACAATTATTTTGATGAACAGGGTTGTGTAGAACACACATTCCTTAAATGCTGAGGTTAGAATGCTCATTAACAACGATAAGGTGATTCGGGTAAAGATAGAGGAAGAGAGTTTTGGGGATAGGAAAAAAAGGGATAAACTTAGCCAGAACCATGTTATGCAATTCAGAACCACATCATGCAATTCTTCACACAAAATAAGTGTATGGATTAGTAAAAAAGTCCTTTTTATTTATAAATTGGAAATTGTAGCTAGTGAATTATGGACTGATTTATCTTCCACATATTTCTTCATAGAATTAAAGCAAGCAGCTTTTGAGATATATAGCATCGCACTACCAGATGATGGGTGAGATGCCCAAAAGATCTTCAAACAATATATTAAAGTTTTAGGAGATTGGATTGACGAAGTTACAAAAAAAAATCAGTGTATGGTTTATATCATTGTAATTTGACCAAATACAGTTTATTTGTGCGTGCTTGTTTTCTTGTGAAGACAGTTACATGTTATATCAACTATACATCCTTTTAAAAACAAGTGATTTTTCTTGCACGGGATTTGAACCTGCACCAGAGGTAATACTCATCAAGGAAGAATGTTCAATAAATTGTTGCATGTAAATCAAAAAACAACAGATGTTGCAAATCTATAATTAAAACCAGAATTTGCAATGTCTGCTTTTCTGGTGTAGGACCCTTCCTTAGAACATGAAAAGTGATCAAAGTTAATTTTACATCACAGAGATAGTGGGGGAGTGGGAGGGGGGAATTCAAATATACGTAGATGCTGAGAATCTAAAGGAAAAATAGAAAATTCTGGAAATACAGGAGGTCAGGCTGCATGTGTGGGAAGAGAGAGTGTAAGGTTGAAGATCCTACATCAGAACTAGGAAGGAGAATGGGATTGAGAGGGAAAGATAGGTCAGCCATGATTGAATACTGGAGTAGGCTCGATGGGCAGAATGGACAAATTCTGCTTCTATGACATGAGCCTCACCTGGAAAACTGTTAGTGCCTTGTGAAGTAGGGTGGATGGTGAGAATGTTAGAGTGGGTTCGGGGGTCACAGAGGGAACAGAACCTATGAAATGCAAAAAAGATAAGAGAGGGGAAGATTTGTCTGGTGGTAGAATCTCTGAAGTTGGCAGAAATTGCAGAGAATAATCTGTTGAATGTGGAAACTGATGGGATCTAGGTGAGATCTAGGAGAACTCTATCCTTGTTCAGGATAAGAGTGTGTGAGAGCATAGATGTAGGAAAATGATGAGTTGCAGTCAAGGGCTTGGTTAACAATGGTAACCACGGTTCTGGAACAAGGAAGGCATTTCAGACGCATGTCCACAGAAAGTCGCATCATCAAAAGGTTTCATTGAGGGTCAATTAAAATCAACAGCTATAGTCTTCCACAGTGTTGTTGCATGGTACAGAATCAGAATGTCCCACATCCAGTGGCTTGCCTCAATGCCTGAAAGTATCAATGGAGTTCTGACATTTGATGAAGTATTTTACCTACTGACAGAAGAGATTGCCAGTTTCCAAAGAAATGTCATAAGCAGAGAAAGATGGTGCTGAAGTAACCCGGATCGGGCAACTTACTCTGGAGAACACGGATAGGCGACGTTTTGGGTCGGGTCTCTTCTTCAAACTGATTGTAGTAGCGTGGAGAAAGCTGGAAGAGAAGTGGTGTTGGGACAAACCCTGGCATGTGAGAGGTAGATGCATGTGAAGGGTTTGATTGGCATATGGTTGGACAAAGGCCAGAAATGAAAAGACAACAGATAGTATTTTTTTTTTGTATTGTATTTTAATGACCACACAGCCAGGCTGGTGGAATTTGTTTTCAGCACAGCTCGGTACAGGTTCCAACATTTCATCAAACATTAAACTTGTAACATAGATATACATACAAACAGACACATTTCATAATACATAAGGGCCATGCTTATTCGTATTTCCTCACCGTACAGAGTTTAAAAAGTTAATTGCAGTGGGAATGAAACTGTTTTTGAAGCGGTTTGTTTTGGAGGCAATTGACCTGTAACGCCTCCCAGAGGGCAGTAGCTGAAAGGCATAGTGTGCAGGGTGAGTGGGGTCAGAGATGATCTTGCGGGCTTTGTGAAGTGTCCGTTTGTGGTAAAGTGATTCAAGGGATGGTAGGGGTAAGCCTTAGTGAGATTAGGAGAGGAGGCAAAGAGCAGATAAAGGTGGAAGGGGTCAGAGGAAGAGAAGAAATGGGTATGCATCCTGGTGGGCTAAAGGGAAGGGGGGTTGGCAGTTTGCAGGATAGCTACCTAAAATTGGAGAATTCAATGTTCATACCCTTGGGTTGTGAAGTCGGATTGCCATAAATCAGGTCTTCAGTAACCCAGGAGCCTCTGTACGTAAGATTGTTAGATTCTCTGCCACAGAAGACAGTACAGGCCAATTCACTGGATGAATTTAAAAGAAAGTTAGATAGAGCTCCAGGGACTAGGGGAATCAAAGGATATGGGGAGAAGGCAGGAACGGGGTACTGATTGTGGATGATCAGCCATGATGCAATGAAGGGCCAAATGACCTCCTTCTGCACCTGTTTTCTATGTTTCTATGTTAGTTCACCCTATTGCGAGTGCCAGTGTGTGGTCACTGCTGAACCCCCGATGCCACAATATCTAAATGGACTGAAGAAGGGTCTCGACCCGAAATGTCACCCAGTCCTCCAGAAATGCTGCCTGTCCCGCTGTTACTCCAGCTTTTTGTGTCTATCTTTATATCTAAATGGACATTCTATTAGCTCACCGTTTATTTCCAACAAATGCATAGAAACTTAAAAGCAGTGATCATAAAGTGCAGTCGTGTAAGCAAAGAGCACTCTCTCTATTTGAACAGCACACAGTGGGGAGTTTCAAGTGGTCTTAAAACTGGTCAGCGTACGATTGGTTCCTCAACAAAAACCTGGAGTAACTCTGAGGATCAGGTAGCATTTCTGGAGATTATGGTTAAGGGACATTTTGGGGCAAGGCCATTCTGTAAAGTCAGATTCTTCAATCTGCGCATGAATGTAGATCTTAAACAAATCATTCAAATAGTCCTGGGCTGAAGTCATGGGCATCCAGATCTGTGGACAACACTACCGCATGATCTATGGACTGTCTTTGGTTGCATTCAATATTCTGGCCTTATTTAGTATGTATTGATTTAGAGATAGATTAGATAGTCAATGGTTTTCCAATGCAAAAAGGACATGGGTTTAAGGTAGGAGTAAGGAGTTTTAAGGTGACAGAATCATACAGTGTAGAAACGGACCCTTCGAGTCAACTTGCCCACAACAACCAACCAACCATCTACACTAGTCCCACCTGGCTGTGTTTAGCCCACATCCCTCTAAACCTTTCCATCTACCTATCTAAATGTTTCTTAAGCATTGTGATAGTACCTGCCTCAACTACCTCATCTGACAGCTTGTTCATATACCTACCACCCTTTGTGTAAAAAAAAGACAAAATTGCCCCTCAGGTTCCTATTAAATCTTTCCCCCCATCATCTTAAACCTCTGATTCTTGATTCCCCTACTCTGGGTAAAAGAGACTGCATTTAACCTATCTATTCCTCTCAATATCTTGTAAGTTCACTCTTCATCCTCCTGCACTCCAAGGAATAAAGTCCTAGCTTGCTCAACCTCTCCCTAAAGCTCAGGTCCTGGAAACTGTTCAAGTTGTATTAAAACAGAGTCGGTCAACTTGAAATACAAGACCTTTGCCACCGATGGCTTGAAGCAGCGTCGACGGCACGTGAGTAGCACATAATCCCGCGTGTTAAATGTACTGCGGATGAAAGGCACGGGAGAGTTATGCCTACCTAAGAGATCGATCTCTTAGGTAGGCATAACTCTCCCGTGCCTTTCATCCGCAGTACATTTAACACGCGTTACCTAAGAGATCGATCTCTTAGGTAAGCATAATTCTCCCATTCCTTTACTATTTATATTTAATAATTACCATTTTATAATTTTATTCAGAGTAGGCACTGCCTACCTTGCCAACCCTGATGGCACGTGCCTGATGCACAGAGGGAACACATTAGGGTGCTATCATCTCTGGACTCCAGGACTAACTAACAGGCTGATGATTAAGGTGTCATTATATGCCAGCTGAATGATATATAGAAAACCCGGACTGGATTACGGACCGGATGTACATCATTGAACACAGACGCGATCAAATCAGCTAATTTGATTGATCTACAGAAACATCCTTGTAAATCTTTGCACCCTTTCCAGCATAACAATACCGTTCCTCTAACAGGAAGACCAAAGTTGAACACAATACTGTAAATATGGCCTCGCCAATGTCTTGTAGCTGAGGAGAGAGATTTTTACTCAGTGGTTGATATCTGGAATGTGCTACCAGAGGAGATGGTGGGATCACATACAAAATGATGTTAGTATAGAAGGGCAAGAAGATCAGTAGGGATGTGGTGGGACATAGGGCCCATTTCTCTGCTGTGCAACTCTGTAATTGAACAGCTTGGTCACAGTGACAGCCATATTTGGAGTGAGAACTGCAGTCAAGACGTTGTTAGAGCATTGGTCGCATCCGGTGTCGCTAGCTGTTCAAGAGAGCCACGAATCGAATTGGCTGCACGGTGATCGAACAAACCTTGGAATGAAACAGATGTGGATTTATTCTTAACTTCTGGCTGAAGATGGTTATAACATCACAGGTGTGTTTGTTTGTGTGGGTGTGTGTGTGTGTGTGCGCAACTGGCTGCAGCAGAACTACAATCTTGATCTGACCTAGAAACAAAGACCTGCAGACGGTAGTTGACAAAAATGCTGGAGTAACTCAGCAGGTCAGGCAGCATCTCTGAAGAACAAAGCTGGAAAAGAAGTGTGGCTGGGACAAAGCATGGCACTAGGACCAACCCGAAACGTCACCAATCCATGGTCTCCAGAGATGCTGCCTGACCCGCTGAGTTATAATAGGACTTGATCTGATCTGCTTGCTATGGAATCATTCTGCTCTGCAAAGGGCATCGTGGTTCTGCCACTTGCTGTACTCGTAATCCTAATTTCACCAGGTTGACACAACACAAGTTTACAATTTGGAGAAAAAAAAATTAAAAGCGTACAAGTTTACAAATGAAACAAAATAGTGCAACTGGCAGTAATTTGCAGCAGAATGCGGAAAGCACTCAAATTGGTCATCATGGAAAAATAAGTTAGCAACTCTTTTTTTGACTCTTTGTCAGTTCTGTTCATCGCCATAACTAAAGTCTTTAGATTATGCTTTTCCTCTTGGTCAACTCTGGATTATAGAATCATTGAAAAGGTGAGTAACCCGGACAGGTGTATTGAAGTGATGGTGTCATGGCTGTTGAATCTTGCAGATCTCCGAACACTAATGTTACCCTCTCCTCCTGTCTGGATGTGGAAACTGAGTATTTTTCCACAGAAAGGAAAGGCCGATATTTTTGCGCCACTGATGTGAACATATAAAACGTGCAGATTTTGGACCAATGTAAAAAATCTTTACACAGAACTCTTTATTTGCAACACAGCCCATAGTAGAGTAACATTGAACATTTATCTGATGCATGCAATCTGGTAAATTTTGACCTGTGAGGGGTCATAATGAGGCAAGATATGCCACCAATCCAATGGAGACTTTGGGACCGAACCAAAAATTAGTTATGTTTGCAATAGTGACAAAGGAAGAAAGGCAGATGGGAAGGTTTGGTGAAAAATATTCCTGAGCTCGGTGTAGACAGATGAAAAGATGGTTATCATTGGTGTCATGATATGGACATGGGTTGTGGGGAGAAGTGACCATGGGCTGTCTTAAACTCAAAAGTGAGAAGTTTGAATTTGAGCAGCTGCTGGACTGGGAGGCAGTGCAGATCTATGAGCATGGAGCCGTGGGTGAATATAACTTGATGTGTCAATATTTTCAGAGTTTTGACTGATATGAGAAACTGGCTGGAGAAGTATTGGAGTAAATGCAGAAAGTTTTGAACCTAAAAGTTGTGGAGAATAGCTGTTATGAAACATGACTATTCAATATCTTATACATTGACAAATTGCAAAAGAACAGATTTATATTTTGATTGTTACATATTCGGAAGTACAGTGTAAATCTTTGTTTTGCATGCTATCCAATCAAATCAGATAATACTCTACAGAAATACAATCAAGCTAAACTCAAGTACAATAGGTAGAGTGAATGAAAAGATACAAAGTGGAAAATATAGTTCTCAACGTTATAGTGTAACAGTTCCAATGTCCTAATGAGATAGCAAAGACTTGGACTGTTCAGAAGCCTGGGAACAGGGGAAGAAACCGTTCTTGAGTGTGGGTAGTGGAGCTTTGCATGAGTGAAGGGATTCTGTTACCAGAACACAATTTGTACATTCTCTTATTTTGTCCTCTTCTATAAATTCTTCAGAATCGCAAGTGGAGCAGACATGCAAGGACGACAGTGCTGCAACTTTCCAACAGTCCCTGCCTGAACTTGCCCCCGATGAGCCCTCGGAGCCACTGACCATCCAGACCCCTGGCAGAGAGGAGTCTGACAGCCCAAGCAAAGACCTGAGCAAGAAGCTCGAAGAGCTGACGACAGCTGAGCGGCAAGAGGTGCCCTCTTCCCCACCTCCTGAGCAGGTGCCATCTTCGCCGGTTGAGGAGGCGACTGATGCAGCCAGCGACGAGTCTCCCAGCAAGTCACCTTCCAAGAAGAAGAAAAAGTTCCGCACCCCTTCCTTCCTGAAGAAGAACAAGAAGAAAAGCGAATCCTAAAACAAAAAGCTCTTGTTTTTTTTTAGCAGGAAAGGCAGAGTGCCTTCAATCCTAATTCATTTCTAGATTGTTCCAGGTTGTATCGTATAGTGTTATATCTTAATAAAAACATCCATGTAACGGAATGCAAAGAAATGTCTAGTATAGCTCAAGCGATATTGAAAGTAACAGAACAATTTTGACACAAAACAGAGGTGCTAATCCTTTCAGTGCAGTAGATGCTACCCACCAAATGTTTAATCAAGCATGGTTTGCCACTTTGGAATAGTTAGAATACTGAAACCAGAGCCAGAGGAAGCCTTTGTAATGAGATTATGTTTTAACAATGATTTAATTGCTTTGTTGTAATATGCAGATGTTAGAGTAGAGGCCTACATTTTAACACGTGTACAAGAGACATTCAGCGCATGACTGTTGACAACCAGCCGATCGTGATGCTGCACACCTTTTTTAGCCAGCGATGTTTCAAGGAAGATTATTACGTGGTATGTTGATTGGCAAGGATCACGAGTTGCTTACATTTTAAAATGAGAAATGGTCTAAGTATTGCTGAATCATGAATGTTGTTCTTTTCATTGTAAGGCAGGCTTCCCTTCTATTTCTCCAAACGCAAACTCTCAAGGAAACTTATTGCTGTAGCCTCCTTGCAAGTAAGCAGGTTCTATCGTGGACAACACAGCAAGTTTCCCACTACTGCTGCTGCTGCTGCGTGTCCCTCATCTACTAGGACAAGCGCATTGGATTCTGATGACGCGTTTCCCCACTTCTTGTCACCACTGTTCTGTTTGTGAGATACTGTTGAATTACAGATATGGAAAAATAGTGCTATAATACTGGAATCTGATGCAAAACAAATTGCTTGGATTTATATAGTGCTTTATCCCATATAAGAGCCCTATGTGGCTGATTACTTTGAAGTTCAGTACTTGTTCGTATAGGCAGCTGTTGCATTTAACGGATCTGTACACGTAGAAATTATGTGAAATGGCCAACGTTTTGTCCTCCTCTGATCATGCATAGAACAGTATTGTAGAACAACATAAATTCAGCAACCAAAGGGTTACTGCTGAGAGTCGTTTGAAATCAAATGAAGGAATTGGATAGAAATGTGCTAGGACTTTTTTTTTTACTCTGAGCCAGGGCCCTTCACCATTATAATGGAGGAACATGGACTGCAAATCCTGCAGTTCAGACAGCCCACTTAAGGTCCCCATTCTAGCTGGGCAATGGGGACCTTGGAATGTGTCACTCAAGTGCCACATAACCTATCCCGTCACCAGCATTCTTTGCTAAATGAACAATGTTGCATCCCCGTCCACAGTGATTCGATCAGGAAGTGGAGCCATTTCTGAGAACACCACTCTCTCCCATATGCTTGGTATGTTACGGTACCCCATGATGATCAAAGCCCAGAATAAACACTTCTCTTGCTACCCCCTTAACTTAGATTCTGATTAACCCAGTGACTTGTGTAAACAGAGGCACTCCGTGTTGTTTTTAAAATGGCATTGATGGAATTTTGCAGCGTCTACTTGCGAGATATCGGTTTATATAAATAACACCGCCCCAAAATTGTGCTCTACTCGCTTAGTTTCAGGCAGCACTGCTTGCAGTCTCAGGTTGAAGTTCATTCAGTCCCACGGGAGATCTAGGTTTGGGTATCGTGTTACCTTTGTAGCATGCTGGAAACGTAACAAGACCATCAATATGTTGGTGTCGAGCTGCTGCATTCCCCTTTCAGAGTAAGTCTGCTGGTGGGTTGAGGTAGGGGCCATAGTGCGAATGGCAGCAAACTAAAGCGATATAATTTGCAGATATGGTGTGTAATGAGGACTGCATGGCATCACTGGCTTTCCGCTTGTATTTTACCCTTGTATAACTTCTGTACTCTAAGCAATTTTGTTTTCTGTCTATTGGTTACAACTGTCAGACTTCAATGATAACAATGCCACCTATTCATGTTTTGATTCTCATTCTAGTTAATCATTCACATATACAGAACATTTCTAAACTTTGATTTTTATTCTACATCTTCAATTCTGTCTAGGACTACATGAAGTAAAAACAATTTATTACTTATGAAAATAATTGTATCTAATTGTTTTTTTTAAGTTTCATTGTAACATTTTTGGAGTTACCTAAATAAAATCCTTTCTTTAAACCCCACACCAGAGTAATGTTTAGTTTATGCAAGGAAGTAGCTATTCTCATTACTGACTTTCTTCTCCTGGATCATACACTAACACCATTAAGTTCAAGTGTTCAAGTGAGTTTATTGTCATGTGTCCCTGATAGGACAATGAAATTCTTGCTTTGCTTCAGCACACAGAACATAGTAGGCATTTACTACTATGTATCAGCAATCTATTGCCACACTTGCACTGAAATGCCATGAGCTAAGGAGGAAATAACTCTAGATTTAACATTATGCTTTATTAGAGTGACACTAAAATTAATAGAACCTGGAAACTTCAGAAAGGGGAAATTGGGAGACCATGTATCAATTTTCAATGGTTCTTTGTTATCACATGCACTGATATACAGTGAAATTATTTTCTTGCATACAGTTCAGTAAATTATCACAACACAAAAAACGCAATCTTAGATTAAGTACAAAGTGTGTAGAAATGGCCCACTGAGACCATATACAAGAGTCGCCAGGTTTGGCATCATTAAGTCCAAGCTGTAGCTAGCCATGAAGCCCCGTTGCAGCCGTTGCCTCAATCCGGATCGTCCAGCGAACCATCGCCCCACTCCACGCCCGACTGCCATTCAGCCTTTGTGCTCTCGCCTCCCACAGCCGACCTTGAAGGAGTTGAAGGTAAGATTCCGGCTCCTCATATCGGCCCTTTTGTTCTTGTATCTGCCGTCGCCAACTCCCTCCATCCTCCTCCCCGGGCTGGACTCAGCAGTTTCTCTCTTCCTCATGGATTTCCTTACCGGACTTGTGCATATAACTATAAAATGGACTTGGAATCCATTTTCTGGCTGTTATTCCAGCAAGTGTACAAGGTCCAGAAGATGGATAGAATAAACTGGCGCCTGTCCAGAACTAGCTTGGATGGGATATTCTTGGTCGGCATGAACAAGTTGTGCTGGAGGGCCTGTTCCCGTGCCGTATAATTCCATGACTCCAGGTTTGGTTTTGGATGTTCCCACTCCTGTTCATCTAAAGGGTCCCAGCATAAAGATAAAGATGGTCGCTCTGGTCTCCTGAAAGGTGTAACGCAGTCTCCGTTTTACTCTGGAATACTAATTTGGGTGCATGAGCCACCGCCCTCCTTCGCAGAGATAAATATCTACAGCTCCGTTCCCGGAGGAAGCAGAATTTCAGGAACATTTTTCCAGGATGGAAAATTTAAAAACATGTTGACAATTAGACAGGTACATGGATAGGACGGGTTTGGCCCAGTGTGGGCAGGTGGACTTAGTGTAGATAGACTTAGTGTAGATAGGGCATGTTGGTCGGCGTGGGCAAGTTGTGCTGAAGGGTCTGTTTACACACTCTTCACTTGACACAGCTTTAAGGGGAGAGTGTCGAAGTTTAAAGGAGATGTGCAGGGCATTTTTTTTTTACACACGTCCAGAACCAGGGGCCACAGTTTAAGAATAAGGGGTAAGCCATTTAGAACAGAGATGAGGAAAAACCTTTTCACACAGAGGGTTGTTAATCTGGAATTCTCTGCCTCAGAAGGCAGGAGGCCAATTCTCAGGATGCTTTCAAGAGAGTTAGATAGAGCTCTTAAAGATAGCGGAGTCAGGGGATAAGGCAAAACGGGATACTGATGGTGGATGATCAGCCATAATCACAGTGAATGGCGGTGCTGGCTTGAAGGGCAGAATTACCTACACCTGCACCTATTGTCTATTGAGTGTCTTTTGGAAAGGCATGTGGATGATTGGAGGGGTATGGATTATGTGCAGGCAGATAAGAGTTGTTATTGTTTGGCACCGACATTCTGGGCTGAAGGACCTGTTCTTGTGCTGTGCTGTTCTGTGTTCAATATAAATGTAGTAAGTCGTATGGATTCTATGCTACCAGTCTGGTTCTTTTGCAGGTTATGTATGTTCACCTGTTTAACCAATTGTCATCAAAATCTGCATTGAAACCACCCTCTCCATATTACCACAATACTAGAATTCATATTCTAAGATTATGGTAATATAATTAAACTTGTGGTGATATGAGTCTCCTCAAATGGCTGTGGAGACGGAGGCTTTGGGTATTTTTCAGTTATAGGTTATGGGCAGAAGGCAGGAGAATGGGGTTGAGAGGGAAAGAGGTCAGCCATAATTGAATGACGGAGTAGACTTGATGGGGCCGAATGTCCTATTTCTGCTCCTATGACTTATGAATTCATGTAGACATGAATTTAAAAAAATGAAAAATGACATAAAAAGACAATTTGACAGGAAGGGTTTTGGCCAGGCACATGCAAAGTGGACTAGCTTGGATGGGATATTCTTGGTCGGCATGAACAAGTTGTGCTGGAGGGCCTGTTCCCGTGCCGTATAATTCCATGACTCCATGTTTAAACCTCTGCAACAAGGATTGAAACAAAGGTACAAAATGGGTGGACACAACCAGGAAGTGGGCTAAATAATTGGAAACAAGCTCGGGTAGACAGTTTGGTAGGCAGGGCGGCACAGTGGCGCAGTCTTGCGGTGCCGGAGACCCGGGTTCGACCCTGACCTCAGATGCTGTCTGCGTGGAGTTTGCATGTTCTCCCTATGACCGTGTGGGTTTCATCCAGGCGCCCTGGTATCCTCCTGCAGATGTGTGGGTTTGTATGTTAAGTGACCTCTGTAAATTGCCCCTAGTGTGTTGGGAGTACGATAACATTAGAACTAGTGTGAACAGGTGATTGATGGGCAGTGTGGACTTGGTGACCCAAAGAGCATGCGCCATTGCTTTATCTCTAAATGAAACATGGACAAGTGGGGCTAAAGGGACAGTTTCATGTTCTGTAACTCGGACTCTAAAAATGACACATTGAGGATACAGGTTAGTTACGGACAGATTAAAAGATCAGAAGGAGGCATGAGATTATAAACTGGTTAATTTAGGACATGGAGCACAGATTAAAAACATTTGATTCATTATATTGCTCTCTCCACAGATGTTAACTATCTCCAGCATGTTTATGTTTTTATTCAGATTGTCAGCATCTTCAATCTGTGGCTTTGCACTTTTAAAAAAATGAAATAGTCTTCTGTGAAGGAATATGTGCTACAAATGGTGGTGTGGGAAGTAAAGACCAAAAGCACTTTGGCAGAGGTAGGATAGTCACCCTCTTGCGTATAAAGTGGATATGTTTATTTGAAATTCTGTACAAAATGAAACAAACATAGATAATGGCAGCACAAAGCAACAATAAAGAGTAGCTTAATACATTACCATTTTTCAGTAAACCTTTCAATGTTAGCAGGACGTCCTGCTGAGTTAAGGTTAAATGGCCAGGAAAGAAGGCTAGTATTCTGTTCACTTTGAACCCTATTTCTGTTTTTTTGTAAGATTATAGAACTCTGAAATTCATCGGATTGATTGCACATGTTAACTCCTGTTAAACCACTTGCTGTTTACTGAAGCCACAAGGAACTGTAGATGCTGGTTGACAAAAAAGTCACAAAATGCTGCAGCAAGTCCGACAGCCTCGCTGGAGAACATGGATAGGTGAAATTTCAGGTCTGGACCCTTCTCAAGATCAATCAGTCTGAAGAAACGTCCAGACCCGAAATGTAGCCTATCCATGTTCTCCAGAGATGCTGCTTGACCCGCTGAGTTACTCCAGCCCTTTGTGACTTTTAAAGTTTTGATATTGATTTCACTGTTAACTCACGGAATTTGGAACCAACAATTTGTATTGATATAACAACTTTTCAGGCACTTCCACAGAGATAAGATTGAGGAATGACTAAAAGCAGTGAGATTGATACCAAAGGACGAAAGAGTTCCAGCACAGAGGTAGCTTGAAGGCACAGCCACCACCTGGTGACAATGGGAATGTACAAGTCTAACAAAGACACACTGAGAATACAAGTTGCAAGATTACAGTTAAGGTCACAGATTGGTTTGGTTTAGTTAGTTTTGAGATACAGCACGGAAACAGGCCCTTTGGCCCACAGAGTCTACGCTGACCAACAATCCCTGCATACTTACACTATCCTACGCACACTGGGGACCATTTAACCAAGCTAATTAACTCTCAAACCTGTATGTATTTGGAGTGTGGGAAGAAACCGGAGATCCTGGTGAAAAACTCACGCAGGCCACGGGGAGAATGAACAAATTCTGTACAGACAGCACCCGTAGTCGAGATCGAACCCGGTTCTCTAGTGCTGTAAGGCAGCAACTTTAGCACTGCGCCACCGTGCCGCGCCTAGGCTGTGTGACCATCTCATTTTTACTTCATAATTTTGGCTTTTCTATAAAGACCAGAATCTCCTTGGAACTGAATAATATGCCGGGATATTTGAAACCAATTAAAAGCCTATGCCATCTTGGTCATGATGACCAAGAGCAGTCTGAGATATGTTGGTAAACTAGATGGGTATTTTATCTTCTAGTGCCATGGTCTGATGTCCCCTGATTTAAATTTCCCATCTTCCACAGTGGATTTTGAACTTGTCTTTAGAGATGTTTGAACCCACATTCTGAAGAGTAGTGTTGGTAGCAATGGGATAGATGGCGAATCCAGCAAGAATTTAAATTTTCTCTTCCAAATTCCGATGGCTTTCCTCGTGACTCCTCGGGATCGCTGCAGCAATAGTTAGCTGTCGAGTGTATAACCATATAACCATATAACCATATAACAATTACAGCACGGAAACAGGCCATCTCGACCCCTCTAGTCCGTGCCGAACACATAGTCTCCCCTAGTCCCATATACCTGCGCTCAGACCATAACCCTCCATTCCTTTCCCATCCATATAACTATCCAATTTATTTTTAAATGATAAAAACGAACCTGCCTCCACCACCTTCACTGGAAGCTCATTCCACACAGCTACCACTCTCTGCGTAAAGAAGTTCCCCCTCATGTTACCCCTAAACTTCAGTCCCTTAATTCTCAAGTCATGTCCCCTTGTTTGAATCTTCCCTACTCTCAGTGGGAAAAGCTTTTCCACGTCAACTCTGTCTATCCCTCTCATCATTTTAAAAACCTCTATCAAGTCCCCCCTTAACCTTCTGCGCTCCAAAGAATAAAGCCCTAACCTGTATCCCCTGTATCTGCTGTTCTGTGCTTAATTATCTCCTAGACTAAGCCTTCCAACCAAATTCAGGAATAACCCACTTGGGAGGCAGGATATAGCCGACAAGGCGCAGAAGGAAAGAATCACTTAGTAACCCATTGGCGTGCTTAATCCTCCAAATCACATACCCTGGACCTCCAGGAGGGATATTTGCAAGCTTCCGTTGAGGCACATTCCCACCCAAGTACAGAGAATAGACAACACCCGAAAAGGTATCCAACAGGAAGGAAAATAATAATTTTTAAGACCCGCATAACAAATTACTTTACAGAAGTTTTTTGTACTCTACCCAATAAACATCACATTTCTACATTAGACAGACAGTTTCCCTGATCTTCATTGGCTGTGAACTTTTCAGTTTTATAAAAGCAACCAGCCATTGCTAGATTTTGCTTTCAACGCAGCTCGCAGTTGCTTGAAGGGAATCCATGCTGTCCTGGTGACGTTTGCTTGGGTCAAACTCTTCTCCCTCTGCTTCTCCTCAGTTTCCTGGACGTCACTCAGCTTTCTGTGCCTTGGGGATTGAGATGATGGCGAGAGGAAGGAGGAAGGCGGCTGCTGCTACAGTGAAGCATACCTCTGCACCTCCAAGCCAGTACACTGCAAGAAGAGCACAACATAGGTTTGGACACCATGTTATAGGAAAGCTGGAAATGGTGCAGAGAAGATTTCCGAGGATGTTGCCGGGACACAAGGGCCTGAGCTGTAGGGAGAGGTTGAGCATATTTGGACGCTATTCCTTGGAGTGCAGGAAGATGAGCGGTGATCTTATCGAGGTGTATAAAATCATGAGAGGAGTAGATCGGGTAAATACCGAGTCTTGCCTAGATTCGGGGAATCGAGAACAAGAGGACATAGGTTTAAGGTGAGAGGGGAAAGATTTAATAATAATAATAATACATTTTATTTATGGGCGCCTTTCAAGAGTCTCAAGGACACCGTACAAAAATTTAGCAGGTAGAGGAAAAACATGTAAGGGGAATTAAATAAATAGTAGAGACATGACTAGTACACAAAGTAAAGACAGAATTCAATTCAAAACACAATATGAGGTAATTAATGCACAGATGAAAAGGGAGGGGGACGTGGGGCTAAGGATAGGCAGAGGTGAAGAGATGGGTCTTGAGGCGGGACTGGACGATGGTGAGGGACACGGAATTGCGGATCAGTTGGGGGAGGGAGTTCCAGAGCCTGGGAGCTGCCCTGGAGAAGGCTCTGTCCCCAAAACTGCGGAGGTTAATAGGAACCAAGGGGGTCACCTTTTTTACACAAAGGGTGGTAGTTGTGGCAGGTACTATCACAACGTTTAAGCAACATTTAAGGAGGTCCATGGATAAGTTTATAGGCCAAATGCAGGCAGGTGGGACTTCTGTCAGGTTGGGCTGAAGGGCCCGTTTCCATGCTGCGTGATGCTATGACTAACATTCCGTGTCTTCAGCTGCCCAATGGCTGCAACTCAAACAGGTGTCACACTGCACGGGAGCCACAAGAATCTGCAGATGCTGGAATTGCAGCTAACATCTGGAGGAACTCAGCAGGTCGGACAGCATCAGTGGAGGGATGTGGACAGCTTGCAACTAGTTGTCAACTAGACAATTAGAGAGCGGTCCTGACCTTCCCATCTACCTCATTGATGACCCTCAGACTATCATTAATCGGACTTTACTGGACTTTATCTTGCACTAAACGTTATTCCCTTTACCATTTATCTGTACACTGTCTTTTCGCTCACTCAACGAAAAAGCTTTCACTGTACCTTGGTACTCGTGACAATAAACTATACTTAATAATCCCTCCACATTCTTCAATTTGGTCTCAGTACGATCTTCATTACTGGAGCTACAACTTCCATGTGATAAAAATGAAATACAATGTTGATTCAGGCTACCATTAACTAATAATATTCAGGGATTTCACTCCAGTGTTTGAATGATAAAACCCATCAATCGTACAAAAGAACCTGTGTAACTCCTCACCTGTAGCTGCCAACGTAGGTCCCAGAGCTCTGGCCAAAGCCCCCAAACTGCGAAGTATTCCCATCACGGTTCCTTTTTGATTAGCTGCACCTTTAAATTAAAAAGTGTTATTTAAACCTCTAATTCACAGCGCCAAAGACCCGGGTTTGATCCTGACCTCGGGTGCTGACTGTGTGGAGTTTGCATTCTCCCAGTGACCGTGTGGGTTTCCTCCGGGTACTCTGGTTTCCTTCCACATCCGAAAGACGTGCGGTTAATTGGCCTCTGTAAAATACTCCCAGTGTGCAGGGAGTGAATGCGAAAGAGAGATAACAAAGAACGAGTGTGAACGTGAATCAAGGGTTAGAATGGATTCGGTGGGCCGAAGGGCCTGCTTCCATGCTGTATCTCTAAACTACACAGTTCTCTTGGATAAAGAATCCCTGAGGTTCTGTCTTTAGAACAATTCTTCAACCAAGACTAAATGACTGGTCCATATCCCCTCTACCCCTCCAACTTCCTGAGGTTGTGCACCTCATTCTTGAGGCTCAAGGCTGAATTAGTCAATGAGAGAAGTACCTTGTCTGTCTACCATGTTTTGCCCATTCATCAACAACCATTGTGAATTGCTTTTGGAACTCAAAGCCCTGAAATAAGATGTGTGAATACAAACTCATTAAACCCAAACGGTCACTCCAGAGGCGCCCTTCGCCTTCACCTCAGCTCAGCTCCCTTTTCAAGAAGTCAGCTATTTATGTGCAGTTCTGGTCATCTCTTTACAGGAAGGGTGTGGAGGCTTTGGAAAGGGCGCAGCCGAGGTTCACAGAATGCTGTCTGGATTAGAGGATATTGGCTACAAGGAGAGGTTTGACAAATCTGACTTTGTTTTCGGGAGCATTAGTTAAGAGGAGATCTGATAGAAGTACATAAAATGATCAGAGACATAGTTAAGGTAGGCAGTTGGTCTTTTGCCCAGTGTGGAAATGTCAAATATTTGAGGACATGTGTTTAAGGTGAGGTGGGGAATGGTTAAAAGAGATACGAGGCAAGTTTTTTTTACACACCATTGGCTGGAACATGTTGCCAGGGGAGGTGATTGAAGCATACATTCACACAGCACTGATAGATAAGGAATGCCATATGCAGCAATGAAAGATGCATTTCCAAGTTTAGGAAGGTAAGAAGATTATGTCCTGAATGGGAACATGAAGGCGGTACAGCATTTTTATGCACCTGCTGCCCTCATCTTTCAGCAGAAGTAGAGGTAGTGGGTTTGGGAATTGCTATCTAAACCCGCTGAGTACTTGGTGACACTCCAGGGAAGTAGCATTATCCTTCTGATCCTCTTTACCCCATGTTGAAAGCAACAAAACATGCAGTTCCAAACACAAAGTCCTGGAGCAACTCAGTGGGTCAGACAGCATCAGGAGAGGGAACAGACAGGTGATGTTTTGGGTCAGGACCTTTCTTCACAACAGTGTTTTGCTGATGTTGTGACTGGGTCTGAAGCGTGTAGATGTTCTAGGCACTTACCGTATCCAGCGACCAGAGTGGAGAGGCAGGGGATGACGACAGCAGCAGCTGGAAGAAAAACCGTTTTAGTTTCAAGTTTTAATTTAGTTTATTGTCACATGTACCGAGGGACAGTGAAAAGGTTTTTGTTGCATATTATTCAGACAGCGGAAAGACTATACATGATTACAATCAAGCTGTCCACAGTGTACAGATACATTATAAACGGAATAATGTTTAGTGCAAGATAAACTCCAGTAAAGTCCGATTAAAAATAGTCCGTTCGATGTAGCTCAGGAGTGCTCTCTAGTTGTTAGGATTGTTCGTTGCCCAACAGCTGGGAAGAATCTGTCCCTGAATCTGGAGGTGTGCGTTTGCACACTTCTGTACCTCTTGCCCGGTGGGAGAGGGGAAAAGAGAGGGTGACCGGGGCGAGATTTGTCCTTGATTATGCTGGTGGTCTTGCCAAGGCCCATGGAAGGGAGGTTGGTTTGTGTGATGGTCTGAGCTACAACCACAATTCTCTGCAGTCTTGGATGGAGCTGCTCCCAAACTATGCTATGGTGTATCATGATAAAATGCACAAAATCACACCAAGGTTTTTTTGAGGAGAGGTCCTTGTCTCATCGTGGGGAACAAGTCGATATGTAGGTTTCATGGAGGAAATGAGAATGTAAGATACAAATTGCTGGAGAAACTTGGGTCAGGCAGCATCGGTGAAGGGAAGCGGACATTCGATGTCTGGAAAAGGATCCCAGCCCAAAATGTCCATTTTATTTCTAGTTACAGGTCCTGGAGGGGCTTGGAATAACATTCCATGCCTTGGCAGCTAAACTTGGCAGCTACCATGACCCTAAGCTGTGGAATTTCATCCAAAACCTCTAATTATTTTGTAGAAACAAAGATGCTAGTTTACAAAAAAAGACATACAATACTGGAGTAACTCAGCAGGTCAGGCAGCATCTCAGGAGAACATGGATCGGTGACATTTCGGCTCAGTACTCTTATTCAGTCTAATTATTATTCTCCTTAAATCCTACAACTTTTGATAACCAGTCTGTAAGCTGACATTTTTTAGTTGGTGTCCTATGTCTGAGAAGATGTTGGTAATCATTTTGAGAATCTTAGAATTGAGACTCAAAAGTAGAACAGTTGTAATCGATGAAGTAGATTTGTTTGGACCAGCACGTGAATTGTCGCCACACTCTGGCACCATCTTGGCCTCA
The DNA here is from genome assembly GCF_010909765.2 of Amblyraja radiata. Taxonomy (NCBI): domain Eukaryota; kingdom Metazoa; phylum Chordata; class Chondrichthyes; order Rajiformes; family Rajidae; genus Amblyraja; species Amblyraja radiata. The sequence continues at coordinate 93,970,142 of NC_045958.1, read as the reverse complement.
GAATGCCTAGGAAATCCAGCATGTCTCTAATGACACCTACTAACTTATACAGATGTATCCTATCAGGATGCATTACAGCTTAATTTGGCAATTGTTAGTGTCACAGTCATACAGTGTGGAAACAGGCCCTTCAAACCAACTTGCCCAGGCCAACCAACATGCTCTATCTACACCAGTCCCACCTGCCCGTGTTTGGCCCACATCCCTCTTATCCTATCCATGTACCGGTCTAAATGCTTCTTAAACATTGCGATAGTACCTGTCTCAATTACCTCCTCCAGCAGCTTGTTCCACCTTTGTGTAAAAGAAGCTGGACATGAGGAGCAAGGTCTGGTAGGAGGGTGAACCCGAGTAATTTCTCTAGCCCCTTCAAGGTCAGCTGCAGGAGGCGCCCCTGGGACACAAAGATGGCCGAGAGGAGAGGGACATCAGTTCATGGGAACTACTCCAGTACATCAAGGGTGCGGGCCCACTGGACTTTGGATTTTGAATAATGGCGTCAAAAATGGCAGCGCCCACATGTGCAATTTATGCAAAAAGAATTTCACTGTGCAGTTGCATATGTGACAAATAAAATCCCAATGAACCATTGAACGTGACAATAATAAACCAATACCAAGATAGTGGGGAACAATTACGTGACCAGATTAATCTTGACTTGGGGCAGGAGTTAATCAAGAATAGTCAACGTGATCTGTGTTCACAAAGCCTGTATAAAAGAAATTTGATGAGTAGCACCTTTGCTTACTTACCACACGAGTAAAAGAGGAGTCCTATGTACAGGAACACCACTGAACTGGCCCAGCCAATGATGAGAAATCCTGGGATCAGAAGAGCGATGGCCTGTATAGAAAAATGTATCGGGTAAATGATGTCTGTCCCACTATAACTATCATTAGAGTTTCTCCTGTCGCCACTATTTACCGGCAAGTAAAAGAAGAGTCAGATATACAAAATTGAGAGCGAGAAGGCGACAGATTTAACTCTCGGTCTAAACTGGATAAACTGGGCAGTGCAGTGAGTAGAGCCAGTGCCTCTGGGCTTCACAGATCGTGGTTCGATCCCAGCCTCAGGTGCTGACTATGTCGAGATTGTTGTCCATGCATGTTCTTTGTGTGGCTGCTTGAGTACTTTGGTTTCCTCCGATGTTCCAAATGACATGCAATTACGTGGACAGAACCCATGGACGTGGGTTAATTGGCCGCTGGAACTTGCTTAAGTGTGTAATGAGTGGTTAGGATCTGGAGGTAGTTTGGACTCTTGAAGCTTCTTTGAAAGAAACAACGGCGGCACCTTACTTCTATTGAAAATAGGCACAAAATGTTGGAGTAACTCAATGGGTCAGGCAGCATCTCTGGAAAAAAAGGAATATGGAGAGGTGACGTTTTGGGTTTCAGTGGCAGGCACAGCCTCAAAGTGGCCCAGGAAGCTGTGTGAGCCAGCAGTGTGGGCTGTCGGTCCAGGCTGGAAGCGGCTGGAGAGGCGGTGCGGGCCGGGGGTGGCGTCGGTAGTTGTCGCTATAACCAAAGTCCGTTATAAAGAGATCTGTAATAACCAGGGTTTACTGCACTCTCTAATCCACGCTATTACATTTATTTACTATTAATTATATTTCCAGCGTCGTGTCCGTACCAATGCGCCCATGTGTGTGGTTATTCCTCCCCATCACTTACCCTCCTCACTGCCTTGATCTCATCTCCAGGTTGGATCCTCCGAGCATATCCTCCCTGGACCAATGCCATTGTGATTCCCACAAAGAAGAACATCTTCCCTTGTTGCATGCTGGAAGAAGGTGCCATGGGAATACAAATACATTTTTTTTTAAATCATACCAACGGGCAACATTTTCTTTTAAGTACTCAATCAACAGCACAGGTGCGGTAGGTTTAGAGAGACAATTTAGGTATGGGGTGAGGGCCTCCATTTATGTTTTGTTCTGCGTTAACATTGGGATTGTCCTGAGATGGTTGAAGTAACTGATCGTAGTGTGGTGGTCCCTGGGGGGTAGGCCACTCCTTGGATCATCCCCCTCGCCGATTGAGGGACAGGGGCGTTGGTCTGCCACGGGGTTTCCAGACGACCCTGGGTTTAGTGCTCTCGAGGTGTGTGTGTGGTGTACTCTCGCTGTTGGGATTAAAAGACTACTGTTTGAACCCGCCTGGCGTCTGGCTTTTTCCTGACCTTGACCAGGCCACTACAGTAGCCAGTTTAAGGAGCGGTTACTTCAAGAAGAAGCCTGGGTCATAGTCATACAGCATGCAAACAGGCCCTTTGGCCCAACTCGTTCATGCCAACCAAGACACCTCATCCAAACTATTCCCATTTGCCTGTAATTGTCCCATATCCCTCGAAACCTTTCCTATCCATGTACCTGTTCAAATGTCTTTTGAATGTTGTTATAGTACCTGCCTCAACTACCTCCACCAGGTAGTTCCATATATCCATCACCCTCTGTGTGAAAAAATTGCCCCTCTCGACTTAAACCTATGCCCTCTCGTTCTTGACTCCCATACCTTGAGAAAAAGACTGTACATTCATACTATTTATTCACCTCGTGATTTTATACACCACTATGAGATCACACCTCAGCCTCCAGTTGCCTCCAGGATGTTGTCCGTTATTGCCGATTGCCCACGGTAATCGAGTGGGAGAGGGCAAATTTTAACCCGGGAGGGAAGAAGCGTGGCATTGCGTGTGAGGGGGGAGGAAGGTTAAACAAGTGGGATATCCACAGGCTGGGAGGCCACAGAGCCCCCGGCTCCACACATGGGGACGGGTCCGGCCCTCACACCGCCTTCATGCTGCTCGCTCTCCCCACTCCCACCATCAGAAGCACGTCGCGTGGCACCAGCTCTTTGGGGAACTGGTAGGGAGTGAGGTGGTGCAACAGGAACTTCAGTCTGCTATAACCAAAATTTGTTACATAGAGCTTTATTATTGCAAGGGTTTACTGTATTAAAATCAAAATATTAGCATAGTCTCTGCAACCTTGACCTCACCCTAGCGCTGATATTCCCTCAACCCACCCCTCCAGCCTCATTTAAATAACTTGCTTTGTTGCTATTCTGGTTCTGACAATCAGTTTCTCTCCCCACTGATGCACCCTGGCCTGTGGCGTGCTGCTGCCGTTTTTATTTCAGATTTTCTGTGTCTGCAGGGTTTTAGTTTAGATCTTCACCAAGATCAGAATGGGCCAAGTAGAAGCCACGTACCTGTCAAAGTGGAAGCGTTGATGGGTGAGGAAGCTGAGGGTGTATTCCAGGCCGGAGAACAGGAAGAGGTAGAGGAAGTACACCAGCCCAAGAACTTTCAGAACCCGCATTCCTGGATTGTTATAGAAAACAACAGAGTAATTGCCCTGAACACATACAGGTTCACGGTTTAGACTTCCGAGATACATCGCCAAAACAGGCCCTTCAGCCCACCGAGTCTACGCCAATCAGCGATCACTTTGCACACTCACACTATCCTACACACTAAGGATAATTTACAAGTTTACTGTGGGTCTTTGGAGCTTGGGAGGAAATCCATGTGGTCACAGGGAGAATGTACAAACCTCGCACAGTCAGGATGGAACCTGGGTCTCTGTAAGGCAGGGGAAGAGGCCCATATCCCTCTAAACCTTTCCTAACCAAGTACCTGTCCAAATGTCACTTAAATATTGCTTATAGTGCCTGCCTTGTCTACTACATCTGGTAGCTCGTTCCATATACCCAGCTCTGTCTGTGTGGAAAAGGTTGCCCCTCGGATTCCTTTTAAATATTGCCACTCTCACCTTTAACCAATGCCCTTCTAGTTCATGATTCACCAATCCTGGTAAAAAATATTCTGTGCATTCACCCCAGCTATGACCTCATAACTTTGTACACCTCCATAAGATTGCTACTCACCTTCAGAATGTATACGGTCAGGTGGCATCACAAATTGATTTGTTAACAACTCTGCCCAAGACCGTAAGAAATGGCAGAGAGTTGTACACGTGGCCCAGTCTATCATACAGTCTAGACTTACCACCCCTGACTCCATCTACACTTCTCGCTGTCTTGGAAAAGCAGCCGAAAGCGCGACAGGGTGCTTGCCGCGTGCGGCCGAAGGCACTCACTGGGCGCCACGGCTTACAGGGAACCCGGTGCAGAGAGGGGTCAGAGTCCTGGCGGTCTGAGCCAAGGTCAGAATCTCTGAAGGTCGGGATGAGATGGACGCGCCGCGTCGCCGAGAACAAAGAGGGACCCGGTGTGGGGGCGGACGGGCCCGTGGTGAGTGTCGGAGGTCGGACGAGGACGTGCCAGCACCAAGAGAATAAAGAGAGGCCTGGTGTGGGCGGCCACCGAGAAGAAAGAGGGAGCATTGGGGACTACTTTGTTGGCACCCTATACGTGGCGTACTTTGCGTATGGTACCAAGAATTTTACCCGGAAATGTCACATGTGACAATAAAGTATCATTCATTCAATACAATCAAAGACTTGTTCGTTCAGTCCTCCTTCTCCTTGCTCTCGTTCAGCAGAAGATACAGAAGCTTGAAAGCGCGCACCACCAGACTCAGGAACAGCTTCTCCCCCATGTTATCAGGCTTCTTAACGATCATAAGCTGGGGTACTATCCGATTCACCTCTACCCTATTGTGGACATGGGACTGTCTCTGGAACTGATGCACTACAATGCTGAGAACTACATTCTGTATTCTGTATCGTCCACTTCCCACTCTATTGTACTTAAGTTTGACTTAATTACATACAATATATGTATCTTTTTGGATAGCCTGCAAAACGGTGGTTTTCACTGTTCCATGTTATCATGTGATAATAATAAACTGAAACCTTATCATTCACTCACCTTCTGGAGAGGGAGAATCTCTCCTTTGTTGGATAGCAGAGAACTGAAAAAGCGCCACTGGGCTGAGGAGGTGCACAGCACTCTGGAAGGTGTTGCCGATCGAGGTGACCTGGGGTGAGAATCAGAGTCCAGTGTAGGTGCCTCTAATAGTCATAAAGTCATACAGCAAGGAAACGGGCTCTTCAGCCCAACTTGTCTACACCAACCAACATGTCCCATCTACACTAGTCCCACCTGCCTGCGTTTGGTCCATAAATAACACACAAAGACAATGAAAAGAAAAAGACTGGAAAAAAACAAGACGTACAAAACAATTATAATGCAAGTTAGTGGTCTATAGTTTTCCATTGTCAAGGTAGGATTATGGTCGTGTAACTGGTTCAAGAATCCGAAAGTAGCTGTTACTGAACTGGTGATGTAGGACTTTAGGATTCTGCACCTCCTGCCCGACAGTAGCAGCGAGAAGAGGGCATGGCCGAGATGGTGAGGTACCATGATAGATGCCGCCTCCTTGAGACAGCACCTCATGTAGATGCTTTCAGTGATGCGGAGTGCTATGGCTGGATGGATTAGGCTGTGTCCACCACTCTCTGTAGCCTCTTGTATTCCTACGTGTTGAAATTACAATACGAGGACATATGAGTCAGGATAGTTTCTACAGTGTCCATGTATTTGTTAGCAGAGTAGACTCGGTGGGTCTAATTCTCCATCTGTGACTTATGACATGGAGTATTTGGTAACATGCCAAATTTCTTAAATGTCTCATGGAATGGAGGCACTGGATATCTGAAAGGTCTCATCAAATAATCACAAAACAAAGAGAATGAATTCTTTGCTCACCATTATCTGCTAACAAGGAACAGTATGCATATATTTTGACAGACCTTATAAGGATTCTCAGTTTGCTTTGAGGATCCATTGAGATTTTAAAACAAGGAAAATAATTGGCAGAGATAGTGTTCCTTGTCAGAGTGAAACGAGTACGTCAAGAACTCCTCAAAGACCACTTGAGCTGGCAAGTGTGTTAGAAACAAGAAACCAGAGACGTTGGAATCTTAGGCAAAACACAAAGAACTGGAGGAACTCAGCAGGCTACAAGGAGAAGGTAGGAGAATGGGGTTAGGAAGGAGAGATAGATCAGCCATGATTGAATGGCGGACTTGATTGGCCTAATTCTGCTTCTATCACTTATGATCTTATGGGTCGGGCAGTGTCTTTGGAAGGGAAACAGCAAAAGACGTTGAGTCGGGATCCTTCTTCAGTCTCAAGAAGGAGAGGTCCCAACCTGAAATGTTAGCTGTCCATTTCCCTCCACAGGTGCTGCCTGACCTGTTGAGTTCCACCAGCACTTTTTTTTTTTGCTGAAAGTGTGTCAGTCTCAGAATGGTGCAGAGAAAACAAATATTTGTTGATCTTTATACCCTCCTGGAATGTGTCATTTTCATTGCCACTGTGTACTGGTGCTAACCTTCTACCTGCAGCAGTCTCCTAACTCTATATTTCCTCATGGCAGCAAAGGTGATTAACTTGGCCCATCAAGTCTAGGCTCAAAGCAACCCTGTTACATGTTAATCCTTCCCACATTCCCATCAACTCCCCCAGATTCTACCACATACGCCACAAACTAGGAATAATTTACAGCGGGCAATAACCACACCAAACCTGCATGCCTTTGCAACCGGAGCACTTGGGGGAAGCCGCAGGGAGAAAGTGCAAACTCTGCATAGACAGAGCCAGGGGTCAGAATCGAACCTAGGTCTCTGGAAACACTGAGGCAATGGCTCTACTTGTTGCACCACCCACTGCATTGCTGGATGGTTATTCCAAGTTTTATTAAGATATACTCTTTGTCTTGAGATGCGAACGTCACTGACAGATGTTGGCCCTCATCGCACGACCCCCTTTTGCCCTTCAGAGGTTGGGCAAGCACGTTCCTGCCCCACTGCAGTCCTCGAGCAGAAGAGACTCGCACGGAGCAGTCAACCAGGAAGTCTAGGAACTTTAACCAGCAGCAGACAGCTGATCTCTAACGGTTTGGAAAAGTTTTCCCACAGGAGTCAGAATCCACAATTGGAGCCGTTTCCATTTCAGAAGCATCAAATGCCTCATGTAGTAGGTGTGGCCATAGAAATGCTCCAAGTTAATACATCCAGGGAAAAGTGTGTATGCTAAAATTATAGGATGTCTGCCATGCTTTCCTCTCTGTGTAGGAAGGAACTGTAGTTGCTGGTTTACACCGAAGACAGTCACAAAATGCCGGAGTAAATCAGCGGGACAGACAGCATTTCTGGAGAGAAGGAATGGGTGACATTTCGGGTCGAGACGCTTCTTTAGACTGAGAGTCAGGGGAGAGGGAAGCTAGTGATATGGAAGGGCAAGGTGTGAAATCAACAGATCAAAGCAGACAGTGATCAAGGATGTAAAATGTAGAATGGTTCATTGTTGGCTGAGGGGAAGCTGACAATGAGGCATACAAACAGTAAAATTAATCAGGACATTGAAACTAGGGCAGGGGAGGTAGAGAGAGAGAAGGAAAGCAAGGGTTATTTGAAGTTAGAGAAGTCAATATTCATACCGATGGGGTGTAAGCTGCCCAAGCAAAATATCAGGCGTTGTTGCTCCAATTTGTGTTTGGTCCCACTCTGACAGTGGAGGAGGCCCAGGACAGAAAGGTCAGTATGGAGTGTTTAGCAACCATGAGATTGTGTAGGCCTAGGCTACTGCTTTTCTCTCTTCTCCCTACTGAGAGAAGATAGAGGAGCTTGAAAGCCCAGACATTCAGAGTGAAGAACAGCATCTTCCCCACTCCTATCAGATCCCTGAACCAATCACCTCTTTCACACCCCATTCCAGGTGTTGCCACATATTCCCACTCAACAGGCGGCACAGTGGTGCGGCGGTAGAATCGTTGCCTCACAGCTTCAGAGATCCGGACTCTATCCTGACTATGGGTGCTGTCGGTACATTCTCCGTTTCCCTGTTTCCTCCCGATTTCTTCCCACATTCAAAAGACATGCAGGTTTGTAGGTTAATTGGCCCTCGGTAAATTGTCCCTAATGTTTGTAGGATAGAACTAGTATAAGGTGTGTTTGTGGTCGGCATGGACTCGGTGGGCTGAAGGGGCTGTTTCCACGCTGCATCTCTAAACTATACTAAAACTTGACCTAAACTGAACTAAACTCGACCTCATCCCGTTTCTGTCCTCTACTAATTTTTTGCACTACTTCAGATTGAGCCACAATGCACCACCATGTTGCTGCTTTGCACTTGATGTTGTATTTATTGTTGTATTTAACTCCCTTGCCCAGTCCTCCCATTCCCATACCTACACCCTAACCCACCAACCCCCTCATCCCAGCCCATGGCCTCTTACCCGTTTCTCTCGCGGGAGGGTCTCTGGGAGGAAGAAGAAGATGAAGAGGAGGTCGGATACCACAAACGCCATTGCCAGCAGCGCAGGTTGGACATAGAAGGCTTCGTCCTCGCCGGCCCGTGATCCAAGGAAGGCCCCGATCATGGGCCCGATGGTGAAGCCCAGAGAAAAAGCAACACCTATCATCGCCTGAGGGGTAGAGAGGCCCGTGAGGTTCAAAAGAAAAGGTAAACGATGGGAGAGGAGAGAAGGGGGTTTCATGTTTGATAAAGTCATTGAACTATACAGCGTTGAGCAGAATTAAACTCCATCTGCCATTCATTGGCCCAGTTATAGTCATAGGGCTATACAGCATTTATTAGAATTAAACTTCATCTGCCATTCCTCTGCCCAGTCTTTAGTCCATTCGCCCAATTATAGTCATGGAGCTATACAGGATGGACACAGGCATTTTTTGGCCACATTGTCCATGCCGACCAAGATGGCATTTTGGGCTAGTCCTATTTGATCCAGTTAATCACGATCCTGTTGTAATATTAGATCAATCATGTTGTAAACATAGATGCAATTATAGATAACCACCATACCATTAATTTTGGTGTCATCTGCAAACTTAATAACTATGCCTCCTACATTCACATTCAAATCGTTCATGTAAGTAGTGGACAACAGTGGATCCAACACCGATGCCTGTGGTATACCACTCATTACAGACCTCCAGTCTGAAAATCAAACCATTAGCATCCACTCCAAATTACTGGTTACTTCCCCTTCACGCTTTCAGTGTAGAGGAAAGTCTTGACACAATGTTGACTGTTAGTTTAGAGTCATAGAGATCGACCTCATGGAAACAGCCCCTACTACGCTGACCAAGATGGCGTACTGGGTTAGTCCCATTTGCCTGCATTTAGCCCACAGCCCTCTGAATCCATCTATCCAAAGATATCACCTTGAAACATTTGGTTTGCTGCTTAGCTGATTCCCTCAACTCCAAAGGTTAGATCTGTTGTGGGCACACTCAGTACTGTCCTTATTAAACCAATACCAACGCAGCCAACATAATCAAAGGCTTATCCCACCCCGGTCATCCCTTTTCCCTGCTCCCATCCAGCAGAAACTATAGAAGCTTGAAAGCACACGCCACCAGACTCGGGAACAGCTTCTTCCTCTCGAGGCTTCTGAATGGACCTTCTACAAGCTAGGGTACTGTCATATTCACTTCTACCCCATTACGGACATTGGACTTTGTCTATAGAACTCCACAATGCTGAGAACTATACCTCCTCATGGCTCTATTGTACTTGAGTTTGATCTGACTGCATCTATGTATGTATATCTAATCTGTCAGGATAGCAGAACTGCACCCTGGCACACGTGACATTGATAAACCTAACCCTAAACCTAACATTACTCAGTGCCAACTCAACCTAACCCTAGCATTACTCACTGCAAACTCAACCAAACCGTAAACATATTACTCACTGCCAACCCAATCTAAGTTGAAACCCAACATTACTCATTGCCAACTTCACCACTACCCTTTGAGACAGTTTGAAAACACATACCTCCAGATTCAGGGTCAGTTCCTTCCCAGCTGTTATCAGGCAACTAAACAGTCCTTTCACCAACTAGAGAGCGGTCCTGACCTACTATATCTCATTGGAGATCCTCGGACTTTCTTTAATCAGACTTTACTGGACTTTATCTTGCACTAAACGATATTCCCTTTATCCTGTATCTGTGCACTGTGGACGGCACGATTGGAATCATGTATAGTCTTTCCACTGACTGGATAGCACACAACAAAATAAAGGCTTTTCACTGTACCTTGAAACACACGACAATAATAAATTAAAACTAAAATCTAAACTAAAAAACATTGCTTCCAAAGCAGCTCTTACCATGCCCTTGCTGCGTGCCTGGGGAGACGGCAGGTCTGCGATGATGGCTGTCGACAAGCTGACGTTCCCTTTGCTGATCCCTCCCACCACCCGAGACAGAAGGAAAATCCCAAAGTTCCTGGACAGTGCCCACAGCAGGTAGGAAATAATGAGCCCGACCTGGGATGTGGGAGAGAGAAAAACATGGTGATCAAACAACAAAGCAGTTCGCTCGGACCAAGGTTCCTTCAGCAGTGAAATGGAGACACAAGGAACTGTAGATGCTGGTTTACAGAAGAAGATACAAAGAGCTGGCTTTAGTCAGCGGGTCAGGCAGCATCTCTAGAGGGCGGCACAGTGGGGTTACTGAGACCCGGGTTCGATCCTGACTATGGGAGCTGTCTGTATGCAGTTTGTACGTTGTTCCTGTGACCATGTGGGTTTTCTCCGGTTGCCTCCAACACTCCAAAGACGTACAGGTTTGTGGGTTAATTAGCCTTGATAAATATTGTATATTGTCCCTAGTGTGTAGGATAGTGCTCGTGTACGGGGATCGCTCCTCGGTGCAGACTTGGTGGGCTGAAGGGCCTGTTTCCATGCCCATCTCCAAAAGTAAAACTAAAAATTAAAACATGGATATGTGACGTTTCAGGACGGGATCCTTTGTCAGTCCCGACCCGAAATGTCACCACATCATGTTCTCCAGAGACGCTGCATAACTCACTGAGTTACTCCAGCATTTTGTGTCTTCTTGCGTTCCTTCAATAGTGTCATCCTGTCCCTGTGACATATACACATAGAACACAGAACAGTAAAACACAGGATCAGGCCCTTTGGCAAGATTTAATAGGAACATGAGGGGCAACATTTTCACTCAGAGAGTGGTTGGTATTCGGAACGAGCTGCATATAGGAGGTAGTTAAGGCAGGTACTAGAACAGCATTTAAAATACACTTGGACAGGCACATGGATAGGAAAGGTATGTGCCAAATGTGGGCACTGGGATTAGCTTAGATGGGGCATCTTGATCAGCATGGGCAAGTTGGGCCCAAAGGCCAGCTTCTGTGCCGTATGACTCTCGACTATGTCTGTGCTGAACATGACGGCAAGTTAAACTAATCTCCTCTGTCTGTTCATGTTCCACATCTCTCCATTCCCCCAGCCTGTCCAAATGCCCATCACTCTTCGTCTTAACTGTATCCCTCATAATATGGTACAACTTGCTCACTGACTGATGTCAAATACTAGAGAGGAAAGGTTGTAGGTGATACGGAGAAAGTTTAAAGGAGATGTGAGGGGCAAGTTTTTTTTAGGCAGAGTAGTGGATGTCAGGAACACACTGCCAGGGTGGCGGTGGAAGTAGATATTTTCTACTTGGAAGCAGTGTTTAAAAGGCTTTTGGATATGTACATACGTTCATGTTCATAAATCATTGGAGCAGAATTAGGCCATTCAGCCCATCGAGTCTACTCCACCGTTCAATCATGGCTGATCACCTTCCCCTCTTAACCCCATTCTCCTGCCTTGTCCCCATAACCTTAAAAACCCTAACTAATCAAGAATCTGTCAATAACTTGGCCTCTATAGGGGTCTATGGCAATTAATTCCACAGATTCACCACCCTCTGACTAAAAAAATTCCTCATCATCTCCTTTCTAAAGCTATGTCATTTTATTCTGAGGCTGTGCCCTCTGGTCCTAGAATTATTTTATTTTAGAGATACAGTGCAGAAACAGGCCCTTCAGCCCAGTGAGTCTGTGCCATCCACCCATACACAAGTTCTATCTCACACACTAGGGGCAATTTACAATTAACCTACAAATCTCCTTGGGATGTCGGTGAAAACCTGGAGAAAACCCACGTGGTCACAGGGAAAACATGCAAACTCCATACAGATAGCACCCGTCCGTAATAGATAGACACAAAATGCTGGAGTAACTCAGCCGGTCAGGCAGCATCTTTTGAGAAAATGGATCGATGTCGTTTCAGGTCCCCATCCTTTTTCTCCATAGTCCGGATCGAACCCAGGTCTCTGGCGCAGTAAGGCAGCAGCTGTTGTTTTCCCTGCGCTACCCTATCATCTAAACTTTCCTTTCCATACAGCTGCCCAAACGTGGTCACATGGAGGAGATGGAAACTTTGCGCAGACAGAACCGGGGAGTAAGGCAATGCAGGCTGACTTAAAAAAACATTGAAACATAGGAAGCAGGTGCCGGAATAGGTCATTCTGCCCTTCGAGCCAACACTGCCATTCAATATGATCATGGCTGATCATCCAGAATCAGTACCCCGTTCCTGCTTTCTCCTCATATCCCTTGATTCCGTTAGCCCTAAGAACAAAATCTAACTCTCTCTTGAATACTTACTGTGGTTACCATCATCAGCAGTCTGCGGCCAAAGTAGTCAGAGGCTGCACCGGTAACTGGAGCGGTGAGGAACTGCAGCAATGAGAAGATGGATCCAATGAGCCCTGGATGGAGAGGGATTGAGCACGTGTGACCATCACATACGTTAAGATAGTTTACAGATACAGCGTGAAAACAGGCCCTTCAGCCCACCGAGTCAACGCCAACCATGATCACCTGTACACAGGTTCTATCCTACACACCGAGGCAATTTACAGAAGCCAATTGACTTACAAACCTGCACGTCTTTGAGATGTGGGAGGAAACTGGAGCACCCGGAGTAAACTCACGTGGTCACAGGGAGAACGTACAAACTCCGTACGTTGTAAGGTAGCAACTCTACCACTGCATCACTGTGTCGCCCAGATACCATATTACACTCGTTCCATTTTGTTCCCATGTATATCTGCCAGATCTACCATTCTCCTACAGACCATGGGCAGTTTACAATGGCCAGTGGACCTGCGTGTCTCTGGAAGAAGAGCAGAAATGTTGGAAGCAAGACACCTCACAGAAGTTTGCAGGCTTCTGGAATTCTTTACCCCTAGGGTGTGTAGAGGCAGTCACTAGAAGTACTTGGAGGTGGACAGATCAGGGAAGTGAGGGCCACAGGAACTGACACAAAAATAGAGGTGAGGCTCAGGGCAGTTCAGCCATGACCATGGTTTGGTCAGCATGGACGTGCTCGGCTGAAGGGCCTGTTTCAATGCTGTATGACTCAATAGTGAGGAGTAGGTCAGGCTTGAGTGGCCTCGTCTGCTCCCTGCACCCATTTCCTGGTGTTCACCAAATTCCTCCCAACCCCATTGCACTTTCACATCACTCTCAGATCACGTTGGGCTTCAGAACTTAAATCATGTTACAATCATATAAATAAAGAAAATAAACAAGGAACCTTGGGCTAAGCACAAAGTGCTGGAGTAACTCAGAGGGTCAGGCAACATCTCTGGAGGACTCGGATAGGCGACGTTTCAGATTGGAACACTTCTTCAGAAGAAGGGTCCTGACTTAAACATTGCATATCCATGTCATGGAGCCATACTAAGAAACTAGCCCTTTCGCCAACCATGATGCCCCATCTAAGCTAGTCCCATCTGCCTACATTTGGTCCATATCCCTCTAAACCTTTCCTATCCATGTACTGTATGAGGTATTTTAAATGTAATTATTATTATTAAACTTTATTTCAGACTTAAGGTCCAGACAAGAGACGACATTACATAAAATACATTGCATATAAAAGCTTAGTATATTACTTGTTAGAGTACCTGCCTCAACTAGCTCCTCTGGCAGCTCATTCCTTACACGCACCATCCTCTGCATGAAAAAGTTGCCCCTCAGGTTCTTATTACATCTTTCCCTCTCACCTTAAACCCACGCCTCCAGGTTCTTGATTCCCCTACTCCGGGTAAATGACTCTGTCTATTCACCCTATCAATTCCCTTCATGATTTTAGATATAGAGATCAAAGATGCTGCCTGACCCGCTGAGCTAGGCCAGCACTTTGTACTTTGGTTTGAGTCACATAAATAAGATTAGTTACAATTATATAACAATGCACCATCTCTATACAGTTGTGTTCTTATGTAATTTTAACAAGCAGAACATTGCACAGCACAGCCTCCTCCGAACAACTTATCGTTCTCACCCCCAAAGAGGACGGTGTTATATTTTCTTACACTGGGGACTCCAATCACATTAGCAAACCATTCCACGGAGTGTTGCAGCCATCGATAAACACCATCCTGTCAATAACAGGCAAAGAGAAGTTAGCTCAAAACAAGAGAAGAAATAATTGTACATCGATGTTCCATTTTTTAAATTATACAATGCTATTGCCATCTATTCGCAATGCCTTCATCTTCTTATGGAAGCTGCCTATGTAAACTTTTCGCAATGTACTTGCATCTTCCCACCAACTGGGGCTGTTACACTTGCACCCCATTGATACCGTAGGGTGCAAAGAAAATGTCCATGCATTGAAAATTCACAATCAATCCAAGACCGCAAGAAATTGCAAAGTTGTGTGGATGCAGCCCAGACCATCACATAAACCAACCTCCCATTTACAATACATGCTGTCTTGGATAGGCCACCGGCATAATCAAGGACGAGTCTCACCCCAGTCACTCCCTCTTCTCCCCTCTCCCATAGAGCAAGAGGTACAGAAGTGTGAAAACGCACACTTGCTGATTCAGGGACAGTTTCTTTCCAGCTGTTATCAGGCAATTGAACCATCCTATCAACAAGTAGAATGCGGTCCTGACCTACCATCTACCTCATTGGAAATCCTTGGTCTATCTTCAATTGGACTTTACTGGTTTTATCTTGCACTGTACGTTACTCCCTTATCCTGTATCTGTACACCGTGGATGGCTTGATGGTAATCATGTAAAGTCTTTCTGTTGACTGGTTAGCACGCAACAAAAGCTTTTCTCTGTACCTCGGTACATGTGACAATAAACTGAACTAAACTAGTATCAAATCTTAGAATCTGACTCGGACGAGGGGGTTCACTGTGATTAATTCGACAGGATAGCACACAAAGTTTTTCACTGTAATTCGGTACGCCAGACAATAATAAACCAATACCACGAGCAAAATACAACAGTGCGGAAAACACAAAGAACCCTTCTGCTATTCATTAGCTAGATACACACACCCATCCTTTAGAACTTTGGCAAGATACACACAGACCTCCTCAGGGTTTAACATTGCAAGTTTGACTCTTCTGTTTCCTGGCAAAACTCTTTCAACACTCCTAGGTTGCGGAGAGGTCAAAAGAGATGGCAGAGAAATTGAGTTCAGGAGGCAATGCTGAATGTGAGGTCACACTCGGAATATTGTGAGCAGTTTTGGGCCCCATATCTGCGGAAGGATGTGCTGGCTTTGGAGAGGGTCCTGAGGAGGTTTACACGAATGATCCCGGGGATAAATTGGTTAATGTGTGAGGAACATTTGATGGCACTGGGCCTGTGCTCGCTGGAGTTTAGAAGAATGAGGAGGTGATCTCATTGAAATGTACCGCATAATGAAAAGCCTAGATAGAGTGGACGTGGAAAGGATGTTTGCAGTAGTGGGATAGTATAGGACCAGAGGGCATAGATGCAGAATAAAACAACTTACCTTTAGAATAGGAAGGAGGAATTTATTTAGCCAGATGGTGGTGAATCTGTAGAATTCATTGCTACAGATGGTGGTGGAGGCCAGGACATTAGGTATTTTTAAAGCATAGAAAAAAATACCTAATGTAGTTGAGTATCAAGATAGGTTCTTGATTCGGAAGGGTGTCAAAGGTTACGGGGAGAAGGCACGAGTATGGGGTAGTTAATAAAGTCTTTGGATCTTTATCTTGGTGTAAGGCTTCTGTTATTGTATGGTCATCACTCAACAGGGGTTGAGAGGGAAAATGGATCTGCCATGACGGAATCATGGTAAAACTAGATCAGCCATTGGCGGAATGGACTCGATGGGCTGAATGGACTAATTACTGCTCCTATATCTTATGGTCTAATGGTCTTAAGGACTGGGGAAACAAACTCAAAACTTAAAGGCCTCAGACAGGTTTTTGTTTGTGGCACAGTGGGACAGCTGGTCGAGCTGTTGCCTCAGCGCTGGAGATCCAGGTTTGACCCTGACCTCTGATGGGTCTGAAGGAAAGCAGTGATGGTCCTTAACCTGACACTGTGGGAAAGCACATAGCTGTTGCAGGTTCTTAGCATTCGTAAACATCAGATTCATTCTCCTTTACCATGGTTTTTCACAAGTTTTTTTCCTTTCAGTGACCTATCGGGCAAGAACGGATGCTTTGTAAGGGGGGGGGTGAAAGTTAATTGGTGACATGGAGGGTGCAGAAAAGATTCACAAGACTGGAGGGCCCGTGTTATTAGGAGAGACTGGATAGGTTGCGACTGATTTCCCTGGAGCTTAGGAGGCTGAGAAGTGACCACCTCTTGCACTACTCAGACTAGATTTTTCACAAATGTTTTTTTTCTGCAAAATCATCTTTCTGTTAGAAATTTGTGCATAATTCATGTACAATTTGTTTCTGTGTGTAGACACAAAGTGCTGCGGTAACTCAGCGGACCAGGCAGCGTCTCTGGAGAAAAGGGTTGGGTGACGTTTCGGGTGGGTGACTGACGAACCATTCTTCAGACTTAGTATCTGTGTGTTTGTCTGAGTCTCTGCACCAGTGATGTGGCTGCAAGCAAAATCTTCATTGTTCCTCTACCTCACCGCACTTGTGCAGATGACAATAAACTTGAGCTGGAAACTTTTACCTCAGAGTTGCTTCGGGACAATTGAGTTGGAATGTGGGGGTGACCCACGCTAACACCTCCCACATAGCTGCTTGTACTCACCTGGTCAGTCTTTCCGTAGTAGTCCAAAATGGAAGGCAGGAGTGGCAGGATCAGGGTAAACCCAAGCAAATCGATGAGGAGCATCAGGAAAACGATGCTGATGACCCGCGAGGAACCATCATGACCTCCAGACCTGCTCTGGGCATCCTTGCTTTCTCCACTTTGCTCCCTCCTCTCCATGTTTCGCAAGCAGATTCTATGTGGAAGGCAAAATGGTTTAAAGGTACAATGGCACTATTGTCACATGGAGTCATACAGCACAAATGTGACCCTCTAGCCCAACTTGCCCACGCCGACCAACATGCTCCTTCCACACTAGTCCTCCCTTTTTTGGGCAAACCAGTAACTGCAGTTCTTTGTGTCTGCACACTGTCAAGACAGGGAGGGAAATTTCACTGAGTCATTGTGTTTAATTGCAGCCAGTAAGAATTCAAAACCAAAAGGTGAAATAACAAGGAAACTTGCAATTCTATTGCGTGCTGTTTTGGGTCATCCCAACATACTTGGCTAAGAACAAAACGTAGTCACTGTTTTAATAATGGAAACAAGGCAGTCAAACTGAGCAGAACTACCTCCCACTTAGAAGACAGAACAGGCATAGAGTCCTAGTCATACAGCACTGAAACAGGCCCATCGGCCCTACTCATCCATGCCAACCAAGATGCCTTAGTCCCACCAGTCCACCTTTGGCCCATATCCCTCTGAACCTTTCCCATCCATGTAACTGTCCAAATGTCTTTTAAATGTTTTTATAGTGCCAGCCTCATCTAAGGAAAGACACAAAATGCTGGAGCAACTCAGTGGGTCAGGCAGCATCCCCAGAGAACATGTACAGGTGACATTTTGGGTCGGGACCGTTCTTCAGATTTCCCTCCACTGGCACTCGCTCTGCCTGGCTGAATTTGTCCGCACCCTCAACAAATTCTCTCACTTAAAATTAACACCTCCCTGTCTCAACTACCTCCTCTGGCAGCTTGTTCCACCATCATGCACCGAGTGAGAATATTGCCTCTCAGGCTCCTATAAAAATCTCCCTCTCTCCAATTATGTCCTCCAGATCATGATTTCCATACTTTGAGTAAAAGACTGTGCATTTATAAAATACTCTGCATGTACCTAGGTGCAGTGGAATTCCTTTTCTGCATCAGTGAAAATCGTATTATACATAAGCAGAAACACACTTAAGTTCAAAAGTGCAGGAATAGATTACATTGAGGCTGTACAAAAAGAGTAAACAATCCTCAAAAAAGACACTAAGTGCTGGAGTAGCTCAGCGGGTCAGGCAGCATCTCTTAAATTTAGTTATTGATTCTTCTACCTTGGGAAAAAAATGTGCATTTACCCTATCTATTATCTCCAGAGATGCTGCCTGACCCGCTGAGTTATTCCAGCACGTTGTGTCTTTTTGGGCAAACCAGTAACTGCAGTTCCTTGTGTCTGCACACACTGTCAAGGCAGGGAGGGAAATTTCACTGAGTCATTGCATTTAATTGCAGCCAGGAAGTATTCTAAATCAAAAGGTGGAAAAACAAGGAAACTTGCAATTCAATTGCATCCCAACATACTTGGCTATGAATAAAATGCAGTCACTGGTTTAAATAATGGAAACAAGGTAGTGAAACTGAGCAGCACTAGCTCCCACTCAGAAGATAGAAACACTGAAACAGGCATATCGGCCCTCCTCATCTATGCCAACTAAGATTCCCCAACTAAGATACCTCCACACTGTAATGTTGATCACAGTTTAAACATTGTGGATATATCAGGGCTTGCTTAAATGTGTGGGGGAGAGTGCAGACTGGATGTTTGTGTTACAGTGAGGGGTTGAACTCACAACTTCGGTCACCGCCGCTGCAAAGAAAGAGGGGGAGGGGGTTATTCAAGAAAGTATCATATTTCTACAGTCCGAGAAGCTTCAAACTGTCTTTATTTCATGCAATACTTCGGAATCCTTGTGGATGCAGTACGTTTACAGTGAAAGCCCCATTATGATTAGAAGCTGTGCTCAAAGATGCTGCCCTTGACCCCAACCGTAGGATGCGCGTTACCTCTTCCTGAAGCCGGTTGTTCCTTGCAGATCCCCGGAGAGAGGCCGATCTCTCCCACTCTCCCGCAGCTGAAATTCTTGGCTCCACCGCTCTTGTTTATCCCAGCCAAACTTGTTTCCTCTTCGATTCTTTCTTTCTCACTCCCTCTCTGTACTGGAATCCGGAGAGGATGGAGATAATCAGGAAGCAGTGTCGAATTTCACTCCTCTTATGAAATCAGACACACACAAAAAAACCCTTTCAAGGCGTGCGTGTGAGCGCCCAGCCCTGAAATGAAAGGCATTGCGAGGCTTTCTGTTCACATTGAAGAGAGGTCTGCATTTTTGGTGTTGGTATGTGTGTGAATAGAGCACGCACATACGCAGAGGACGTGATTGGACTGGAGCCAACCAATCATTTCTTGCTGGAATGGACCAGGTCTGGATGGTGAAATCAAAGATTTGGGTGAAATGACAATGGATGTACAGTTTAAAAAAATGGTCTTAGTATGTGAAACTCAAACCAGGAAATGCTGGAAACACTCAGCAGGTTAGGCAACATCTATGGAGAGACAGAGAAACAAATAATATTTTCAATGGTTCTTTATTATCACATGTGCCAAAGTACAGTGAAATTCCTTTTTTGCACACTGTTCAGTAAAATTATTAGTGCAGGAAGGAGCTGCAGATGCTGGTTTAAACCAAAGATAGACACAAAAAGCTGGAGTAACTCAGCGGGACAGGCAGCATCTCTGGATAGAAGAAGGGTCTCGACCCGAAATGTCACCCATTCTTTCTCTCCAGAGATGCTGCCTGTCCCTGCTGAGTTACTCCAACTTTTTGTGTCTATCTTCAGTAAAATTATTGCCATATATAAATAAATCCCAGATTAAGTACAGAATGCATAGAAACAGCCCAGTGAGTTCATATGCTGAGTCCATATGCAAGACACCCTTTTCACAGTCCAAGTTGGCCATAAAGACCTGTTACAGCCATCGCTCCATCGGGATTATCCCGCGAACCGTCATCCCTCTCCTCACCCGTCCACTGTTTAGCCTTTGTGCTCTAGGGGCACCTCCAGCAGCCGACCTTGAGGGAGCGGAAGGTATGACCATGGTTCTTACCGGCCCCCTTGTTCCAGCATCCGCCGCGGTCGCCGACTCCCTCCACCCCCCTCTCTGGTCCTCGGGGACGAGCAGGGGCCGGCGCTCGGCGGCATCCCGCTCCTGGTTCCGCGGGGGCGAACCAGGCCCGATGGAGAATGTTATTGACCTCTGAGCCTTTCGGCCCAGCGAGTCTTACATATCCATATGCCTATCCAAAAGCCTCTGTAACACCACTATTGTATCTCCCTCCACCTCCACCACCTATGACGGCACATTCCAGGCATCCACTACCCTTGGTACGAAAAAAAAACTTTTTTGTGTGGGAAAAAAAATCACTTCTCCTTTAAACATCCCCCCTCTCACCTGCCCTCTATTCTTTTAGATTTCCTCCCTGAGAAAAATATTCTGGCTCCCTTATCATAATTTTATATGCTTCTACGTGTTCTCCCCTCAGTCAGACACTCCTGAAATGCTGTACGAAAAACTCACTTCAACAGTCTTCAGCTGTTGCCACTAGTTCCAACATTCCACATGGTTTCCATCTACAATCCCATCTGACACATTTGGGATCCACCCACAGTTACATATGTCTTGAAAGTATTCAATATTTCTCCACTTGTAGTTCTCTCACTAGCCCGAGATCCACACAGTGCTCCATGCCAATTGGCTTCTTGCCTCAGCAACACCAACTCCCCCTTCAGAAGTCCTGGCCCTCTCTAATATCACAAATAGGTGACGGAGGCCATTTTCTAGTAGATCCAGCGACTCTTGTGCACAGACTCAATGTAGTCTACTGTCTTACACTCTTATACTTATGCAAAAAAAAACTTTAATTATACTGGGGTGACTCTGACAATAAACTGTACAGTGTCACAGCTGGTAGAGCTGCTGCCTCACTGCGCCAGAGACCCGAGTTTGATCCTGTCTGTGCAGAGTTTGCACGTACTTCCACATGTGGGTTTCCTCTGGGTGTTCTAGTTTCCTCCCATGTCCAAAAGACGTGCGGGTTTGTAATTAATTGATTAATTGCCCTCTGTAAATTGCGCTAGTTTGTAGGGAGTGGATGTGAAAGTGGGATGACTTAGAACTAGTGTGAACGTTTGATCGATAGGCGGTGTGGACTCGGTGCCCCGAAGGGCCTGTTTCCCCGCTTTATCTCTAAACTAAACTATGAAGTACCATTGAACCATGTCTCGACCTAAAACGCAAGTCCAGAGAAAGGCCTCGACCTGAAATGTCACCTATTCGTGTTCTCCAAAGATGCTGTCTGACCTGCTGTTTAATCCAGCACTTTGTGTCCTTTTGTGTATTAACCAGCATCTGCAGTTCTTTGTTTCTACTCTTCCACTGTTTTTTTTGTACTTCTTGCATATATTTTATGAATAATTTTAATTTTGAATGTAAAATGCATTGCTTGCAATATCCTGGTTATCAAGCTGCAGCGTGGGTTTTATGGTAAGGCTCTCCAGCACATTAGGTGACACACACACACAGATATGTGGGTCAGAAGGAACTGCAGATGCTGGTTTAAACCAAAGATAAACACAAAATGCTGGAGTAACTCAGTGGGACAGTCAACATCTCTGGACAGAAGGAATGGATAGTGTTTCAGGTCGAGACTCTTCTTCATATGTATATGTGTACGTATGTATGTATATATATGTGTTGATACACAAAACTAACTCTTTCTCGTTTACTGTCCTATATTCCGTTGTGCTGCTGCAAGTATGAATGTTATTGTTCTATCTGGGACATACCTGTAATAATGACAATAAAACACGACAGACACAAAAGGCTGGAGTAACTTAGCGGGACAGGCAGCATCTCTGGAGCAAAGGAACAGATGACGTTTCGAGTTGAGACCCTTCTTCAGACAATAAAACACGCTTGACTCCACTTGCCCCTCACAGCTTCCCCCCCGGAAGCTCCACTTGCCCCTCACAGCTTCCCCCCCGGAAGCTCCACTTGCCCCTCACAGCTTCCTCCCCCGGAAGCTCCACTTGCCCCTCACAGCTTCACCCCAGGAAGCTCCACTTGCCCCTCACAGCTTCCCCCCAGGAAGCTACACTTGCCCCCAACAAACATGGCGGAAGCCGGAAGCGGAAGTTCTGGCTGGGGCAGACGGACCGATAGCTCGCTGGTGCCGGTGCTGGGCTGCACGTGGCGGTGAGAGCGGTCTCCGCGGCAACGGGCGAACGGTCCGTCTCCATAGCGACCGGTGAGTCTGGTGCCGGAGGACCTGAGGCCGGAGCCCGGGCTTTGGGGACAGGCCCCGTGGGCTAACGCCAGGAATTTGGTGGCTGCTGTCGACCGTTCGGCCGTCGAGCCTCTGCTGTCCCCGCAGCCTCAATCAAAGTGACCCAGTGGAGGCCACCCCCAGCACCCTCCACCCAGCCATCCCAGGTACAGGTTTGTTGTTAGTGCCCCGCTGCTGGGTTATTTGGTTGCTGTAAATTGCCCCTTCTATGTGGGTGAGGGGCAGAATCTGGGGGGAGGGTCTGTTGTGTGCTGTATCTCTCTATCTATGGATCACTGTACATCGGTACACATAATGATAAACCTAAACCTTTTACCTACCCGGTCAAATCACACCACTGTCAAGTGCAGTCAGACCATTCACGAGAGCAGTTTGTGCCGTTTACAAATACAATCACCATCCCTGAGTGCAAAAAGAGAAAATAAACAGTGCAGCATATAATGTTATAGCTGCAGTGAAAGTGTAGATTAAAAAAAATAGTGCAACGGTGGCAATGAGGTAGGTGAGATGATTGGGAATTCTTCATGAGCACAACCCCCTCCCTATTCCTACACTGACCTGACCTTCAACCTCTGCTGCCAGGGTGGGGTTTAATGCATACTGGAGGAACAGCCTCCCTGGGAACATTATTCTTCCCAGGTAGTCTACAGCCCAACAGCATGAACATTGAATTCTATGTTGGCCACTGTAAATTGACCCTTGTGTAGATGGGTGATAGAATCTGGGGGGAAGGGGTGGGGGGCAGGGAGTTGGTATTGTTTTATTATTATCATGTGTCCCGAGACATTGTGGAAAATATTTTTGTTTTGCATGCCGTGCTGGCAATAGAGTCACACAGCATGGAAACAGACCTTTTGGCCCAACTTGCCCATACTGATCAAGATGCCCCATCTACAATAGTCCCACCTGCCTGGGTATAGGCCCATAGCCATCTAAACCTTTCCTATCCATAATCATTACATGTATGAGTACTTCAAACCGTACTCAAGTGCAACAAGTAGTGCAAATAGAAAAAGCACATGGTGCAGAATATAGTATTACTGTGTTCTTGCGTTACTGCTACAGATAAAGTGCAAATTTTAAAAAGTGGAAGGGCTACAATGAGGTAGATTGAAATCATCCTAAGTTTGTGTGAGGTCCAGTAAATGGTCTAATAACAGTGGGAATTAATATGTGTTTCTCAATATGTTGGTACGTGTTTTCAAGCATCTTCTGCCCAATGAGAGAGGGGAGAAGAGGAACTGATGGGAATGTGTCGGTAATAAAACAATTGGGGTTAGTAATCGAGGAGTGTAAATAGGTGTTTGATGGTCAGTGTAGACTCATTGAGCTGACGGGCATTATTCTACAACCTTCAATTTTTATTATAAAAACCTAAGAGGAAAAGTAATTGCTGTATCTCAGGGATCATCTGAATATACAGTGTTGTGTAGGATGGATGTTGGTGTACACCAAAGATAGACACAAAATGCTGGAGTAACTTGGCAGGACAGGCAGCATCTTTGGAGAGAATAAATGGATGACATTTCGTGTCGAAGAAGGGTCTTGACATGAAACGTCGCCCATTCCTCTCTCCTAAGATTCTGCTTGTCCCACCGAGTTACTCCAGCCTTTTGTGTCTATATAGTGTGCTTGCTTTTCAATTGGCTGGAAAGGAAGTATGCAGTAAGGATGACTCTTATGCATGGGGTTCTGTGTAGATAGATGGAGATGGCGTTGGCATCATGTTTGGCTCAGACATTATAAGTTCACAAGTGATAGGAGCAGAATTAGGCTATGCGGCCCATCAAATCTACTCCACCATTCAATTGTGGCCGATCTATCTCTCCCTCTTAACTCTCCTGCCTTCTTCCCATAACCCCTGACATCTGTACTAATCAAGAAGCTATCTATCTCTGCCTTAGAAATATCCATTGACTGCCTCCACAGCCTTCTGTGGCAATGAATTCCACAGATTCACCACCCTCTGGCTAAATAAATTCCTTCTCATCTCCTTTCTAAAGGAAGGTCCTTGAATTCTGAGGCTGTGACCTCTGGTCCATGACTTTCCCACTAGTGGAAACATCCTCTCCGCATGCACTCTATACAGGCCTTTCACTATTCAGTAAGTTTCAATGAGGTCACCCCCTTCATCCTTCTAAACTCAGGCGAGTAGAGGCCCAGTGCTGTCAAACGCTCATTTGTTAATCCACTCATTCCTGGGTTAAACCACTCATTGATGGACTGAAGGGTCTTTTCTTGTGCTGTTCTATGACCATCTAATGTGTGATGGAATCGGGTAACTTTTTGTATTGTATTGTATTCAAATTTATTGTCATTGTCTCAGTTAGAGACAACGAAATGAATTTCCCTTACAGGCAGTATCATAAAAATAAAAATAAATAAATAATAATAAATAATAAAACATATTAAAAATAAAATAGAATTTAAAAAAAAGCACAAACAGTGAAAGTCCACGACACAACATAACACAATGGCACCAAGGTGAGGAAGGCACCATAGTCCAGCCAGCCTCCCCTCCGTTCTTGCCAGATGTTCACTCGTGGTCGAGGCCTTCCTAGCACCCGCAGTCGCCGTCCCGGGTGGCCCGATGTTCAGGCCCTCACGCCGGGCTGGTGGAACGCCGACGCCGAACCCCGACGGTGAACATCCTCCTCCTCAGCGGCCCGGACCTCCTGATCAGCCGGAGTCCGCAGCTCCCGTGTCCGCAGCTCCCGAGTCCGCAGCTCCCGAGCTCCCGAGTCCGCAGCTCCCGAGCTCCCGAGTCCGCAGCTCCCGTGTCCGCAGCTCCCGTGTCCGCAGCTCCCGAGTCCGCAGGCCGAGCCGGGCAGAGTCGCAGGACCCCGCGCTGTCCATCAGCGCCGCCCGCGTTGGGAGCTCTGCAAACCGCAGCTCCATGATGTCAGTGCAGCAGGTCCAGCACTCCGGGCTCCAGACGGCGATCCCCGGTAAGGCATCGCCAGTCCCGTGATGTATCAGCGCTGTCCCGCCGCTGCTCGAGCTCTGGTCGATCCCGGCAGGAAAGGCCACGCCAATCCACTAGGTAGGCCGCTGGGGGTGGGGGGGGGGGGGGGGGGGGGGAGCGAGGACGCGACTCAAATAATAGTCGCGTCTTCACCAGGAAGCGACTGAAGGACGGTATCCCCCGCACCGTGCCCTCTTCCCCCACATAAAAACACAAAAAAACACACTTTTACATAACTAAATAAACAAAAAAACAAAAAGATACCGGGCTGTAGGTGGAGGCTGCTGGCACCAGCGCCACCGGAAGTACAACACCTCTTGCTAGTTAAGTGCTGAAACTTCTAGCAACACACTGAGCGAGATTTGGAAACCCGAAGTAATAATGATTACTTGTCCAAGCTGGATAATGTTTAAAAAGTACAATATTTAAAAAGCATAACTTCCAAGTAGCAATCATCTTCTTGTGTCCTGGCACAGACATGCATCTAAATGACAGGCATCAAACGTATATGTTGTAAAGGATTCTTTAACTTTGCATTTATTCAGAACTGTAAAAGATGGGGAAAGTTCAGAAGAAAACCGCCTCCAATAAAATACGGAAGAAGAAGCCCGCACGAGATATCAAGTCAAATCCGTTTGAGGTGAAAATTAACAAGCAGAAGTTCGATATCCTTGGCCGAAAGACAAAGCATGACCGAGGTCTGCCTGGAGTATCTCGATCCAAATCTATTAAAAGAGTAAGAGTATTTGTACTAATTTCAAGTATTTATACTAATTTAGAGTATAGGTCCACCACCTATTTTCCGGCAACTAGTAGTCCGGCCACCTCTGTTAATCACGAGAGAGCACTTGAAATCCCCTCGGAAGTCCCCCCTGAAAATGTGTCGCCTAGACTGGGTCGAATTTACCCACAGCGTCACGGCTCTGGAACCAGCAGATCCGTTCCCATAGCCAACTTCCGCAGCTGACTTTGTGGGCCGGTATCTCGGCTCCCCCATGGCCATGGCCTATGTTGATCTGGCAAAACACATAATTCAGCAAGGCTTTGGAACCAAGGTTGCCAGAAAATCGTTGGTGGTTTTGTATAATAGTTCAATGGTACTTTACCGTCACATATGCCTAGACACCGTGAAATTCTGTTTTGCATACAATACAGTAAAGTCATACTATACATAAGCACAATAATATATAAATACAATGTGCAGCGATTGTAGTGTAAGAATAGAAGACTTCACTGAGGCATTACACAAACAGTTGCCACGTTTCCAGCACCATCTGAAACAGCAGTCTGAAGAAGGGCCTCGACCCGAAATGTCACCCCTTCCTTCTCTCCAGAGATGCTGCCTGTCCCGCTGAGTTACTCCAGCTTTTTGTGTCTATCTTCAGTTTAAACCAGCATCTGCAGTTCCTTCTTGCACACCCATCTGAATTAATATTAGTAAATTAGAGTGTTTGCACTAACTCAAAGGGTCTGTCCCACTTGGCAATTTTTTTCAGCGACTGTCGGCATCATTGACTGGCGTATCAGGTCACCGATAGAGTCGTGCCGTGACGACGCATTGACGCGCGGTGTCTCCTCAAGTGTCGCAACATTTTTTTTGACGCTGCTGGATTTTGAAATGTTCAAAATCTTTCGGCGACCTGATACGTCAGTCAATGACGCCGGCAGTCGCCTAAAAAAAATCGCCGTGGAACAGGCCCTTATGAGTAATTTTTACATAAGCAGTACGTCCCACAATCTAATACTGATTATGGAGCCGGGGTGGTTGGGGCGTAGAGTGCCTGGCAAAGGTGAAGCCCATTCTTGAGCGGCAGCATTTTGAAACAGTAATCCATGCCTTTATCACGTCTAGGCTGGATTATTGTAACGCACTCTATTTTGGAGTTACTCGATCTTCCCTGGTTCGTCTCCAGTTGGTTCAAAATGCTGCTGCTCGCCTTTTAACTGGAACTCGAAAGAGGGAGCACATAACGCCAATTCTGGCCTCCCTCCACTGGCTCCCGGTGTACTTTCGAGTTCATTTTAAGATTCTTTTATTCGTTTTTAAATCTTTAAATGGCCTCGCCCCGCCTTACCTCTCTGAGCTGCTTCATCCCTACGCTCCTGCCCGGTGCCTCAGGTCAGCTGATCAGCTGCTCCTGGAGGTACCGAGGTCTAAGCGGAAGCTCAGAGGGGATAGAGCCTTCTCTGTTGCTGCTCCGACATTATGGAACACTCTGCCGTTGCACATCAGACAGGCCCCCTCACTGTCCATCTTCAAAACCAGTCTTAAAACCCATTTCTATTCCTTGGCTTTTGACCCTGCATGAGACTTTGCTCCTGTTTTAGTGTTTTTAATGTTTTTTTAAATTGTTTTTACTCTCTCTTTTAATGTTTTTGTTGTCGTGTAATAATTTTTTGTCCATGATTAGTCATGTACAGCACTTTGTTGCAACAGTGGTTGTTTTTAAAGTGCTCTATAAATAAAGTTATTATTATTATTATAAGTTATTATTGTGCTTGTATGGACTCTTTATAACAGCAGTCCGATTAGTCCTCTGCCTCGGCTCTTTTCCTGCAGCCTTGCAAATTGCTAAATAAGTTTAGCTTTAAGTTTATTATTGTCACCTGTACTGAGGTAGAGTGAAAAGCTTTGTTTTGCATACTATCCAAACAGATCAGAAATACCATACATAGTATAAACTCAAGTACCACAGATACAGCAAAAGGGCAAGATACAAAGTGCAAGATATATAGTTTTCAGCAATGTAGCGCACCAATTCCATTGACAATGTCCTCAATAGGATAGAGGTGGATCAGACGGTACCCTAGCTTATAGAAGGACGGTTCAGAAGCCTGATAATAACAGGGAAGATGCTGTTTCTGAGTCTGGTGGTTCATGCTTTCAAGCTTCTGTATTAATTCCCGGGATGGCGGGACTGACAGAATGCAGCGGCTGGGTTTGTATACTCTGGAATTTAGAAGGATGAGAGGGAATCTTATTAAAACATAAAATATTATTAAGGGTTTGGACATGCTAGAGGCAGGAAATGTTGGGAGAGTCCAGAACCAGGGATCACAGTTTAAGAATAAGAGGTAAGCCATTTAGAACGGAGATGAGGAAAAACTTTTTCACACAGAGAGTTGAGACTCTGTGGAATTCTCTGCCCCAGAAGGCAGTGGAGGCCAATTCTCTGGAGGCTTTCAAGAGAGAGTTAGATAGAGCTCTTAAAGATAGCGGAGTCAGGGGATATGGGGAGAACGCTGGAACGGGATACTGATTGTGGATGATCAGCCATGATATCAGTGAATGGCGGTGCTGGCTCGAAGGGCCAAATGGCCTACTCCTACACCTATTGTCTATTCTCTGCTGGACAGGAGCAGGAAGAAGAAGGAGTGACCAGGATGGGTCAAGTCCGATTATGTTGGCTGCTTTCCTAAGGCAGTGTGAAGTGTAGATGGAGTCGACGGTGGGGAGTTTGGTCTGTGCTATGGACTGTTTTAGTTTTAGAGATCCAGAATGGAAACGGGCCCTTTGGCCTCACAAGTCCATGCCGACAATTGATCACTATAATGCCAACAATATATTTGATCCAAAAACCCTTGTAGGTGGACTGTTTTGTTTTAGTGACTTAAACTTTCCTTTGTTTCATACATCTTTTTACTTTCTCTTAATTCAATATTCATTTGATTATTTCAATCTACAATGCCCTCCATAATGTTTGGGACAAAGACCCATCATTTATTTATTTGCCTCTGTATTCCATAATTTGAGATTTGTAATAGAAAAAAATCACATGCAGTTAAAGTGCAAAAATTGTTTAAAGGCCATTTTTATACATTTTGGTTTCACCATGTAGAAATTACAGCAATGTTAATACATAGTCCCCCCATTTCAGGGCACAATAATGTTTGGGACACAGCAATGTCATGTAAATGAAAGTAGTCATGTTTAGTATTTTGTTGCATATCCTTTGCATGCAATGACTGATTGAAGTCTGCGACTCATGGACATCACGAGTTGCTGGGTGTCTTCTCTGATAATGCTCTGCCAGGCCGGTATTGCAGTCATCTTTAGCTTATGCTTGTTTTGGGGGCTAGTCCCCTTCAGTTTTCTCTTCAGCATATAAAAGGCATGCTCAATGGGGTTCAGATCTGGTGATTGACTTGGCCACTCAAGAATTGACCTTTTTTAGCTTTGAAAAACTCCTTTGTTGCTTTAGCAGTATGTTTGGGATCATTGTCTTGCTGTAGAATGAACTGCCGGCCAATGAGTTTGAGGCATTTGAGGCATGAGCAGATAGGATGTATCTATACACTGCAGAATTAATTATGCTACTACCATCAGCAGTTGTATCATCAAAGAAGATAAGTGAGCCAGTACCTTCAGCAGCAATACATACCCAAGCCATAATACACCCACCACCGTGTTTCACAGATGAGGTGATATGCTTTGGGCCTTGGGCAGTTCCTTCTCTCCTCCATACTTTGCTCTTGCCATCACTCTGATAAAAGTTAATCTTCATCTCATCTGTCCACAAAACCTTTTTCCAGAACTGTGGTTGCTCTTTTAAGTACTTCTTGGCAAACTGTAACCCAGCGATCCTAATTTTGCGGCTAACCAGTGGTTTGCATCTTGCAGTGCAGCCTCTGTATTTCTGTTCATGAAGTCTTCTGCGGACAGTGGTCATTGACAAATCCACATCTGACTCCTGAAGAGTGTTTCTTATCTGTCGGACAGATGTTTGGGGATTTTTCTTTATTATAGAGATAATTCTTCTGTCATCAGCTGTGGAGGTCTTCCTTGACCTGCCAGTCCCTTTACGATCAGTAAGCTCACCAGTGCTCTCTTTCTTCTTAATGATGTTCCATAGTTGATTTTGGGAAGCCTAAGGTTTGGCTGATGTCTCTAACAGTTTTATTGTTGTTTCTCAGTCTCATAATGGCTTCTTTGACTTTCATTGGTACTACTTTGGTCCTCATGTTGATAAACAGCAATAAATGTTTCCAAAGGTGATGGAAAGACTGGAGTAAAGACTAGGTGCTGAGGGCTCTCTTATACTTGCATTAAGGAAGCATTTAAACACACCTGAGCAATTACAAACACCTGTGAAGCCATGTGTCCCAAACATTATGGTGCCCTGAAATGGGGGGGGTTATGTATAAACACAACTGTAATTTCTACATGGTGAAACCAAAATGTATAAAAATACCCTTTATTAAAATCTGACAATGCGCACTTTAACCACATGTGATTTTTTTTAAATTACAAATCTCAAATTGTGGAGTACAGAGGCAAATAAATGAATGCTGGGTCTTTCTCCCAAACATTATGGAGGGCACTGTAATTCACAAATTTGGTCTGTTCGTTTTTTCTCTGCACTCTAGATCCTGTCAGTTTAAGCAGAAATACAAGAAACAACAGATGCTGGAATCTTGGGTAAAACACAGTACCAAAGGAACTCAGCGGGTCCGGCAGCATCTGAGGGGAGAATGGACAGGCGACATTTCGGGTCGAGATCTTTCTTCAGGCAGCATTCCCTCCCCAAATGCTGCCTGTCTCGTTGAGTTCCTCCAGCACTTTGTATTTCATCAGTTGAAATGGTGATTCTGTTTAATGAGTTTTTATTTATCCTTGTTAACTTCATTGAGCCAGCGTCAGAACAATTCCACCATATCACCACACAGGAGAGAAAAAAGATATTCAACAAAAGCTGCAATGTGCCATGATCTGATACATTCTATGTTGTTATTTTTATGAAAACCTAAAGTTTATTCTGCACGCTCACTTTTAATTGACTTCCGATGAACTAGAAAGCTGGCTGTAGAATCATCGGGATTTATAGCACAAAGGAGGTGTTTGAACTACCATAGTTATATGGGGTTTTTGCTAGTTTAGTTTAGTTTATTGTCACGTGTACTGAGGTACAGTGAAAAACTTTTTTGCGTTCTAACCAGTTGGCAGAAAGACATACATGATTACAATCCAACCATCCATAGTGTATTGATAAATAATAAAGGGAATAACAGTTTGTGCAAGATAAAGTCTAGTAAAGTCCAATTATAGAGAGTCTGACTGTCTCCAATTAGGTAGATAGTAGCGCAGGACCACTCTCTATCTACGTTGATAGAGTGGTTCAGTTGCCTGATAACAGTTAGGAAGAAACTGTCCTTGAATCAGGAGTTGCCTGTTTTCACACTTCTGTACCTCTGGCTTGATGGGAGAGGGGAGAAGAGGAAGTGACCAGGGTGCGACTGGTCCTTGATTATGCTGGTGGCCTTATTAAGGCAGCGTGAAGGGTAAATGGAGTCAATGGAAGGGAGGTTGGTTTATTAGCAATATATTTGTTTAAAAAAACTCTTTCAAGATTATTATTTTTTTAATCAATTGTAAGTAAATAGCTGAGTGTCATGCTGTCTGTTTCTGCAGGCAAAACTTATGTTGCATTTATTGTTCATGTTTTCCAGCGTACCGAGACTTTGCTGAAAGAATACAAGAACCTGGGGAAGTCCAACACGTTTATTGACAAAAGGTTCGGTGAATATAATGCAGAGTTAACAGAGGATCAGAAGATGGCAAAGAGATTCTCCCTGGAGCGGCAGGTGACAATCTTCTTTCAACAGTTTGGGGAAAATGATCTTGATCTTCTTTCTTCACACGGTACTCTGCACGTTCCAGGCTTGATTTATAGCTTGGAAGACATGATACTTGTAGTTGGTGGCAGGCAGGACTCTGAGCTGTGAGTCTGAGTGCCAAAGGTGAGCTTTGAGTATGTGCTCTCTGTAGTACTTCGTGAATCTATCCCCGCAAACTGGGCAGGCAGAGTCACAGAATATATTCAAGGTGGAAATTAACAGACTTTCGGTATTGGGTAAATGTTGTCATGTGTAGAAAGATACAGTGAAAAATCCAGATATATAAAATAAGTACAATTGACCATACAAAAGTACAATCAGGAAGGTGGTGCAAAACGAGAAAGGAAACAGTACAGCGTATAGTTTTATTGCTTGTTTTGTACTTGCAAGATTTTCATTATACCTGCACCTCACCGGACCTGTGCATATGACTATAAGTTTCTCAATACTTATTGTAATATTGAGCATAAGAGTCAGGAAGTTATGATGCGACGCTATTAGACTTTGGTCAGTCTGCATTTGGACTATTACGTGCAGTTCTGATTGTCCCATTCTGGGAAGGATTTGGAGGCTTTGGAGAAGGTGCAGAAGAGGTTTACCAAAATGCTGCCTGGATCAGGGAGTATTAACTGCAACCTGTATTAGGAGAGGTTGGACAAACTTAGGTTGTTTTCTTTGGAACACTGGAGGTTGAGGGGTGACATGTTAGAAGTATATAAAATTATGAGAGATATGGCTAGCATAGACAGTCAGAATCTTTTTCTCAGAGCGTAAATGTCAAAGACTAGAGGGTTTAGCTTTAAGGTGTGAGCAGCAAAGTTTAAAGGAGATGTATGGGGTAATTATTTTACACAGATAGTGGTGGGTACCTAGAACATGATGCCAGGAGTGATGGTGGAAGCAGATTATGATAGTGGCTGTTAAGAGGCTTTTAAATAGGCAAGTTGATGTGCAGGAAATGGAGAAGTATAGATCACATGCTGGCAGATTTTGACATTGTGAGCCGAAAAGCCTATTTCTTTGCTGTACTGTTTACAGTTGAATGCAATATATGACGATGTTCCCTTGTAATCAGAGGTGATGCAATACTGATCCTTTCACCTCTTCCCTTCCTACCATCTTTGGACCCAAACAATCTTTCCAAGTAAAGCTGTGATTCACTTGCTCTTCTTCCATTCTAGTGCCGTGCATTCCATGTTCACAGTGTGGTCTTCTTAAAATTGGAGAAACCAAATGAAGATTGGGTGACTGATTTGCAGGACACCTCTGCTCATTCTGTGGAGGCCATCCGAGCTTCATACTGCACACTTTGTCGCTTTGTTAACTTGCCTTGCTACTTTCAGTGATTTGTGAATCTGTAATCCTCAATCTCCTTGTAACTCAGACCCATTTAAATTCTTTCTTGTTATAGTCATACAGCTTGGAAATCAGCCCTTTGGCCAAACTTGTCCATGCCGACCAAGGTGCCCCATCCAAGCTAGTCCCATTTGCCCATATTTGGCCCATATCCCTCTAAACCTTTCCTATTCATGAACTTGTTCAATTGTCTTTTAAATGCTGTTGTTGTACCTGCCTCAACTACCTTCTCTGGCAGCTCGTTCCATACACCCACCAGCTTCTGAGTGAAAAATGTTGCCCCTCTGAATCTTGTCTCTCTCATCTTAAACTTGTGTCCTCTGGTTCTTGATTTCCCGACTGTGCATTCACCATTTCTATTCCCCTCATGATTTTATACACCTCTATAAGATCACCCCTCTTCTTCCTGCTCTCCCAAGAAATAAACTCTGAGCCCCTATAGCTCAGGTCTTCGAGTGGCGACGCCCTTGTAAAAATGTTGCTCGTGTTGTTTCAGCGCCTCCACACGAAGAAGAGCGTGTACAACCTGAACGAGGAGGAAGAGCTCACCCATTATGGGCAGTCCCTGGCAGACGTTGAGAACTTCAACGACAGGCCAGACAGCGACAGTGAGACAGAAGAGAAGGGCAAGCTGTCCGGTGAGTGCGGGCAAAATGTAAACTTAGTCATTTGCACTACTTTGTTTCCTCAAGATCCCTTTGTTATTCAATCACAATTGGTGGCAATGGCGCAGCAGTAGAGTTGCTGCCTTAAAGCACCAGAGATAGGGTTCGATCCTGACTACAGGTGCTCTCTGTACAGAGTTTGCACGTTCTCCTGTTACCGTGTGACTTTTCTCCTGGTGCTCCAGTTTCCTCCCACGCTCCAAAGTACAGGTTTGTAGGTTAATTAAATTTAGTTAAATTGTAAATTGTCCCTAGTGTGTAGGATGGTGTTAGTGTGCAGGGTTATTGCTGGTCGGCATTAACTCGGTGGGCTGTGTCTTTAAAGTAAAGTCTAATGGATCCGCTCTAATGTGCATCAATGTGGGGAGCTCTCAGCTCAATATAAATAAAGTTTAAGGGTGTTGTGGGGACATCATTGCGTTTTGGTCACTCTACCGGTTTATCCAGCTGTCCAAAGCAGTTAGAAGAGAAACAGGACAGGCAGGACCGACAGAAAGAAATTAGGAGCAGGAGTAGGCCACCTGGCTTCTCGTGGCTGCCTGCCATTTATGACTGATCTGCTCAGGCCTCAACCTCTAGAGCATAGAACATAGAAAAGTACAGCACAGAAACAGGCCCTTCTGCCCACAATGACTATGCTGAACATGATGTCCAGATAAACTAATCACATCTGCCTGCACATGATCCACGTACACCTAGCGTTTTGCAAGATACTTTATTTTGGAGTGTTGTCATTGCATTAATGTAGGACATTCAGCAGCCAATTTGTGCACAAGGTTGAGACAGACAAGGAAATCTGATTGAGGTTGAGAGAATATCAACAGGAGAACAGGATATCAAGGAAAAGCAATTCTGGGCTCTTAGTTCCATGTTGAACCCAAACTTACTTTATCACCTCATCCAAGAGTCCAGCAATCCCCCGGTACAGACGTATAGTGTTAACACCCGAAGAAGACTTTCTGATGGATATAAAAGGGTTAACACTGAGCCCTTACCAATGGCTAATAACGACTTGGCAGCAAAGCATTATTCTCTCTCAAAAATGCATTGAGTAAATGTCTGGCTTTTTTGTTGTCTGAGATACGTAAGTCACATGTTGATTCAATGCCCACAGCTGAGTTTACAGCTGTTGCACACTTTGGAGGTGGTGGATTGCTGCAGAAGAAAGCATCTAAGCCTGGTGAAGAGGAAGAGGCACAGAAGCCCAAATCACGGAGAGAGCTCATTGAACAACTTATCGTTAAATCCAAAAAGGAGAAGGTACGCTTTGCAGACCGCTGGAAGTATTACAGCATACGGTGTCGGGTGGGACATGGTAACACATTAGTCGAACATGCCGCACCTTGTGCTCTGAGCCACATGGCTGCGGGTTGTTGACATTGGTGATGTTTAATTTTTAATCACTCGCTGCAATATAAACTCTCATTCCACGCTCACTGATATCACATGAAAAGGAAGCTAGGGAGAGCAACGTTGATGGGACATTGGAGACCTAATGGTTGCTAACCCAGCAGGAAGTGAGTGTGCGAGATTAAAGCTTGACCAAAGAAGGCAGTCTGCAGAAGATACAGAAGTACTGGCGGCTCCAAGCAATGGGAATAGTGGCTCCAAGTATTGGGAACAGTGCACAGTTGAGCAGCTGGCAGAGCCGCTGCCACACAGCGTCAG
This sequence comes from Amblyraja radiata, assembly GCF_010909765.2. Lineage (NCBI taxonomy): Eukaryota > Metazoa > Chordata > Chondrichthyes > Rajiformes > Rajidae > Amblyraja > Amblyraja radiata. The sequence continues at coordinate 93,934,630 of NC_045958.1, read as the reverse complement.
AGACCTGGGTTCGATCCCGACCTCGGATGCTGTCTGTGAGGAGTTTGCACGTTCTCCCTGTGACCATGTGTGTTTCCTCCTGGTGATTCGCTCTCCCTCCCACATCCCAAAGATATGTGGGTTTGCAGGTTAATTGGCCGCTGTAAATTGCTCCTCGCGTGTAGGCAGTGGACGTGAAAGTGTGATAACATAGACCCAGGACCATTAAGTTACCTGATAACAGCTGGGAATAAACTGTGTGAATGTCGAGGCATTTAACATTAACAGGCTGGGTTTCTGCAGTGGAGCAGGAGGAGAGGCGATAAAGCTCATGGAATGCACTGTATTTTGTACAGGGTTGGGTAATTGTTTGGAGGGATGGGAGGGGAGTTAATGGCTTCAAGCGTCTACATCTTCAGAAACTATTTGGATGGAGAAACAGTATGGGTGGAGAAGGAAAGAAGCCCTGGAGTGTGAATGAATTACCAGCAGCCAAGTACAGCTTTAAGGTGTCATCTCAGCTATTTAGAGTTATGCTTTTCATGCCCCACACCTTTAACAATAAATAATGTTGATAGCAAAGGTACACCACTGCATTGCTCAATATCCAGGTGATTGTTACTGATTGTGATTTAACTCTGAAAACAAAGACAAATCTCATCAATTTACACCACTCTAAGATTGTATATCTTCTGCAACTCCCACAACTGTAACAGGATTCTGTACAGAGTTTGGATCCTGGTATTTTCCAGTGTGCAGGTAATGTTTTGCCAGCAAAAAGCTTGCCACTCACAAACAATCCACCAAGTGTAACACAGTGGCGCAGCGGTAGAGTTGCAGCATTACAGCACCAGAGACCTAGGCTCAATCCTGACCATGGGTGCTGTCTGCACGGAGTTTGTACGTTCTGTCGATGACCAGGTGAGTTTTCTTCGGGTGCTCTGGCTTCCTCCCACACTGCAAAGCAGTTTTGTAGGTTAATTGGCTTCTGTAAATTGTAACTTGTCCCTGGTGTATAGAATAGTGCTAGTGTACAGGGTGATCGCTGGTCAGCATGGACTCTGGGTCAAAGGGCCTGTTTCCATACTGTATCTCTAAAATAAAGATGGAGACCTCTTATGAAGAACCTCTAAGAATATGTGCATTTAATCCCCTTTGAATATTGAACTATGTCATCGTCTCTGAATTTTATGAACATTTTTTTCCAAATATTTCTGTTCAGAAGTTCAATTTGTATAAATTTCCTCCCTCCAATTCATTCCTTGCACCATTAGAGTGGTGATTATTGTGCATATCAGCATTCCTATCTTGTTCGCCGACAGTTAGGGTGAACCTTTGATGAGTGAAAACCTTCATTTTAAAATAGGCCAGGAAAAATATAATTTCTCATGCAGCTAGCTTTTTCAGTTTGTTGTGTTTGGCACGTCCATTATCTGAATTAAATTCCACACTGAGGCAATGCTCTGTTCAAAATTGATTGAGGGACTTGGCTGGCTTTAAAAAACCCCAAAACATGTCAGACCAAGAATACGCCAAAAGGCCCCTCAAGTCTGCATAAACATTCAATAACATCATGGATGTTGGCCCCAATTCCACTTTCCTACCAGCCCCTTGTACCCTTGATTCCATTCTCATCTTAATATATGTCAGTCTAAGCCATGATCACATTCAGGACTCTACCACCACACTTGGGAGTGGAGTATTCGGAAGATTCATGTTACTTTGAAAAACAAAATTCCTCCCTCGTCTCAGCTAAAACTTATTAGTTTAGTTTAGAGATACAGGCCCTTCGGACCACCGAGTCTGCACTGACCAACGATCACCCGCACAATAGTTTTATCCTTCACACATGAGGGACAATTTACAGAAGCCAATTAACCTACAAACCCGCATGTCTTCGGAATGTGGAAGCACTCTGATGAAAATCGAATCGTATAGACGGCACCCTGAGTCAGAATCAAACCCAGGGCCCTGGCACTGTAAGGCAGCAATTCTACCGCTGCACCACCGTGCTGCACAAATTCTGGAACTTTAACATGGAACATAGAACAGTACAACACAAGAACGGGCTATTCGGCCCACAATGTTTGTTCCAACAAGATGCCAAGTTAAACAGATTTCATCTGCCTGTACATGATCTATTTCCCACTGTTTCTTGCACTTCCATGTGCCTATCTAAAAGCCTCTCAAAAGCCACTATCGTATCTGCGTCCACCACCGCCCCTGGCAGTGCGTTTCAGGCCCCCAGCACTCATTGTGTAACAAAAAATTGACACGCACATCTCCATTAAACTTTCCCACTCTCACCTTGTATCTATTGTGCAGAATGTTTGCACCCTGAGAAAAAGTTTCTGACTGTCTGTCCTACCCATGCCTCTCAGAATTGTATATACTGCTAATGTTTTATATATTTCTCTCCAGAAGTATCCCCTAGTTCAAGAATTCCCCACCAGAGCAGCTTCTCAGCAACTGCTGTACCAATTCTCTGAATTTTGCATGTTCCAAATTTTCAAACTTCTAAACTGTAATGAGCATAGATATAATCTACTTAAGCTTTCATCCTAAAATAGCCATTTCTTCATGGAAATTAATCTTGTGAATCTTCTCTGAGCAGCCTCTACTGTACAGTCATAGTGTCACACAATGCAGAAAAGGTTCCTATCGCCCAACTCATCCATGCCGACTAAGATGTCCCATCTAATATAGTCCCATTTACCCGAATTTAGCCCATATCCTTCTAAACCTTTCCGACCCATCTACCTGTCCAAGTGTCCATTCAATCTGTTATAGTACCTGCCACAACTACCTCCACTGGCAGCTTGTTCCATATACCCACCATCCTCAGAGTAAAAAAGTTTCTCACTGGTTCCTATTAAATCTTTCCCCTCTCACCACACACATATGTCCTCTGGTTCTGTTAGAATATCTTTCCTTGACAGGGGAGGTGGTGGAGGCAGATACAATAGTGGTGTTTAGGAAGCTTTTAGATAGGCACATGGATTTGCAGGGAATGGAGGGGTATGGATCACTTGTAGGCAGATGAGGTCAGTTCAGCTAGACAACATATTGGGCAAAAACATTGTGGGCCGAAGGGCCTGTTCCTGTGCTGTACAGTTTAGTTCTATATTCGATGAACAAGGAGAGATATTTCCTTCTCGCTCCAATTCATCCATGGCACCATTGGAGTGGTGACTATTGCTCGTGTCAGCCTTCCTATCTTGTTCTTGAGCTGCTAACGCGAACCTTTGTTGAGTGCTGATTTATGTCGTTTTTATACTCCATTCCCCTTGCTATAACAATCCTTGTTAACAACGGCTTATTGTGCTTTGTGTAGCATGAGCGGCAAGTTCAGCGGGACATGGCCCAGGAGCTAACAGAGAAACTAGACAAAGACTGGAAGGAGATCCATTCCTTGTTGGCTCATCAAGGCCCCAAGACTGAGCAGGTGGAGAAAAAACCCAAGGTGAGTGATTCCAACAACCTTTGACGTCCCCACCATTTCTACCATCTAAACTGAGTCGACGCAAGGAACTTGTAAACCAGCATCTGCATTTTCTTGTGTCTGCAAGAAGTAGCCATCTACCCCCCACATTAAGCAGCAGTGGAGAAAGAGGGAGTGAATGAGAAAGAGGAAAACTATGTGAAGCAGTAGAGAGCAGGTATCTTTTCCCCTCAGCAGTGATATACAAAATGAGGGGGTAAACACAAGGAACTGCAGATGCTGGTTTACAAAAAGAGGCACAAAATCTAGGAGTAACTCAGCAGGTCAGGTAGCATCTATTCGGTGGGCGGCGCGACTTTCGTCAGCAGCGGCCTCTGCAGTCCGTCTGCGTTTTTATTATTTATGTCTATGTTTTTATGTAGTTTTTGTTATTTTTGTTGGGGTATGGGGGTGTGGGGGGTGGGGGTGGTGTGGGGGGGGGGGGGGTGGGGGTGGTGTGGGGGGGAGGGGGTAACTTTTAAATCTCTCCCTGCACGGGAGACCCGACCTTTTCTTTCTCGGGTCTCCGTTGTCGTTGGGGCTGCAACGAGGAGCGGCCTCCAACAGGAAGACCGGGAGCTGTGGTGCCGACTACTCACGTCACCGTCGCGGAGCTGGCCGAGTCCAGAGCGGGTGGAGCTGTGGCCCGACCTCCGGTGGCTGCAACTGCGGGTCTGGCGGACGACGGCACCGGGAGCCCGCGGGTCCCTGGAGGGAGACCGCTTTTCGGGGCTTCCGCAACGGCGACTTCTCCCGCCCGAGTTGCGGGGTTGAAGAGCTCCTGGAGCGGGGCCTTACATCATCACCCCGCGCGGCTTGGAATGGTCGCGGGACTGCGAGCGCACGCCGGGGGCTCTAACACCAAGACCCGGTGTGCGACCTTGCATCACCCGGCGTGGCTTTAATGGCCGCGGGACAATCACCATCGCCCGCCGGGGGCTTTGACTTTGACTCTGACATCGGGGGGGGGGGGGAGAGTGCAGTGGGGAGATAAGTTTTTTTGGCCTTCCATCACAGCAATGTGATGGATGTTTATGTAAATTATGTTGTGTCTTGGGTCTATTTGTTTGTAATGTATGGCTGCAGAAACGGCATTTCGTTTGGACCTCAAGGGGTCCAAATGACAATAAATTGAATTGTATTGTATTGTATTGTATCTCTGGAGAACATTGACAGGTGACATTTCAGGTAGGGACTCTTCTTCAGACCGAAGAAGGGTAGTTTATGCCTAAGTAGTTAAACTAAGTATTTAGGCGGAGAGGAAAGCAAGGGCATCTCAGTTATTCTCCCGTTCGTCTGTTTCTTGTCAATTTCGCACGGTCCTATGTTTATTGATGATGGAATAACAACCTGATTCTTCCTACGTGGATGCAGCCTGGCTTACTGAGATTTCCCATTGAATTTTGTTTTTATTGCAGCTACTTTACAAATGTACTGTTGACTAAAATTAAATGCTATGATAGTGATGGAGATGTCCACTGTTGCGGGAGAAGTAAAATCAGTGAAGTTTCTTTTTGGGATGGCCAGATGAAGTTGAAAGGCCACTTACGTGGAGAATACTATGGGCGGCACAGTGGTGCAGCGGTAGGGTTGCTGCCTTACCGTGCCAGAGACCCGGGTTCAATCGGTGCAGGCTCAAAGGGCCAAATGGCCTCCTCCTGCACCTAGTTTCTATGACTACAGGTGCTGTCTGTACAGAGTTTATACTGTATGTTCTCCCTGTAACCGCGTGGATTTCCTCTGGGTGCTCCGGTTTCCTCCCACACTTCAAAGACGCACAGGTTTGTCTGTGAAATGGCTTCGGTAACATTGTAAATTGTCGGATAGTACTAGTGTAGGGAGTGATCGCTGGTCGGCACTGAATCAGTGGGCCGAACAGCCTGTTTCCATGCTGTATCTCTAAAGTCTAATAAATGGCAATATCTAATAGACACAAGGAACTGCAGATGCGGGAAATAGAGCAAAACACTAAGTGCTGGAGGAACTCAGCGGGTCTTTGAAGAACATGGATAGGTGATATTTGTGGTGGGTACCCTTCTTCCATCAATCTGAAGAAGGGACCCAACCCAAAACATCAACAGTCCATTCCCTCCTCAGATGTTGTCTGATCTGATGAGTCCTCCAGCACTTTGTGTTTTGGCCAACATGCAATAGTTGAGCAGAACGTGGAGTGAAATGAATGCTTTGAAAAATTATAATATCTTCATAGGATTTGTTTTTAAATTTAAACTTTTTGTCTTCCTCTTAGGCAGGAGATTATGATATAATTGTTCGAGAGTTGTTCTTCGATGTGAAGGCACAGCCCTCAGACCGACTGAAGACCAAGGAAGAGCTCGCAAAAGAGGAACAGGAACGTCTGCAGAAACTTGAGGTATCTTCTGATAGGGCATTGTCTCCTCGCCAATCAATCTTATCCTTTTTCACTGATATTCTTCCACATCCAAGCCTGTCATCCTTCACGCACATATTGTAGTGATTGACATCAGCGGGCAATGAGCCGAGTCTGACATCAATACCGATGGGCTTCTATCAGAGTATTTACTCAGCAAGTGGGGCGAGAAACTCTGGAGAAACATTAGACTGCAGACGCTAGAATCTTGAGCAAAAAAGAAGCTGATGGAGGAAGAGGAACTCATTGGGTCAGGCAGCATCTGTGGAGGGAAAGGAACAGATGACGTTTTGGTTCATGAGAAGGATCCTGACCTAAAACGTTGACTCTTTCTTTCCCTCCAAAGATGCTGCCTGACCCGAGGCATTCCTCCAGCAGTTTTTTTTTCTACTTGGTGTTGTGTTTGATAAGTCACCGGATTCAGACAACAGAATCTGATTCCCTAGGTATTTTATTACACTACCAAATAAGACGCATACACACACATATCCCCGTATGCACTCGCAAACTCCGAGTACACAGCAGAGCACGCCGCAGGATGTTCCTGTTCTTGATCACCTGGCACCGCTCGCGACACGGTCCAAGGCTGGGGCTCTCTCCCCGAAAGGGCACCCGACACCATCCGTTATAGCAGACCGTGCCACTGCCCCCTTCCTGAGCTAATCATAAGCCCCCCTTGACTGCAACGTTTCGGTGCTACTAGCGGCATGGGATGCAGGTGGTCTACCCAACTATTGCTGTTGTGTTTTGTTCACCAACGCTATGCTTTCCCATAGAATGGCCTGAGAAAAGCTGTGCTCCTAGACATTGTTTGATAACACTCAGAACTTCCCAGGTCATCTCTGGGAGACAATGCATTTGAATCTTGTTTTCGAAGGGTATGGAATGCAGTGTTGCTTATTTAGCCGATAACTCAATTTTAGCTAAAATTGTCTGTTTAACCCTTACACTACACTTGGGAATGCTGGCTGTTTTTTTGCCTTATTTAATTTATTGTCACATGTACCGAAGTACAGTGAAAAGCTTTTTTTGTACTTCTTAAAGTTTTAGCGTATTCCCTCTGATAATCCAATTGACACCGGGATTGGGGATCTCGTATCTAATGGGCAAAATAGGTCATACCAAGATATTAAAGATATGAGGTGAAATGTCATGCTATTTGAATTGTATTTCTGTAAACATGGCTTCCCTCAGTACACCGTAAGTTAACACTGGACGTTAATAATGCCTTCCACCTTTGAATTTCAGATGGAGCGATTGCGTCGGATGCGTGGAGACTTTGAAGATAAAAGCAAAAAGACACCAAAACACATGTCTGCAGACGACTTGAATGATGGCTTTTTCCTGGAAAAGATTGATAACCCTTGTCTTGTTTACAAGGTGAGGCTCAAGAAAAGCTCAAGTTTAAGGTCTGCTCTTGGCCAGTTTAGTTGAGTTTAGCAATACAACAAGGAAATAGGCTCTTCAGCCCACCAATAACCATCGGTCACGCGTTCAGACTAGTTCCATGTCATCCCACTTTTGCCTCCACTCCCTACACGTTTCCGGCAATTTACAGAAGCCAATTAACCTACAAACCTGCATGAATTTGGGATGTGGGAGAAAACCGGAGCACCCGGAGGAAACCCACAGGGAGAACATTCAAACTCCATACAGACAGCACCCGAGGTGAGGATCGACTTCTATTGCCCTTTGCAGAAGAGAGTTCCGAGACCTGTGAACTTATGGGAGAAAAGGTTTACTTGACCTCTGTCTTAAAAGGGAGACATCTTATTTTTAAACAATGACTCATAGCTCCTCATTCACAAGTCAAGACCCCGCTTATTAAATGCAATTTGTTAAATAAGATTTAGGAGATTCGCTATGTCACAGAATTCTCTGTCAGACTTATACTATATAAGTTTGAGAGAGAATCTGTCAAACTGTACAAGTTTGATAGAGAATTCTGTGACATAGCGAATATGTCACAGAATATGTCACCTAGTGAGCATACTTACTAGGTCAATCATAGCCTGCTTCGGTAACTCGAACGACCAGTAATGAAGGAGGCTACAGAAACATAGAACATAGGTGCAGGAGTAGGCCATTCGGCCCTTCGAGCCAGCACCGCCATTTAATATGACCATGGCTGATCATGTAGAATCAGTACCCTGTTCCTGCTTTCTCCCCATATCCCTTGATTCCGTTAGTCCTAAGAGCTATATCTAACTCTCTCTTGAATACATCCAATGAATTGACCTCCACTGCCTTCTGTGGCAGAGAATTCCACAGATTCACAACTCTCTGGCTGAAAAGGTTTTTCCTTATCTCAGTCCTAAATGGTCTACCCTTTATTCTTAAACTGTGACCCCTGGTTCTGGACTCCCCCAACATCGGGAACATTTTTCCTGCATCTAGCCTGTCCAATCCCTTAAGAATGTTATCTGTTTCTATAAGATTCCCTCTCATCCTTCTAAATTCCAATGAATATAAGCCCAGTTGATCCATTCTTTTATCATATATCTGTCCCGCCATCCTGGGTATTAACCTGGTGAACCTACGCTGCAGTCCCTCAATAGCAAGAATGTCCTTCCTCAAATTAGGAGACCAAAACTGCACACAATACTCCAGGTGCGGTCTCACCAGGGCCCGGTACAAATGCAGTAGGACCACCTTGCTCTCGCCAGTCAAATCCTCTCGCCATGAAGGCCAACATGCCATTTGCTTTCTTTACTGCCTGCTGTACAGAGAGTGGTGGATGTTTCCCTTCAGAATGAAAAAGGGACTCGACCCAAAACGTCACCTATTCCTTTTCTCCAGAGATGTTGTCTGACCCGCTGAGCTACTCCAGCTTTTTGTCCAACTTTATGTCCTTCTTTGTAAATCAGCATCTGTGGTCCCTTGTTTCCTCTTTTGACTATTAATTGGACCACCTGTGAATGGTGACACTGGTCAGTCTGCTAGGCTTTTCTCATCATTGATTTCCCCTGTAAAATCTCCCAGACTAGATGACTGAACTATTCTGGATGGAGAAGATATCACTTACCTTAATAATGTACTTACTTTGAGTTCCATTGTTCGTATATGTTTTTTCAGCATATAAGGTTAAGCAGGTAACTGGAGTTTGATTTATTTTATTAAAAGGATGGGAAGTTGGAACAACAGGATGATGAAGCGGAGGAGCTGGGTGACGAACATGAAGAGGAAAATAGAGAGGATGAAGACAGTGATGAGGATGAAGACGAGGAGGAGAACCAGAGCGAAGAGAGTGATGAAGATGATCATTCTGACCTCGGGGATGATAGCCATTTGGATCAAGACTCTGAGTCTGAAGGTGAACATAATGAGGGTGCAGGGGAGAAGAAAGCTGTTGAATCCTCCCCAAAGAAAGAAAAGGCACCAAGTGAAGAGGCAAGGCAAGCCATGATGGTAGCAGCCAAGACACAACTCCCCTTTACTTTCTCTGGTAAGTGAAGGATTTTTGTTGCAGCTAATGAAATCTAAGCCTCAGATGATGATCCTGGCAACAGCCTCAATGGGGCATTTGGCAATATGTTCGTGAGGAGTAGACGTGGATGGATGAATGTCTGAAGAAGAGTCCTGACCCAAAATGTCACTTCTCCATTTTATGCAGAGATGCTGCCTGATCCGCTGAGTTACTCCAACACTTTGTGTCAATCTTTGATATAGATCACCAGCATCTGCAGTTCCATCTAATTCAATGTGGTTTTCAGCACAATGTTTTTCTTACAGATTTCCAGCATCTGTGGCACTGTTCTTTTCTCTCAATATTGGAGTGTTCTCAGGAATTTTTTGAAATAAACACTGAATCAAATTTATTCATCTCTTTCATAAGTCAAAGAGTCACATAGCATGGATTCAGTCCCTTCAGCCCAACTTGACCATGCTGACCAGGTTTTATAACTGAGCAAGTCTTGCCTGCTTTTGGCCCATACCCCGCTAAACATTTCCTCTCCATGTACTTATCTAAGTGTCTTATAAACGTCGCCATTGCACCGGCCTCTATAGCTTCAGCTGGCAGCTCAATACATTAATGCAGCACCTCCTGTGTGAGGAATTTGCCCTTCATGTCTTCTTTAAGTCTTAACCCTTTCACTTTAAACCTGGGTCCTGGGGCTCTGGACTGCTCTCCCCTGGGACACAGACTCCACCCATTCACCTTATGTATGCCTCTCATGATTTTGTGTAGAGTTCATGTCATATGAACAGAATTAGGCCAATTTGGCCTACTCCGCAAAGAGGAGTACAAGGGCTCAGATTCTCCCCAATCAGGGAAGTCAGTCTCTCGTGGCACTTTAGCAGAATTTAATACGTTGCAATAAAATTATACGGCAGCGCAGAAGCACAGCTGGTAGAGCCAGTGCCTCAAAGTGACCTCTGTTCAATCCCGACCCTGAGTGCTGTCTGTGTGCAGCTTGTGCCTTCTTCTTGTGACCACATGTGTTTCTTCAAGGTCTATTGCTTGCCGATCCTGAAGATATGTTTATGGTAGGTCATTTAGCCACTGTAAAGTATTGGGTGAGTGGTAGGGTCTGGAGAACTTGATGAGAATATGGAGAGAGTAAACTATGGGATTAATGTAGGATTAGTGGTGGGTGGTCAGCGCTGACTTGCCGGTCTAGACTCTAGAGGGCCTGATTCCCTGCTGTATTCCTCTGACTCGACCATCGTCTCTCATTATTCTAAACTCTGCATATTGGCCCATTCTCCTCCCAGGTTGTTCTTTGTCAAATGAACGTTTGCTGCATCCTGAACAGGGCACAAATGGCAAATTTCCTTCCTGATCCCCTTCTCATGTTTTTTACTTTCACAGTCCCCGAATCGTACGAGGAGCTGCAATCCCTGCTCGCGCGGCAAGAAACGGAGAAGCAGTGCTTAATAGTGGAACGCATTCAGAAATGCAACCACCCAAGTCTTTCAGCAGGAAATAAACCTAAGTTAGAGGTGAGTTTCCTTCTTGCATGATAGTGTCATAGATTTATACAGCACTGAGAGGGGTCCTTCGGCCCAACTTGTCTATGCTGACCAAGTTGTATGCTTGACTGTCATCACCATCATCATCGTTGAAAACATCAACAGGCGCGGTGCAATACAATGCTATGTACGACAGTGATCGCAACTTCTACTGAGGTGTGGATGGCCGTTGGCTCGCTAGAAGCTCAACCGCCCTTTGACAGGTCTTGTTTTTGGTCCTGCTGGAGGTCCACAGCCCCCTCTTCACCTGGCAAACCAGGTGGGGGAGACGGTTTAGTCGCCGACTATCCGACCATGGAGCACTGGATTACATGGTACCCCCAACCTGACAAAGAGGGAGCTAGTCCCATTTGGCCCATATCCCTCTAAACCTTTACAGTCCATGCTCCTGTCCAAATGCCTTTTACATGTTACAATCTGATAAATAAGATTCCAGCACTGGTGGTCTTTGTGTTCTTGTTTGTCACTGACATATCTGTTGACACCTTCACCATTCCCTCCCTCCATTTGGGCGGCCACAGTGGCGCAGCAGTAGAGTTGCTGCCTTGCAGTGCTTGCAGCGCCTGAGACCCGGGTTCAATCCTGACTACAGGTGCTGTCTGTACGGAGTTTGTACCTTCTCCACGTGACTGCATGGCTTTTCTCCGAGATCTTCAGTTTCCTCCCACACTCCAAAGACGTGCAGGTTTGTAGGTTAATTGGCTTGGTGTATGCGTAAATTGTCCCTAGTATGTGTAGGATAGTGTTAATGTGCGGGGATCACTGGTCGGTGCAGACTCGGTGGGCCGAAGACTTTGTTTCCACTCTATCTCTAAACTAAACTAAACTAAAAAGAATCTGGCTCCACCTGCGTTTTGTCTGCTTCCATCTGTCATCCATTTACCGCTGTCTCCCAGCTCCAACCCTCCCCTTTTGGCTTCTTGTCAGATGAACCTTTGCTGAACCCTATTTAGACACCTTATGGAAGGCAAAACTTAAATATATCTCTCCCCTGCTCTCCCCTCTCCCCCCCATGTCAGAGTCAAAGACAGTCAAAGCCCCCGGCGGGCGATGTTAAATGTCCCGCAGCCATTAAAGCCACGCCGGGTGATGCAAGGCCACGCACCGGGTCTTGGTGTTGGAGCCCCGGCGGGCTCTTGGTGTTGGAGCCCCGGCGGGCTCTTGGTGTTGGAGCCCCGGCGGGCTCTTGGTGTTGGAGCCCCGGCGGGCGCTCACAAAGTCCCGCGGCCATTCCAAGCCGCGCGGGGCGGTGCTGTAAGGCCCCGCTCCAGGTAATCTTCAACCCCGCAACTCGGGCGGGAGAAGTCGCCGTTGCGGAAGCCCCGAAAAGCCGTCTCCCACCAGGGACCCGCGGGCTCCTGGCATTACCGTCCACAGACCTGCGGTAGGAGCTTCCGAATCTCCGGGTGTCGGGTCACAGCAGCGTCCACCACAGCTCCACCCGCTCCGGACTCGGCCAGCTCCGTGATGGTGAGTAAATCCGCAGCTCCGCGACTGGAGCCCCGGGTCGCTCCTGTTGGAGGCTGCTCCACGTTGCAGCCCCAACGACAACGGAGACCCGACAAAGAAAAGGTCGGGTCTCCCGTGCAGGGAAAGACCTTAAAGTTCCCCCACCCCACCCCACCCCCACACACATACCCCGACAAAAATAACAATAACAACTACATAGAACAAGACAGAAAACAATAAAAAGACAGACGGACTGCAGAGGCCACTGCTGACAAGAGTCGCGCCGCCCACTCCAGACAGCCTCAATCCACCAATTCCCTACTGGCTCCAGCCTCACTTGTACCCTTCTTCTCTTTATACTGCCAACGTTCCCTCTGCCCTCTGTCATGACGCACGGTGTTGACCCAAAGGACTTCTTTACCCCCCTCCCCACAGATGCTGCTTGACCCTGTGAGTTTGTGCATCAGATAGAAACAACAAACTGAGGGTGCTGGTTTGCACAAAAGGACACCATGTGCTGGAGCAACTCAGCACGTCAGTCAGCACCTCTGGAGAACATGAAAGGGTTACGTTTTGGGTCGGGATCCTTCTTCAGACTCCTCCATTCATAGAGAGGAGAACTTCTTCCAAGTAGCATACCTTGAGGAGATTTCGCAGTGGAGCAGTCATAATGTGGAATCAAGGAGCTGAAAATGCTGGTTTACACAAAATAACACAAAGTGTTGGAGTAACTGAGCCGATTAGGCAGCATTTATTTCTCCCGTTATGTATTATGTTTACATATTCTGTTGTGCTGCAGCAAGCAAGAATTTCATTGTCCAATCTGGGACTTATGACAATAAAACAGTCTTGACATCTCTGGAAAATATGAATAGGTGACGTTTCAGGTCAAGACCCTTCTTCAGACTCAGTTTGTCCGTCAGATTGTTTGTTGCTCCCGGTTTCAGTATTGGACTAACCATCCGTCCTGAACATTCATTGGTGTTTACGGTTTAACAACACTGAATTCCCCACATTTGGAGATCATCATTGACCATGAGCAGACAATCCACACAAATACTGCAACTACAAGCGCAGGACAGAGGCTAAATATCCTGTGGCAGGTGGTTCCTTGAAAACTTTCCGCCACTTGCTAGGCACAAGTCAAGAGTGCGAAGGAATACTCACCACAGGTTGAGAAGCATGGGGAGAAGCTCAAAGTACATTTGACGGCGAGCTTAAGGCTAGCAGGTCAATAGCAAACAGGCAGCTGAACATCCCAGCTGGTCAGGCACATCAGAACATCTGCATGCCCCCCTTTGTGCTGCCCACCATCTGGTCTTAGAGGTATAATGTTCAGCAACTCTCGTTCCCACCCCCTCCCTGCTCCCCAGTATCAGAGTACCTTCACAAGGTCCTCAGCTGTTCCTGAAAGCCATTCATCACAATCTCTGTGGTCCATTTTGGGATGGGCAATAAAAGAGGGAAGAGATTCAGAGCGGTTTAAGAGGATAGGATTGTCGACCGGGAGTGTTGTTGATATCTGGAAGAAGCAGCCAGAGGAGGTGCTGGAGGCAGATTCAATCGCAACATTTCAGAGGATTCTGAACACTTGCATAACCAAGACATAGCAAACAATGGGGACTGAGTGGTTAGGTACAACAGTGAACAAAGACATAGTGGGTCAAAGGGCCTATTTCTGTCTCTATGACTCTAAATATTGGCCTTGCCATTAGTTCTCTGTAATATGAATATATTAAAAGTAATTGTTCTATTTTATATACACAAAGATGCATTCAGTACCACAGACTTATGTAATGCGTCTTCATAGTAAATTATTGTTTGAGCAAGGATTGTTAAAATAAACAGTCAGTGGTCCATTAAAGTTTCAATAATACAGTAAAGCCTTATTAAACACTCATTTGGTCATCATTCTAAACTTTATTGTCATCTAAGCGTTTGACTGAGTTAAACCTGTGATTAATTATAAGAAGCGGTTTGTGTAAAGTGCTTTGCATGTTGTCAAAGTGCAGCTCCTGTTCAGCTTCCTGTACAGTTCAGAAAGTACTCCACATTTATACACTCTTTTCACATTTCTCAGCAAAATCTTAAATGCGCTATACGCTTCTAAATCTTAAATGCGCTTTACGCTTATTATTCTACATAGCAGGAACCTTCAATAAAGCAATAAAAAGAAATGTAGATGCTGGTCTATACCAAAGATGAACACAAAATGCTGGAGTAACTCAGCGGGTAAGGCAGCATCTCTCCAGTACAGGCAACATTCCTGGGAAAAAATGACACAGTGCACTTCAGCATTTTGTGCCTAACCGTCAAATAAATATTTACCACAAGAACCAAGCAGTAAAGCCTGCAGTTGGGAGCCTGATGTCCCAGTGCAGACTCCATTTTGTATACGGTCTGAAGAAGGGTCTCGACCCGAAACGTCACCCATTTCTTCTCACCAGAGATGCTGCCTCAGCCGCTGAGTTTCTCCAGCATTTTGTGTCTATCTTTGTTGCTGCCTGTTCCGCTGAGTTACTCCAGCATTTTGTGTCTACCATTGTTGCTGCCTGTCGCGCTGAGTTACTCCAGTATTTTGTGGCTACCTTTGTTGCTGCCTGTCCCGCTGAGTTACTCCAGCATTTTGTGTCAACCTTCCATTTTGTATATATTGAGTAGACTGCAAAGAATTTCACTGTGCCCCGTCACATGTGACAGACAATAAATGAGTGAATTATGTGATTAAGCTAGAGAGGATGGAGAAATGATTCACAGGTATGTTGAAACCAGGAACTGCAGATGGTTTACAAAAAAAGACACAAAATGCTGTAGTAGAGCTCTAGGGGCTAGTGGAGTCAAGGGATATGGGGAGAAGGCAGGCAAGGGTTATTGATAGGGGACGATCAGCCATGATCACAATGAATGGCGGTGCTGGCTCGAAGGGCCGAATGGCCTCCTCCTGCACCTATTTTCTATGTTTCTATGTAGTAACTCAGTGGGTCAGCCAGCATCCCTGGAGAACATGGATGTGCCATTTCAGGTCGGATACGTTCCGAATCATCACCTATCCATGTTCTCCAGGGATGCTACCTGACCCAGTGAGTTACTACAGCATTTTGTGTCTTCTTTTCATAAGAATGTTGGCTGGTCTGGAGATAACATTTACTCTGGAGACTATGAGGGGATGTTGGATAGGCTGGGGCATTTTACCCTGAAGTGAAGGAGGCAAAGTAGTGGCCTTAAAGAAATTTATAAGATTATGATGTGCATAAAGAGGATCAGTCTTTTGCAGATTGGGTGGGGGGTCTAAAACTAGAGGGCATCAGTTTAAGGTGAAGACGGCAAGATTTAAAAAGCATCTGAGGAGTGTGTTTTTTGCACAGAGGATAGTGAGTATATGAAATGAGCTGCCAGAGGAGATAGTAGAGGTGGGTACAATTACCATGTTTGGAAGAAATTTGTGCAGGATTATGGATATGAAAGGGTTTGAGGAATATGGCTACAAGCAGGCAAATGGGATTGGCTTCGATAGGCATCTTGGATAGCATGGGCCAGTTGGGCAGAAGTGCCTGTGTCTGTGCCGTATAACTCTGAATCTTTGAAATTTGATGAGTTGGAAAAGCAAGCCTGAAAAATGTTATTAGCATCAAAGAGAGCAAGTTGTGGGAAGACTAGCGAGGCAGACTTCAGTCCTTGCAATTTTAATGTGGCAAAGTATGATTCTGGCAGAGGACATAGTTGCAAGTTCCTAAAATAAAAATTCACAAAAAGCACACACATCCACACATCAGTATAAGAAACCATCTTCATTTTGATCTGTAATATATAGACGCATTGAATGCAAGTAAAGGGCCTGTCCCACGAGCATGCGACTCCATGCGGCAAGCGTGACCTAAGCGACTCCATGCGGCAAGCACGACCTAACGTCGCTTGAGCCGTACGGCCTCGCGGGGCCGGTCTTGCTTCGATCGCCGGAGCTGTATGGAGTTGTGCGGAGCTGGTCCCGACATCGCGCGGGGCTCCGAAAAACTGAACGTGCTTAAAAAATCCGCACGGCAACGGCCTGCCGGCCCACAGCCGCCTCGACGCCGTACGTCACGCGCGAACCTCCCGCGGACTTCGCTCGAACTTCATGTCACTCACTCGACCTCCGCGCAGCTCCCACTTCTGGTTTGGTCGCGCTTGCCGCATGCTGGTTTGGATCGGCCCTTTAGGTCGCACTTGCCGCATGGAGTCGCATGCTCGTGGGACAGGCCCTTAATAACTTGTAGAAAAGATTAATCTGGCTAGAGTTTGACTTGTATTTGTTTGTTTGGATGTCTATTTTGGAAAGAACATTAAATTATGAAGTGTATAGCATAGAAGCTTCAGGCCAATACCAGGGATGGATAAGGGTAGAGAGATGTACTATTCTACTTTCTAGTCAGCAAGTGTCAAAGCTATTTCCACCAGAATAGAAATTGCTGAGAGAGGATTTGATCAAGATTATGAAGAATTATGAAAACATTTCTGAAGGATTAAAGTATTTTACTGTCACTGTTATGAATTATCATCAGCTTAAAATAGCAACAGGATAGAACAGTACAGCGCAGGAACAGGCCCTATGGCCCAATATGTCCATGCAAAACATGATGCCAAGTTCTCTGCCTGCATGATCCATATCCCTCCATTCCTTGAATATCTATGTGCCTATCTGAAAGACTCGTAAATACCACTATCGTATCCGCCGCCACCACCACCCTTGACGGTGCGTTCCAGCACCCATTACCCTCTGTGTAAAGAAACAAATAACTTATACTGTCGTCCCACAACCATTAACATCTCCTTTAAACTTTCACCCTCTCATCTTAAAGCCACGTCCTCTAGCCTTTGACATTGCCACCCTGGGAGTTGAGGAGAAAGTTTAGGAGGAATTTCTTTAAGAGGTAACTGGAAGCTGGAAATCCCGTACCACAGGAAGCAATGACATGGAAACTGTGTGATCTTTAAAGGAAAATTGGATATACGTTTGAACAATTGATTGGCATGCAGTGTTGAAGAGTGGGATTCAGCAAAGGGTTGGCAGAAGAGCAATGAGTCAAATAATGATCTTTGTTCTAGGTTTTTTTTTGTGCTCCTTCCGTCATGATGCGGCATGGTTCCATATTTCATGGGGTAGCACAGTGGTAGAGTTGCAGTCTTACAGCGCTAGACACCCGAGTTCGATCCAGACTAATGGTGCTGTCTGTACGGAGTCTGTGCGTTCTTCATGTGACCGTGTGGGTTTTTTCTGGATTTTTCTGGAGTTTCCTCACACACTTCAAAGGTTTTTGTCGGTCAAATTGTAAATTGTCCCTCGTGTGTAGGATAGTCCTAGTATATGAGGTGATCGGTGGGGCAAAGGGCCTGTTTCCACGCTGTATCTCTAACATCTAAATTCCAAACTCTAATGTTTTACAGAACCTTTTTGGATTCCTGTGGACTTACATTGGGGAGCTGGCAACCAGGCAGCCAGCTGAACTGAAAACAATTGACAGGATGGTGCCGTAAGTACAAGATAATCTTCAGAACATTTTAGTGGTTTCTAAATGGTGCGTGGCTGCCATCAATTAATTTTGACAGAAATCTTCCAGACATCCTTTCGTTGTCTAGGATGCATTTGCATTAGCATGAAATTTTAAACTTTTATATTTTAAAACTTATACTGTCGTCCCACAACCAATAACAGATGAAAAGATTTGTCCATATACAAAAGATTAGGAAAATATCATTTTTTAAAGATCCTGGGACGATTGGGTTAACGTATGAGAAGGGCTTGATGGCTCTGGGCCTGTACTCATTGGAATTTAGAAGAATGAGAGGGGATCTAATTGAAACCTGCTGAATAATGAAAGGCCTGGATAGAATTGACGTGGAAAGGTTGCTTGCACTAGTGGGAGAGTATAGGACCAGAGGGCACAGCCTCAGAATGAAAGGACGTACCTTTAAAATGGAAATGAGGAGAAATTCCTTGAGCCAGAGGGTGGTGAATATGTGGAATTCATTGTGGAGCCAAGTCATTGGGTATTTTTAAAGTGGAGATTGATGTTATAAGTTTTTGATAAGTAAAAGTGCCAAAGGTTACGGACAGAAGGCAGGAGAACGGGGTTGAGAGGGAAAAATAGATCAGTTATGATCAAATGGCATAGGAAACTCAATGGGCCAAATAACCTAATTCTGCTCCAATGCCTTATGGTCATATAAATAAGACCAGATTCTTCAGAAGACTTACTCAGTTTGTCCTCTCTCCAATGACTTTCACCAACTTCTACAATGCACTAGTACACAAAGTGCTGGAGTAACTCAGTGGGTCATGCAGCATCTCTGGACCACATAGATAGGTGTAATCCTATTGGGATGCATCACAATTTTGTGTAGCCCGATACTGCAATATATTTCAGAGTTGTCTTACCCGATCCCACACAAACTAGCCTCCTCCCTCTCCCCTCCCCCACATTCCAACGACTCCATCTACACTTCAGACTGGAAAAGAGTCTGAAGAAGAATCCCGATCCAAAATGTGACAAATGTCATGTAGGAACATTAGTACGTAACCTGTGTAAGAATGAATTGCAGATGCTGGTTTACACCAAAGATAGACACAAAATCCTGGAGTAACTCAGTGGGTCAGGCAGCCTCCTCCTTTGTTCTGATTCCTGATTTTCAGGAAACACTGATGTTCTGGGTATACGCTCCTACGGCCAGTTGTTGTGTCTGGCCATTGACAGGGTTCGGTACTTTGACACTCAGAACTGCAGATGCTGGTTTATATATTTTTTAAAAGAACTCAAAAGTGCGAGAGTAACTCGGGGTGTAAGGCAGCTAGACATTGTTTCCGACCGGAAAAGTCACTTATCCATGTTCTTCAACTGTCTGAAGAAGAGTCCTGACCGGAATACTCACCTCTCCATGGTCTCCAGTGATGCTGCCTGACCTGCTGAGTTACTCAAGCATCTTGTGTCTTTTTTTTCTGTAAACCAACCAGCATCTGCAGTTTTGAGAAAACTGAAGAAGGGTCCCGACCCAAAACGTCACCTCTCTATGTTCTCCACAGATGCTGCCTGACCTGCTGAGCTACTGCATCTAGTGTAATTTTTTTGTAAACCAACATCTGCAGTTCCTTGTTTCTACATCTTACTGTGTTCAGATCAGTTTAATTCCTTCCATTTTCTATTTTTGCAGGCAGTTGTACGATCTCTCCCAGATGTTCCCTGAAGCGGCCCTGAGTTTCGCTCAGTCTACCCTGAGGCAAAGTGTGCAGGAACTGGAGGACCAACTGCAGACTAAAGGCCGGGCCACTTTTCCTAAATTAGACAAGGTAAGCCTGGCTGGATATCTGCTTGAAAGCACATCCTGAAGGTTGTACATGCAGAGCCTTCAATAGCCAAGTACCAGATAGAAAAGTATTGGAATTTAATACAGAAAAATGTGAGGTATTGCATTTTGTTAAGTCTAACATGGGCAGGGTCTACACAGTAAATGCAAGGACTCTGCGGAGAGTTGTGAAGCAGAGGGATCTAGGAGTACAGGTGCATAGTTCCTTGAAGGTGGAGTTGCAACGGCAACGGCAACTTCTCCCGCCGGAATCGCAGGGTTTAAATGACTCGGAGCGGGGCCTAACATCGCTCGGCGCGGCTTAAACAGCCGCGGAACTTACCATAGCCCGCCGTGGGCTTTAACATCGTGAGCCCCAGTCGCCTCGACGCTGCAGTGGACTGCTGGACCGCGGGAGAAGAACAAAGGGAAGAGATAAGACCTTTCATCACAGTGAGGAGGTGTTGGAGATTCACTGTGATGGATGTTTGTGTAAATTGTGTTAAGTGTGTGTCTTGGTTTTTTTTTTAATGTCATGACTGCAGGAATGAAATTTCGTTTTGTACCCTTTCCAATTTGACAATATCTTTCCTGTAATATGGTGTCCAGAACGAATACAATACTTGAAAAGCTGTCCCATCGATGTCTTAGATAACTGCAATTGACATCCATCTTCATTATCTGCAATACCATCCAATTTTGTATAATCTGCAAATTTATCTTGCCATATACGTTCTCATCCAAATGATTGATATAGATGACAAAAAAACTCAATCAAATTCGTGAAAAAATGTTGGCGTAACTCAACAGGTCAGACAATAGCTCTGGAGAACATGGGAAGGTGACATTTCCGACCAGAAAAGTCGCTTATCCATGTTTTACAGTTAACGGAAGAAAAGTCCCAACCCAAAACGTCGTCTGTCCATGTTTTCCATGGATGCTGCCTGACTCGCTGAGTTACTCCAGCACTTTGTGTCTTGTTCGTGGTACTTTGACCTTTAGGTTGGCTATGGATGAACTGAGACGCCGCAACCTGTCCAGTACCTGAATTCGCCAAATAGGTAAGCTTTTTGGGATTGGCACTGGATGGCGTCAAGAGAGCAAGAATTGGATATCATTCATAAAAAACCTTCAATCAACATCACTTAAAAAGATCAGTTAATATCACAAAGGTGTTTGTTAGAACCTGCATAAATACCACACAATAAATTAACTACTTTTTGAAAATAGACTTTAAAGTGTTTTGTGATATTTTGAGTTTGTGACAGGTACTATATAAATATATATCTCTCTTGCATTTTACACTACAAGTCCTTTTCCCAGATAATCAGTTGAACCACCAGGGGGAGCTCACTGTCCTTTCCAAACACAGACCGAAGGACAGTGATGCAGAACACCATCGTGGTGTCGAGTGGAATGGGATAGATTTGTGTCCACAAAATATTGCAGATATTGCATTCCCAATGTCGAAGTATAATGTCAGCTTCATTCAGGCTTCAGTGTCTTATCCCTGAAGTATCTGGCCTGCTACATACCTTTAGAGATACAGCATGGAAACAGACCTTTTGTCCCACTGAGACCACGTCAACCAGCAAACACCCCTTGCACTAGCACTATCCTACACACTGGGGACAATTTACAATTTTTTGTACCAAAGCCAATTTACCTACAAACCTGCATGTCTTTGGAGTGTGGGAGGAAACTGGAGCACCCGGAAAAAAACATGGTCACAGGAAGAACATACAAACTCCGTACAGACGGCGCCCGTAGTCAGGATCGAACCCGGGTCTCTAGCGCTGCGCCACTTTGCGGCCCTCAGATGATCAAAACCACCATATTTAAACTTACTGTGGTCTTCGGAAGGGGAACTGTGTGTGGTTTCACAAGCCTTATTTAGAGAGAAGGTGACACCCACCATGCCTTTATCGGCAGGTGGTTATCATGCATCCTGTGTGGACAAACCCCTGCAATTCAGATGATGCTTGCAGGTAAGAGTCGAGAGTGTTTTATTGTCATATGTCCCAAAATGGAACAATGAAATACTTACAGCAGCACAACAGATATGTAAACATAGTACTTTGTAAATTCCATAATAAACAACAAAAAATTCAGTATATATATTTTTTTTTAAACAAACAAACCAATAAATAGACAATAGTAGTGCAAAGTCAAAAATAATGTCCCCAAGTCCATATAGTTCGGAGCCTATTTGGAGGTTGTTTTGTTTAATAGCCTGATAATTATAGTGAAGAAGCTGCTCCTGAACCTGGAGGTTATAATTTTCAAGCTCCTTTAAGGGCCTGTCCCACTTAGGTGATTTTTTTTAAGCGACTATCGGCGACTAGGCTGTCGCCACATGGCCACCGGGCAGTCGCATGTATGGTCTTGAGTCGGCTCCTCAGTCGCCCAAAGAGTTGTAGCGTTTTTCTGGTTGCCGCTGGATTTTGAAATGTTCAAAACTTTTCGGCGACCGTGGGCTTGTCGTAGCTTGTCTTCTCCTGACGTAGGTGCTGTCATAGGTTGTCGCCAGGATGGCGTAGGTTGTCGCCAGGATGGCGTAGGTTGTCACCAGGATGACGTAGGTTGTCACCATTATGGCGTAGGTTGTCGCCAGGATGGCGTAGGTTGTCGCCAGGATGGCGTAGGTTGTCACCAGGATGACGTAGGTTGTCGCCGGTGCTGACTTCGGTGGATTCCATTGTCATAGTCGTCGGCTGTCGCCTAAAAAATCGCTTAAGTGGGACAGGCCCATTAGTCCAGTCGCCGTTTTTTTCGGCAACCTGCTACGACTATGACAGTCGCTTAAAAAATCGACTAGTGGGACAGGCCCTTTATCATCTTCCCGATGACAGGAGTGAAATGAGAGCTTGGCCAGGGTGGTGCGATCATCATCTTTATTACTGTGTCGCACCAGCAAGGAACTGGTTTCAGGAGGAACAGAGCAAACTGGCTTCTGCAACGGAGCAAACGGGCATTGAAAAGAAGCTGCAAAATCAACGAATGGCTCATTGTCACTGACAGTGATCAAGTTGACATTATACTAGTTCTAGGCATACTGCACAGAAACAGCCCTTAAGCCCAATCTGTCCATGCTGATCAAGATGCACCATCTAGGGCAGCACAGTAGTGCAGAAGTAGAATTGCTGCCTTACAGTGCGAGAGACCCAGGTTTGATCCTGACTACGGTGCTGTCTGTACGGAGTTTGTACGTTCTCCCTGTGGCCGCATGGGTTTTCTCCGGGTGCTCCAGTTCCCTCCCACATTCCAAAGACATACAGGTTTGTGGTTTAATTGGCTTTAGTAAGTTGTAAAATTGTCGTTGAAGCGTAGGATAGTCTTATACGGGGTGATCGCTGGTCAGCATGGACTCGGTGGGCCGAAGGACCTGTGTTTGCGCTGTATCTCTATAGTCTAAAACGCTCGTCCCATTTACCCAGCCTTGGTCCTTGTTCCTCTGAACCTTTCCTCTCTATTAATTCATTATCCCTTAAAGAGCAAGCACACTATTGTTATTTTCTGTCACTGATGTGTGTTTGTGTTCTCTTTCAGCTGCTTTACATAAAGATTACGGGGGCTCTCTTCCCTACCTCTGACTACCGACACGCTGTGGTGACGCCCACACTGGTGCACTTGAGTCAAATCGTCACTAAGGTGGGTAGAAGCTTTATACTGCTCCCTGTTCTCGAGAATTGATGTTACCATAATAAGCCTTCCTTAAATATCAAAAGCCCAAATGAATTGTTGGACTTGCCAGTATCTATTGAATAGAAGTGTCTCATAGGATGAATGTAGAGAAGGTGTGAATATCCTTCATATCATATCCTACTGTCAGATTACTTCTCAAGCATACGTTATCTAAATAAAAAGCTGCAACTATTTACTCTTTGCTCAGTTGGAAACAGTATCTATGTAAATCATTGCCTCTAGCCATTAGAGATACAGCATGGAAACAGGCCCTTTGGCCCACCGAATCCATGTCGACCATGTCGTACACTAACACTATCCCACACACTAGGGACAGTTTACAATTTTAACAAAGCCAATTAGCCTTCAAACCTGTACGTCTTTCAAATGTGGGAGGAAACCGGAGAATCCCACGCGGTGACAGGGAGAACGTACAAATTCCGTACAGACGGCACCCTTAGTCAGGATGGATCCCAGGTGTCTGGCGCTGCAAGGCAGCAACTCTACCGCTGCACAACTGTGCTGCCCTTTTTCAGTATCCTTTGTAAATTGACCAAAATTTGTGCAGTAACAGAAACTGTGGAACACTCTGTGGTATAACAGGAAATTATATAGACTTAACATGAGTACACAAACGAACCCCAGTGCTTTAATTATGCTGTTAAATGGATTTATTAGTCTGTTATATAAACAATAACAGCTGGCCTGGTTGTCAGAGTGTCAGTGCAGACCTTACAGCGAATTTATTTTGCAATCTCTCTGAATGAAGCAAAGCTTTAATCAGAAAATTATGCAGTACACAAAACATTACAGCACAGGAACAGGCCCTTCGGCCCACAATGTCTGTGCAGAACATGATGTCAAAATAAATTAATCTCCTCTTCCTGCACATGATCTATACCCCTCCGTTCACTGCATATTCATGCACCTGTCTAAAAGCCTCTTAAACATTTGTTCAAAAATAAACCCCATGCTGCTAGTTCTCCCTGTCTTCCTTGCCTTGCAATCCACCAAGATTTTGTATGGGCAAGAATGTGGGTAGCTGGGGAAAGAACCAGAGGCAAGCTTAGCATTTTAAAAGATTCAATTTTAAGTTTAAAAGATAAATACAGTTTTCTGGCTCCTATACTTTCTTCCTGATAGCAAGAGTGAAATGAGAGCACGGCCAGGTTGGTGTAGGTCTCTGATGATGCTGGCTGCCTTTTTGAGGCCTCCTGTAGATCCCTTTTGATGGTGGGGAAGACGGTATCCGTGATGGGCAGGGTGTGTGCACTGCCTGGAAGGAAAGGGGAAGCAGGTTCAATCATAGCTCTCGCATGAGAAGTTGAAGATACAAACGTTCAAGGTAGTTTAAAAGTGCAGGCACCAGTGGATTAAGACAAGAAGCACAGGAAAAATTGGAGCAAACCACCTAGGCTCTCGCCTACCCGCTGTTCATTTTGCTCATGACTGATCTATCCAAGAGCGGCACGATGGCGCAGAGGTAAAACTACTGCCTTACAGCACCAGAGACGCAGGTTCGATCCTGACTACAGTTGCTTGTCTGTATGAAGTTTGTACCTTCTCCCCGTGATCTGCGTGGGGTTTTTCCGAGATCTTCGGTTTCCTCCCACACTCCAAAGACATACAGGTTTGTAGATTAATTGGCTTGGTATACATGTAAAATGGCCCCCAGTGTGTGTAATGTCCGGTGCGGACTCGGTGGGCCGAAGGGCCTGTTTCCGTGCTGTATCCCTAAACTAACCTAAAACTTCTCTATGCCTGATCTCCATGCTCCTCAAGCCCACGATATTAATACATTTATCCACCTCCACTTTAAACACTTATAGTGATCTGGCCTCCGCAGCTTTCAGAGGCAGAGAACTCCAAAGATTCGCTACCCTCTGCAAGAACAAATTTCCCTGTACCTTGGATTTAAATGTCGAGCCACCTTGAAATGATGTCCCCTCATTCGAGATTCTTCCACGAGCAGAAACATCTACCCTGTGTTAATTGCTTCATGCTATATCCCCCTATTCCCACCACCACCACCACCACCACTCCGGGTAGTTAGCATGGAGAGTCTTTCCCACTTCATTCCTTCTGCCCCGGATTTCCCATTTTCTATGCTCATTGTCCACTTTTTAGCCTCACTTAAACTTTTGTTTGTGGGGCACCTAAATGTTGTTACATCTACAACTCCAAACGCAGGCCTGCACTCATCAGCAAAACAGAAATTGCTGGAGAAACTCAGAGAGTCAGGCAGCATCTGTGGAGGGAAATGGACAGATGCCCTTCCTTCAGACTGATCGGACTAATGGGGTGAATCGGTCTGAAGAAGCGTCCCGACCTAAAACATCGTCTGTCCATTCCCTGCACAGATGATGATTATGATGATAGACAATAGACAATAGGTGCAGGAGTAGGCCATTTGGCCCTTCGAGCCAGCACCGCCATTCACTGTGATCATGGCTGATCATCTCCAATCAGTACCCTGTTCCTGCCTTCTTCCCATACCCCTTGATATTATCCCCATATACTTTATTGTCACTTGCACCTGGTTAGATGCAGTAAAACATTTTTTTTTTTACAAAGTACACAAAAGAGTTGCCACAAAAGCGCTGACCCACTGAGTTTATTTTAGTTTAGAGATACAGCATGGAACAGGCCCTTCGAACCACATAACCTGCGCCTACCAGCGATCACCCATACACAAGTTGTCCTACTCACTAGGGAATTTACAGAAGCCAATTAAACTACAAACCTGCACTCCTTTGGGAGGAAACCGGAGCACCTGGAGGAAACCCACTCAGTCGCAGAAAGAATGTGCAAACTCCGTACAGACAGCACCCGTGGTCGTGATCGATTCGATGTGTCTGGCACCGTGCCATCCTCCTTCCTGTTCTTCCAGCACTCTGTGTTTTGCTCAAGATTCCAGCATTTGTTGTCTCCCCTGAGGTTCTACTTTGTTCTTGCCCGTGATCCAGTGCTCTGTCACATCGTTACGCGAAGTCGCTGCTGGTCTCTTCACGTGCTGCCTATTCCTGGACTTCGTTTCTTTCTCCAAGAGGTTTATTCCCGAGGTGATCAGCTTCCTGCTGGGAATTCTTCACCTGGCCGTCCCATGCAAAGATGCCCTGGGTGAGTTAAATTTTTTAAATCAAAATGAGAAAATGCTCAGCACTCAACAGGTCAAGCAGCATCGGTGTAGAAAGAAAGACAGTTAATGTTTCAGGTCAAAGACCCTTCATCTGAAAACCCTCGGCATGTATTTCGCCATTCCACATTTATGCTTTATATTTATATCTTAGCCCAAACCAGTGCTAAAGATTGAGGGATTTTAAGTAGAAGTGTAGCAGCAGTCAGTGTCTGCAAAGATGTGCACCTACAAAAATGTGCACCTACTGTGTCAGAGCTGAGTTTTTCCTCCAGCTTCAATTGATTGTATTATTATTTGCTAATTGTCCTATTTGCTGCTGTCCAAGGGCAGCTCAAAGCTCCCCATAAGGTGCTGGAGCTTATATAGGCATCTTTTAGTATTGTTATTAGTTTATTATTGTCATGTGCACCTATATATAGTGAAAAAGGTTTGATTCATTGATTGATTGAAAGATACAACATTGAAACAGGCACTGGCCTACTGAGTCTACGCTGACCATCGATCACCTGTTCACACTATGTAATAAAAATGAACTGTGGCTGTAGGTTTATACCAAAGATAGATACAAAATGCAAGAGTAACTCAGCAGGTCAGGCTCTTTGGAAAAATGGATAGGTGATGTTTCGGGTCAGGACCCTTCTTCAGATCTGTTCACACTAGTTCCAATGTTATTCCACCTTTGTATCCACTCCCTACACAGTAGTGACAATTTACAGAGGCCAATTAATGTACAAACTTGCACATGTTTTGAAATGTCAGAAGGATGTACAACGTGAAGTCTTGATAGATAATGTTCCCCTGCTCGAAGTGTCTAGAATGGAGAGGAAAATCATAGTCAGAAATATGGTATTGGTTTATAATTATTCTCACATGTATCAAGGTATAGTGAAAAGCTTTGTTTGCATGCTGTCTGTGAGTATTACCAAGCCATACACAACAGGTAGTGCAGAGAAAAATACCAGAGTGCGGAATACAGTATTGCAGTGTTATAGCGTGACTGTTACAGGGAAAGTGCAGATTTAAAAAAATGCATGGTGTGCAATGTGGTAGATTGGGAGATCGGGACCACACCCTAGTTTATGTGAATCTGTGGAATTCTCTGCCTCAGAAGGCAGTGGAGGCCAATTCATTGGATGCTTTCAAGAGAGAGATAGAGCTCTTAAAGGTAGCCGAGTCAGGGGATATGGCGAGAAGGCAGGATCAAGGTACTGATTGTGGATGATCAGCCATGATCATATTGAATGGCGGGGCTGGCTCGAAGGGCCAAATGGCTTACTCCTGCACCTATTGTCTATTGTCTATTCTGGAAAGACCGCTCCATAGTCTGATGATAGTGGGGAAGAAGCTGCTCCTGAATCCAGAGATAGTACCTTCAAGCTTTTGTATCTTCTAACTGATGGGAGATGAGTTATTAGATACCTATTCTTTTTTTTTCAATATAATTCAATAAGAAAATGGATATCTGTGCACTGTGGACGGCTTGATTGTAATCATGTATAGTCTTTTCTTTGACTAGATAGCATGCAACCAAAAGCTTTTCACTGTAGATAGACACAAAATGCTGGAGTAACTGAGTGGGTCAGGTGGCATCTCTGGAGAAAAGGAATAGGTGACGTTTCGGAATAGGAATAGGTGACCCGTCTTCAGACTTGATGGTGCCTGACCCACTGGGTTACTCCAGCATTGTGTTTTCATCTTCGGTGTAAACCAGCATCTGCAGTTCCTTCCTATACAGCTTTTCACTGTACCTCGGTAATAAACCAAACTATTTTGTATGTCCATTGCAGGGTACACTGTGATTCCACCTTTCAAAGCAGTTGGAAAATGTTCCAGCCTGCTGGTGCTGCAGGATAAGAAGGCTGCCGATTCCTGGGAAATGAAGCCTTTGCCGATGAGCTGGATGCATGGGATGAAGCAGCGCGATGAGTTGGAAGTAGCGCACTTCAAGTGAGTGGCAGCCCGTAAGCCGACTGACTAGCGAGATGGTTTAGCAGGAAGAGCCATAGAGCTTGAGGAAATCTTTGGTTGCAAACATTGAAAGCTGCTGTAACGTAGATGCTCTAAGCGTGGGCGAGGCAGATTCAGTTGTAACTTTCAACAGAGAATGGAATGAATGTGTAAATGGGAACATATTGCAGGGCTCAAGGGAGAAGGAATGCAATTCTTCCATTGTATTCTTCCCACATTCCCACCAATCTCCCCCAGATTGTAGCATTCACCCACATAATAAGGATCATTAACAGTGGACAATTAACTCATCAACCTGCTCGTCTGAGACTTGAGAGAGAGAGAGAGACCTGGGGGAAACCCACATGCATACAGGAAGAATGTGCAAACTCCACACTGTCGGAGTGGAGATCAGGATTGAACACTTGTCGCTGGATCTGTGAGGCATTGTTTGCATCACTGTGCCATGCCCAAACTCTATGACTGGCTGACCATTGCACTTCCCTTGGTTGGCATGCTTCCTACTGTCCCTCCTGAGTCCCATTCTGTAGGCATTGGTTGCTAAAGGGGACACTGCCTGAAAAGATATTAATGCTGTGCCAGCTTTGATAGTTTGGATTAGCAAACTATTACAATATAGATGTCTGTACAGCAAATTCCGTGTCGCTTCCTGAGCCCACACAACCATCTAATAGTCCTTCTAGGAAAGTAGAGGAAGGCCCAGCAGTATAGCTGCTGCCTTAAAGCACCAGAGACCCTGGGTTCGATCCTGACTACGGCGCTGTCGGTACGGTTAGTATGTTCTCCCCTTGATCGCGTGGGTTTCCTCCGGGTGCTCCAGTTTCCTCCCACATTCCAAAATTAGGTTAAAATGCTTCTGTAAGTTGTCCCTAGTGTGTAGGGGTCCATGGAACTAGTATGAACGGATGATTGTTGGTCAGTGCAGACATAGTAGGCCAAAGGGCCTGTCCTCGTATTGTATCTCTACACTAAACTAAACTTGGCAAGAAAACAAAACCAAAACCCGTCTTGATACAGGGGAGCAAATGAATGTGATTAAAAGAAGCGGAGGCACAAGAAACTGCAGATGCTGAAAACACAAAGTGCTGGAGTATTCAGTTTGAGTTTAGTTTATTGTCACGTGTACCGAGTTACAGTGAAAAACATTTGCTGTGTACTAACCAGTCAGCGGAAAGACAATACATGATTACATTTGAGCCAACCACAGTGTACAAATACATGATAAAGGGAATAATGTGAATAACGTTTAGTGCAAGATAAAGTCCAGTAAAATCCGATCAAAGATAGTCCAAGGCTCTCCAATGTGGTTGATAGTAGCTCAGGACTGCTCTCCAGCTGTTGGTCGGATGATTCAGTTGCCTGATAACAGCTGGGAAGAAACTCAGTGGGTCAGGCAACATCTCTGGGGGGCATGGATAGGTGACATTTTGGGGCTGGACTCCTGATTGTATTCGGAGTAGAGAAAGCAGGAAGACAGGTGGAGATGGTACAAAACCTGGCAAGTAATAAGGATGGAGAAACAAAGAACTGCAGATGCTGGTTTATAGAAAGAGACATGAAGTGCTGGAGTAACTCAAAGGGTCAGACAAGCTCTGGATTACATGAATGGTGACATTTCAGGTCGGGACCCTTCTTCAGAGGGTTAAAAGAAGTGGTGCTGTAAGGTTCTGCATCATTTGTTGATCTTCCTGGATTTATTTGTCTGTTCTTCCTGCTAAAGGCTCACCAGCCTGGCGATGTGCTTCAACCTGTGCAAGAAAAGCTGCCAGTTGTACCGGGAGCTACCGGCGTTCCCAGAAATCATCCGTCCCCTGGAAGTCCTCCTAACCACGCACCTACCCATGAATGATTATCCACCAAAGCTCCAGGTAAGGACCTGTTTCCAGTGCTGTCTGGATATTTACTGCCGGCATGTTTCTGGGATGTGGGTGGAAACCGGAGAAAACCCACGCGGGGTCACAGGAAGAACGTACAAACTCCGTACAGCCACCACCCACAGTCCGGATCGAAAGCAGCAACTAAGTGTTAAATTGCAAAAATCTTTCCCAGTTCCATTCTACCAAGACATGAAAAGACTATTATCATGTCACTGCTTAGAATGAAGCTCAGGTAATTACTGACTTTATTATTTTCAGAATTGCATGCAAGGTGTATTTCACAAAACATTTAGGAAGGGGGCCGCCCCATTCTTCTGATGAATACCTGAAGAATTGTGACTGAATTATGGCAGAAGATTAGTTCCTCCTTTCACGCATTGGTGTAAAATAGTTCACCCCTGCTGTTGAAATGGGCAGACAAGGCAAGTGTGATAGAATATAATATATCTGTACAAATGGGATAATATAAAATATATTCGACCTCTTACTGTCAGTCCCCTATCTCTGTAATCAGCTTCAGTCTACAAGCTACCTCTATTTATCTCTATTTATAACCTCTTTTCACATTCTCTCTTCCCATCACCTGGCCACTGGGAAATGTTCCCTGAGTCTGAAACTCTGAAATTTCTTCCGCACCTCCATCTTAAGGGATTGGACAGGCTAGATGCAGGAAGATTGTTCCCGATGTTGGGGAAGTCCAGGACAAGGGGCCATAGCTTAAGGATAGAGGGGAAATCCTTTAGAACCGAAATGAGAAAAACATTTTTCACGCAGAGAGTGGTGAATCTCTGGAACTATCTGCCACAGAAGGTATTCAAAAGGGAACTGCAGATGCTGGAATATCGAAGGTACACAAAATTGCTGGAGGAACTCAGCGGGTGCAGCAGCATCTATGGAGCGAAGGAAATAGGCGACGTTTCGGGCCGAAACCCTTCTTCAGACTGAAGAAGGGTTTCGGCCCGAAACGTCGCCTATTTCCTTCGCTCCATAGATGCTGCTGCACCCGCTGAGTTCCTCCAGCAATTTTGTGTACCTGCCACAGAAGGTAGTTGAGGCCAGTTCATTGGCGATATTTAAGAGGGAGTTAGATGTGGCCCTTGTGGCTAGAGGGATCAGGGGGTATGGAGAGAAGGCAGGTACGGGATACTGAGTTGGATGATCAGCCATGATCATATTGAATGGCGGTGCAGGCTCGAAGGGCCGAATAGCCTACTCCTGCACCTATTTTCTATATTTCCTTCTTCCAATGGTTACGGGGAGAAGGCAGGAGAATGGGGTTGAGAGTGAAAGATTGATCAGCCATGATTGAATGGCGGAGTGGACTCAATGGGCCAAATGGCCTAACTCGGCTCTTAGGACTTACAAACTTGTGAATTTTTTTAAACGTGTATTGAAACCTAGTTGTGGCCAGGGTTTTGCTCCTTTACGCATGTGTTCTCGTATGGTGTGTGCGATCTTGTTTGAGTTGGTCGTGTGAAATACCTCGGGATGTTTTACATAGTTGAGGGTTGCTGTATTTATGCACGTTGTTGAGCCCATCTTGTTCCCTAATGTGCAGGAGTTGTACCAGGAGGTCCTACAGGAGATGAAAGACAGGCCATCGTGCTACCAGACTCTTGCGTTCGAGAAGAAGAAACCCGTCTCCTTGAAATTTTTCACACCCAAAATAGTCGAAGTGTAAGTATGCGGGGTCAGATGTCACATGGCAAAGAGCAACAGCTGAATTGAAGTTATACAGGGGAGGTCCACACAGTTCAACTTGTGGGTTAAACTGTACTATTCATAGAATTGTAAAAATATTCAACACAGAATTACTCCATTGTTTCCATGTCAGCCAAAAATAGACTTTACTTGAATCCTATTTTTCAGTTATTCGGTTCGTAACTGCAGTTTGTAGTGTTTCAAGGAATTATCAGGCACTTTCTTAAAGGGTGTGCCTCCCCCATTCTCCTCCCTTCCCCCGGTACTCTCCTCCCACCAGTCCCCTCCCCTTCCACGTCTCCATCCAAGAGACCTTCATCTGGCAGATCTGGAGAGTGTTTCATTGTCAAATGCACCAGGAACGGAGCTGTAGAATGATTACTTGCTGCAGTGGTTGCAGTGACGTTAACGCAACACAACAGTATATGTGCAATAAATAATAATTCAATGAATTATCAGTTATGCTGGATACCCAGACCATAGTAGTCCGAGCCATTGAGGGTTGCTTGATCTTGAGACCAAGAGATCTAGAGCTGAAGCCGAAGTACAGGTCCACCACTGATTTTCCGGCAACCTTGGTTCTGGCAATCTTGCCGTATTATCTGTTTTGCCGGACCAATAGAAGTCACAGCCTCTGGCAGCCAAGATATCGGCCCGCAAGGTTGGCCGTGGAAGTCGGCGATGGGAACATATCCGCCGGCTCCAGCCAGGCCGGAGTTCCAGAGCCCAGGCCTCGGGGGCAAATCCGACCCGCTGATCAGCGCGGAAGTCCCGATGAGGCAGAGGTTGGCCGCCTCATCCGGCCTAGGCGCCATAGCATCGGGGGGTGGGGTGGGTTTCCGGGGGGGATTTCAAGTGCACCTTCGTAATTAAAGGAGGTACTGGACCATCAGTTGATGGAAAATCAGTGGTGGACCTGTACTTGAGGCAACCTTATGTGAAGTCCACGGTAGACCATTGCAGAGGTAGGATTGTGGCTAGTGTTGTGCAAGGTGGTTCAAGAGCCGGATGTTGCTGGGAAGAAGCTGATCGGGAAAACCTGGAGGTCACGGATCTCAGACTCCTGTCTCTTCTCCCCGCCAGTAGCAGCATGGTGGGCTCTTGCCCCCGAGGCCTGGGCTATGGAACTCCGACCTGGCTGGAGCCGGCGGATCCATTCCCATAGCCGACTTCCATGGCCAACCTTGCGGACCGATATCTCGGATACCCCTACCCAGAGGCTGCCTTGAGACCCCCAGCCCAGCGAGTAGCAGGTGGGTTTGGTGGGTTGGGGGAAGAGGAACTCGAACAGCAGGAATCATAATGGCGTGAACCCTGTGATTCCAGCACAGACTACGGGAGAAAGCGCGGCAGCAGCCAGCAGGAGATGGAGCGGATGAGACTCGTCCACAAGCACAAGCGGGAATTTAAAGGAGCCATCCGGGAAATCCGCAAGGACGCACAGTTTCTGGCCAGGCATAAGTTTTCGGATATCATGGAAAGGTAAGAAGTCTCCGGCACAATGTTAACTCTTTAGAATTTACTATAGACATTAGAGATACAGCGCAAAAACAGAATAAGGTTTAGTGTAAGATAAAGTCTTGTGAAGTGTGATTAAAGATAGTCCGAGGATCTCCAATGAGGTTATTGGGTCGGGACCGTTCTCTAGTTGTTGATAGGATGGTTCACTTGCCTGGGAAGAAATTGTCCTTGAATCTGGAGGGGTGTGTTTTCAAATTTCAGAGCCTCTATAATATTTCAATAGAACTTTTCACACCATCTGCTGCCGCAATATCTTGCAGCAAAGTAAGTGCATTTTGAGTAGAAAGGAACTGCAGATGCTGGTTTATTCCAAAGATAGACACAAAGTGCTGGAGTAACTGAGCTGGTCAGGCGGCATCTGTGGAGAAAAATGATAGGTAATGTTTTAAGTCTGAACCCTTCTCAAACTCTTGACTCTGAAGCCTGAAGAAGGGTTCCTATCTGAAACATCCTCCATCCTTTCCCTCCAGAGATGCTGTCTGACCTCCTGAGTTACTCCAGCACTTTGTGTCTATCTAAGTGCAATTTGATGTGTAGTCACTTCCGTGGTCTCTGCAACAGAGCAGCTAGTTTATCTACAGTGAGTTCCTCTAGAGAATGAACAAATAATGTGAACAAGTCAGCACACATTGTCTGAGGGAGAAGGGTTGGACAGGGAAGCCAGCTCATCAACTTTGTGCGTGGCGTCTTCTGTATGCACTTAATGGAGCAGACAAGGCCTGGATTTGAGTTCTCACCTGAGAGGCATATCGCAGACCATGCAGCACTCCCTGTCAGCTCAGAATTGTGTCTGTGTCTGGAGATCAGATCTATAGAAAGGACGCATCTTTAGAAAGGAGACGAAGAGGAATTTGTTTAGTCAGAGAGTGGCAAATCTGTGGAATTCATTGCCACAGACAGCTGTGGAGGCCAAGTCATTGGGTATTTTTAAGGCGGAGATTGACAGATTCTTGGTTAGTACGGGTATCAATGGTTATGCTGAGAAGACAAGAGAATGGGGTTGAGAGGGAAAGATAGATGGCGGAGTAGACTTGATGGGCCGAATGGCCTATTTCGACTCCTATGATGCATGAACGTATGGCCATCAGAGGTGAGAATGCAGCTTATTGAACCTTGACTGAACCTGGCACTTCATTGACATAAAACACAAAGTGTTGGAATAACTCAGCGGGTTTGGCATCATCTGTGTCGTTTTGGTTTGGGACCCTTATTTGTTCTCTTCAAAATGCTGCCTGACCCATTGAGCTACTCCAGTACTTTGTGTTTTACTCAAGATTCCAGCATCTGCATTTCCTTGTGACCTCATTGATGTTGCCTGAATGATCTGAGCCTTTGGACAAAGTCCTTGATCCATCAACGTCTTAACTGAAATTTCCTGCCTGAATCATAGTGTCACACAACACGGAAACAGGCCCTTCGGCCCATCATGTCCTTGCCGAGTTCCCATAAGCGTTCCCAATTTCCTCTCGTTTTACTCGGACTTCCACCGTCAATGGGATGTTGCTTTCGTTGAAGAGCTTTGTCCTGTTTGGTGGTCATTGCTTACAGTGATTTTCTCATAGTCATAGAGCATACTGCACAGAAACAGGCCCTTTGGCCCAACTTGCCCATGCTGACCTAGATACGCCATCTATGTACCGTCCAAGGTGCCCCATCTACACTAGTCCCACCTGCCGGCCTTTGGCCCATATCCCTCTAAACCTGCCCTAACCATGTACCTGCCCAAGTATCTTTTAAATGTTGTTATGCCTCAACTGCCTCCTCTGGCAGCTCGTTCCATGTACCCATCATCCTCTGAGTGCAAAGATTGCCTCGCAGGTTTTTATTTTCTCTTTCACCTCACGCCTTATACCTATGTCTGCTGGTTCTTGTTACCCTGTCCTCTGGATAAAAGACGGTGCATTCACCCTCTCTATCCCAATGATGATTTTATACACCTCTGAGATAATCCCTCAGCCTACTCCGCTCCAAGGAATACAGTCCTAACCTTCCTAATCTCTCCCTGTAGCTCAGGCCCTCAAATCCTGGCAACATCTTCGTAAATCTTCTCTGCACTCATTACTGATATTCTTCCTATAACAGGATGACCAAATTTGAACACAATGCGGCCTCACCAACGTCTTGTACAACTGTAACATAACATCCCAACCTCTACTCAATTCCCTGACTGATGAAGGCCACGGTAGCAAAAGCATGCTTGACCACCCTATCCATTGTATTTTGCAGGGATTCGGAGAGGAAGCAGAAGGTCAAGATGCTGATGAGCAGTCTGGCCACCCAGGAGGGTGAATGGAAAGCCATGAGGAGGAAGAAGAGGAAAATCTGAGCGCATCCTCTGACTTCCGGACGGGCCACAGTATGAGGGCCACTTGCTCCTGACGTCAAAACGTCCCACATCAGCCTATATTTATTTAACACAGCAAATGTCACCAAGGCACTTTGTGCAAGTGTTCCACCGTGTGAGTTAAATAATGCAAAGTTATGAGGTAAATCTTCGGGACAACACAGTGGCGCAACAGTAGAGTTGTTTCCTTACAGCGCCAGAGTCTCGGGTTTGATCCTAACTGGCTCTGTGGAGTTTGATCCTGTATGGATGGAACCCACTCGGGTCTCTGGCGCTGTAAGGCAGCAACTTTACCGCTGCACCACCATGCCACCCCTTGCTGCAACATAATAAGGACACAAAGTGCTGGAGTAACTCAGCAGGTCAGGCAGCATCTCTGGAGAACATGGATAGGTGACATTTTAGGTTGGGACCCTTACTCAGACTCATATTAGGTTGGGACCCTTCTTCAGACTCTATACCTGAAGAAGGGTCCTGACCCGAAACATCACCTATCCATGTTCTTCAGAGATGCTTAGTTACACCGACACTTTGTGTCTTTTTTTTGTGAACTAGCATCTGCAGTTCCTTTTCTATAGTTCTAGATTATCCAACTTGAGGAATCAATCTCTCAACCATCTACTGTAACTATTCACTGAGAACCTGCATTTCTCAATCAGATCAACCGTCACCCTTCTAAACTACAATCAGTCTACATCGATCTTATTCATTCCTTTTAAACTCCTCCCTCATCAAAGGCTGCAAATAATGAATCCATGCCACTCAAATTCTCGAGGTAAACACATCTGCTTAGGTTTGGAGCGCATTGCGCATTTTGAAGATTACAACAAATCCAGGTCCAAATGAGCCTGTGAGAACCTCTTCAAATAGACACTCATTTTGTACTGATAATCGGTTGATGATGGTTCAATGGTGTTTTCTTATCACGTGTGCACTGCACAGTGAAATCCTTTTGCATAGCCCACACCTGCAGAGTCACTATATTTTGACGTCATTTACAAAAAGAAAATGTCCAAACTCCACAGCCTGTGTGTACTGGAGCGGCTCCCGGTTTTGGTCAGCTCCAGGCTGCTGCAGGGTCTCCTCCAGTGCCCTCGACCGGATCGGCCCGAGACCAGATGTCCCTCTCCTCACCTCACCACCGTTGTGTGCCTCCTGCAGCTGATCTTGAAGGCGCTGGAGGCAATACCCCGCTCCATTTCCTACCAACCCACTCCTCGTGCCCATCTTCACCAGCAGCTCCCTCTTGCTCAACTCTCCGGTTTTCAGTGCCGAGCTCAGCGGCTTCCGAACTTCTCCCCCAGCAACCCGCCGGGTCATTCGTCACAGCGGTAAACCTGGCCTGCCACCACATGTGTCCACCGGCAGCCCGCTGGGTCCTTCTACACAGCGGTGATCCTGGCCTGCCACCACATGTGTCCACCGGCGACCCGCCGGGTCCGGCATTGTTCTCGCGGCCCGCTGGGTGGTTTGCGGCAGCTGCCAGGTCCGTCTTCATTCAGCTCCATGGGGCATTGCGGGAGCTGATGATAAGTAAAGGCAAGTTCACCACAGATCATTTATTCCATTAATTACTGTGATTCATTGCTGACAGTCAACTCTTGCAGTGGTCACACTGTGTGACATAGAACTCAAACAGCAAATGTTTAACATTTTTGTAGAAATTTATCAATAAACGAGGAGATGACAGATGAAATTGTTAAACCTCTCATTGGAACTTTCTTTTATGCCTAATCTGGGACGGCCCAGTGGCACAATGGTAGAGATGCTGCCTTACAGCGCCAGAGACCCGGTTGGATCCTGACTACGGGCGCTGTCTGTACGGAGTTTGTACATTCTCCCTGTGACTGTGGGTTTTCTCCGGGTGCTTCTCCCACACTCCAAAGAAAGATGTGCAGGTTTGTCAGTTAATTGTCTTCAGTAAAATCGGTATTTCGGTGATCGCTGGTTTGTGCCGACTCGGTGGGTCGAAGGGCCCGTTTCTGCGCTGCACCTCTATCTCTACTTCCTGGAGTTGAGAAGGATGAAGGGGACCACATTGAAACTTACTAAATAGTGAAAGGCCTGGATAGAGTAGATGTGGAGAGGATGTTTCCACTTGTGAGAGAGTCTAGGACCAGAGGTCACAGCCTCAGAATAAAAGGACGTACCTTTAGAAAGGAGATGAGGAATAATTTCTTTAGTCAGAGGGTTGAGAATCTGTGGAATTCATTGCCACAGAAGGCTGTGGAGGCCGCCAGTGGATATTTTTACGGTGGAGATTGATAGATTCTTGATTAGTAAGGGTGTCAGGGGCTATGGGGGAGAAGACAGGAGAATAGGGTTGAGAGGGAAGGATAGATCAGCCAGGATTGAATGGTGGAGTAGACTTGATGGGCCGAATGACCTAATTCTGCCGCTAGAACATAAACTGGTGGTGTAAAGCCTAAACCAACATTTAATGGCCGATGAAGTCTCTTTAAAAGTCTAGTCTTTGAGATGTTGGGAAAGGCAACACCAAGTTTGCACACAATCTTATTCAATGAGAGAACTTCTCAAACCATTGGTTTATGGTGAAGGACTGCAAGGAGATGATTTGAATGCTGCCTCAGGAATGTGGACCACACAGTGATGCAGCT
Organism: Amblyraja radiata; assembly: GCF_010909765.2. Classification (NCBI taxonomy): domain Eukaryota; kingdom Metazoa; phylum Chordata; class Chondrichthyes; order Rajiformes; family Rajidae; genus Amblyraja; species Amblyraja radiata. Next base: position 93,896,192 of record NC_045958.1, on the reverse strand, counting down.
AGTTAAGCTGCTGCCTCATAGCACCAGATATACACCTCTGGTGCTATCCATGTGGAGTTTGCTCTACCCCCATGTTTCACCCAGGAGCTCCAGTTACCCGCCTCTCCCCACCCCCACGCTCTATAGACATGCAGGTTGGTAAGTTAATCCTTCTATAAACAAGGGTGTAGTTTTGATCTCCCAACTTACCTAATTGCATATCTTGCATTTGTTAAAATCTGACTTTCTCTAATAGTGATGCTGTAATGGTGTGACACTCTACACCCTGGGATCACTTGCACTACCTGTTGTACTTCAATGGTTCTTTATTGTCACATATGCACAGTGCAGTGAAATTCTTTTGCACAACCCACAAATGCACAGTTTTGGCGCCGTTTACAAAGAAAAAGAATAAATCCAAAGTCCGATGCACGTGTTGGAAGTACTGTAGAGCCCTCGATCCAGGTAAGTCCCAGGTTGCTGCAGGCTCACAACCCGACATCCCTCTCCTCGTCCTACCGCCTCTTTGTCCCAGGGGCGCCTCTTGCAGCTGACCTTAAAGGTGCTGGAGGCAATATCCCAATCCCTCTCCTATCAGCCCACTCAAGTCCATCGTCGCCAGCGGCTCCCTCCTTGGCTCTCCGGTCTTCGGGAGCTGTGAATTGCACATTCTATTTGTGCAGTGCTTTATTGTACTCCTGTATTGTGTGAATGGGCTGAATAGCATGCAAATGTTTTTCACCGTATCTCGATGTACATGACCATTATAATCCAATCCCAATAATTAGCTACTGTGTGTAGGTAAGTGGTAGAATATGTGGATGGGAGGAGTTGAGGAGAATATTTCCCTGCTGTGTCGCTTTGAGTAAGTTCAGTGGGCCTGTTCTTGTGCTGTTCCTGAGTCTGGAGATGGTCCCGACCAGAAACATCACCCATCCGTGTTCTCCAGAGATGCTGCCTGACCTGCTGAGTTACTCCAGCATTGTGTCTTCTCTTGTGCTCTACTGTTTTATGTCCTATGTTTGAACAGGTGTGTCGAATGCCAGTGTGCATCTGCCATGCTTTATTGATGCATCCAGAGATGCTGCCTGACCTGCTGAGTTGCTCCAGAATTTGGTGTCTCTGCTAATTACATTCTTCATTTTGCATCAAGATGTTCCACCTTCCAAGCCCGTGATCTCGGCCACAACAAAGGACAAGGGCAGCAGGGACAGGCAATGCTACAGAGCCATCTCTTGCAAGTTCCCTCCAGGTCATGCCACATTCTGACCTGTAAACAGATATTCTCCAGTCCTGGCATCCCTGTTCCACAGTGTCCTGTGAATGCTCCCAATAGGAAGGCTGCCATGGTTCAAGAGGCACAGTGATGCGACCAGGAGAACCACCACCTCACAATGCCAGAGACCCAGTTCAGTCCTGACCTCTGGTGCTGTCAGTGTGGTGTTTGCGTGTTCTCCCTGTGACCGTGTGGGCTTTCTTCATGTTTTCTAGTTTCCTCCTACATACCGAAGACATGGCTGGTGGGATAATTGGCTCCTTTTAATTGTCCCTAGTGTTTGGGTCAGGGGAGAGTTGTTACGAGTGTGGGATGAATAAATACTCAAGACAAAACCATGATCTAACTGATTGGCAGTTTTGTTACAGCTGTACAAGGCGCTGGTGAGACCACAGTTGGAGTATTGTGTTCGGATTTGGTCATTCTGTTGTAGGAAATATATTGTTAAGCTGGAAAGAGTGCAGAGATGATTTACGAGGATGTTGCCAAGACTTGAGGGCTTGAGCTACAGGGAGAGGTTGTGCAAGCTAAGATGTTATTCCTTGGAGCATAGGAGAATGAGAGGTGATATTATTGAGGTGTATAAAATCATGAGGGGGATAGATAGGGTAGATGCACAGTGTTTTACCCAGAGTAGGCGAATCAAGAGCCAGAGGCCACATGTTTAAGGTGAGGGAAAGATCTAATTGAAATCTGAGGGGCAACGTTTTGGGTGATGGGTACAGTATATGGAATGAGCTGTCGGACGAGGTAGGGGAGGCAGAAATGGAAACAACATTTAAAAGACATTTGGACAGGTACATGGATAGGAAAGGTTTAGAGAGATGTGGGCCAAACACGGGCAGGTGGGATTACTGTAGATGGGGCCCCATGGTTGGTGTGGGCAAGTTGGGCCAAATGACCTCTTTCGTGCTGTATGACACTATAAAAAGACAGGAGGAGTCAAAAAGCTTCTGTTCCTTAAAACCAAGGTTACCAAACCTACTAACCTCTGGCCTTTCAGGTTGAGCAGTGGAGTCCTGAGGCCATAAATCTGAATTCTCTGGGTTGTAGATTTAGTGATAAAGTGGCATGGAGTTCAGTCACAGATCCAACATCAATTAATTCAGCAGGCTGCCAGGCTAATCCCATCCCCCCATTCCAAAGGCCAAATGACTCTTCCCGCAAGCTTCCCAATCCCACAAGGAACAAAGCATGAAAAGGTTTTGACCCAAAAACCCTTTTGGTTCCCGATATAATGTCTGTATCTGATTCTCAGGGATTGGAAGAAGAGAGAGCCAGTGCACAACAGTTATACTTTATTGACGCAGTTACTGGCTGACCTGCTAACTACCATCACCTTCATGTTACATCAAGAAGCCCTAGATTCGCAATTCAAGGTGACACAATGTGGAATGACCACACATTAATTACGTGTCTACTTCATTCAGTGAAGCACAGTTAAAGAAAAACCTCAAATGTCATTGTGTGAACACCTAACATTTTAAGATTGTAATGACGAACTGAGATATTAATACTGGGTGGACCCCAGTCATAATTGTATGTGTGACGGTGAAGTCGTGGGTCCTCTGTCTCGCCTTAGGCAGTCACTTTGAACGTCATGTGCTTCTCCACATTACGAGTGATGGATTCTGTTCTCTTCTCTCGCATTACAGAGGAAGCGCCTGCTGAAAAGTAATGAGAGGCATGTCACCGAGGTAACAGTAGCAAGACCCACAGATCCAAATCTTTCCTCTTTCACCCTCACTCGTCCCATGGGTAGAAATGAATGCACACTGTCCAACCTAATGCCACACATCTGGTAGACCCGGGTTTGATCCTGACTTCGGGTGCTGTCTGTACGCAGTTTGCACATTTTTCCTGTGACCCCGTGGATTTCCTTCGGATGCTCCGATTTCATAGTCATACAGCGTGGAAACAGGCCCATCGGCCCAACTTGCCCACATTGGCCAACATATCCCATCTACACGAGTCCCACCTGCCTGCATTTGGCCCATATCCCTCTAAACCTATCCTATCCATGTACTGTCAAAATGTTTCTTAAACATTGCAATAGTGCCCCCCTCAACTACCTCCTGCAACAGCTTGTTCCATACACTCACCACTTTGTGTGAAATCGTTACCCCTCATATCCCAAAGCTGTACTGGTTTGTAGGTTAATTGGCCTTGGTAAAATTGCCCCCAGTGTGTAGGAAGTGAATGAGAAAGTGGGAGAACATAGAACTAGTGTGAATGAGTGAACGATGGGCAGTGTGGCCTTTGTGGGTCGAAAGGCACGTTTCCATGCTATAACTCTAAAACTAAGACTAAATTAATTTCAAAATCCTATGTTAAATTTGCCAAATAGGCATGGTTCAGGATTGAAGGGTTGAGCCCGGATGTCTGGAGCAGCAATGGATAGCAGCACTCACCATTGCTTCTCTGGGGAACCCAAGACTATCAAGGGTCTTAAGATACGCAGCTGGTGTACTCAGCGGGTCAGGCAGCATTTCTGGAGAAAAAGGATGTGCGATGTTTTACATAGGATTTTGAAATTAATTTAGTTTTAGAGTTGTAGCATGGAAACATGCCTTTCGACCCACGAAGTCCACACTGACCATCATTCACACTAGTTCTGCGTTCTCCCACTTTCCCAACGGTGGCAGCTCTGTGGCTGCGGCTCGCCTGCAGTCTGTCTGTCTTCCTTCTTTGTCTTATTGTTAATGTTTGATGTATATAATTTATTTTTAGTTGTGTATTATGTGGGGGGACAGGGGAAGCTTTTTAAAAATCTCTTTCTTCAACGGAGATGCGACTTTTTTCCGTGTCGTATCTCCGTTCGCGCTGCGGCCTAACATCGTGTAGCTGGGCGACCTCCAGCTGGAATCGGCCTTGAGGACTCCGGTCGCAGAGCCTGTGGACTCGTGGAGCTGGCAGCTCGGAGGCTGTGATGGCGCTGCGATTGCGGCTGCGAATCAACTTTAGGAGGCTTCGGCCGCGGGCCCTGTGGTTTGTAACATCGGGAGCTCTCAGATCCCTGGTTCGCGACCGACTTTTCGGGAGCTCCAGCCACAGCAGCTTTGTCCGCCCCGAATCGCAAGGCTTGAATTGGCTCATTCGCAGGACCTTTCATCGCCCAGCGTGGCTTAAAATCGGCCGCGGGAACTTCCATCACCCGGCGGGGGCTTCAATATCGGGAGCCTCGATCGCCTCGATCGCCTCGACGCTGCAGTTGACTGCCTGATCGCGGGAGAAGAATCAAGGAAGAGATAAGACTTTTTTTTACCTTCCATCACAGTGATGAGGTGCCTGGAGGAGAGTCACTGTGATGGATGTTTATGTTAAATTTATGTGAGTGTGTTTTGTTTGCTTTTTATTGTTCTGACTGTATGGTAACAACATTTTGTTCAAACTTTTTTGAATGACAAATCAATTCAATTCAATTGGGTTGGGATCCTTCTTCAGACTGACGATAGAGGAGAGGAAACTGGAAGTAAGAAAAAGGCCGTCCTTTCCCTCCACTCCTCTCCCCACCAGTTTCAGTCTGAAGAAGGGTCCCGACCCAAAACGCCACCCATCCTTTTTCACCAGAGATGCTGCCTGACCCGCTGAGTAACTCCAGCACTTTTTGTATCTATCTTTGGTGCAAACTAGCATCTGCAGTTCCTTTCTACATGCTGTCAAAGGTCTACCTGCTGAGTGTGGCTCTGATCTAATCAAAGTGATTCACCAGCCACAGAGCAGACCTGACTCAACCGGTGATGACCTTGGGCAATGTAAAATGGGCATCAAGTTATGAGGTGAGTGGGCATCTTTCTGATCACCCTTCTACCTACAGTTGGCGAGGTGAGCCTGGTACCTGCTGTAGATTGAGCTAAGTTTAGTTTATTATCACGTGTATCAAGATACAGTGAAAAGCTTTTGTTGCATGCTACCCAGTCGGAAAAATAATACATGATTATGTAATCGAACCATCCACAGTGTAAAGGGAATAATGTGAATAATGTTTAATGCAAGATAAAATCCAGTAGTCCGATCAAAAATAGTCCGAGTGCACACTGTATGAAGATTCAAGATTGTCATGTGTCCCAGATAGGACAATTAAATTCTTGCTTTGCTTCAACACAACAGAATATAGTAGGAATAAATAAATACAGAACAGAACAGAACAGATCAGTCTTGACCCGAAACTTCACCTATTTCTGTCTTGGAGTCATAGAGTGATACAGTGCGGAAACAGGCCCTTCGGCCCAACTCGCCCACACCGGCCAACAATATAGATAATAGACAATAGGTGCAGGAGGAGGCCATTCAGCCCTTCGAGCCAGCACCGCCATTCAATGTGATCATGGCTGATCATCCACAATCAGTACCCCGTTCCTGCCTTCTCCCCAAATCCCTTAACTCCGTTATTTTTAAGAGCTCTGTCTAGCTCTCTCTTGAAAGCATCCAAAAAAGCCAGCCTCCACCGCCCTATGAGACAGAGAATTCCACAGACTCACAACTCTCTGTGTGAAAAAGTTTTTCCTCATCTCCATTCTAAATGGCTTACCCCTTATTCTTAAACTGGCCCCTGGTTCTGGACTCTCCCAACATGGGGAACATGTTTCCTGCCTCTAACGTGTCCAAACCCTTGATAATCATATATTTCAATTAGATACCCTCTCATCCTTCTAAATTTCAGAGTATACAAGCCCAGCAGCTCCATTCTATCAACATATGACAGTCCCGCCATCCTGGGAATTAACCTGGTGAGCCTATGCTGCACTTCCTCAATAGCAAAAATGTCCTTCCTAAAATTGGGAGACCAAAACAGCACACAATACTCCAGGTGTGGTCTCACTAGGGCCCTGTACAACTGCAGAAGGACCTCTTTGCTCCTATACTCAACTCCTCTTGTTATGAAGGCCAACATGTCATTTGCTTTCTTCACTGCCTGCTGTACCTGCATGCTTACTTTTATTGACTGATGAACAAGGATCCCCAGATCCCGTTGTACTTCCCCTTTTCCCAACTTGACTCCATTTAGATAATAATCTGCCTTCCTGTTTTTACTACCAAAGTGGATAACCTCACACTTATGCACATTAAACTGTGTCTGCCATGCATCTGCCCACTCGCCAAACCCGTCCAAGTCACCCTGCATCCTCATAGCATCCTCTTCACAGTTCACACTGCCACCCAGCTTTGTGTCATCTGCAAATTTGCTAATGTTACTTTTAATCTCTTCATCTAAATCATTAATGTATATTGTAAATAGCTGCGGTCCCAGCAACGAGCCTTGCGGTACCCCACTAGTCAATGCCTGCCATTCTGAAAAGGACCCGTTAATCCCTACTATTTGTTTCCTGTCTGCCAACCAATTTTCTATCCATGTCAGCACTCTACCCCCAATACCATGTGCTCTAATTTTGCCCACTAATCTCCTATGTGGGACCTTATCAAATATCCCAGCTACTCTAGTCCCACTTGCCTATGCTTGGTTCATAACCCTCCTAACCATTATCCATGTACCTGTCCAATGGTTTCTTAAACGATGGATAGTCCCAGCCTCTACTACCTCCAGAGATGCTGCCTTGCCCGATGAGTTACTCCAGCATTTTGTGTCTGGCACTGTAAGGCAGCAACTCTACCGCTGTGCCACCTCTGTTCATGTCCTACTAAATAAATTATTTTGTTTTGATTCTCTGAAACATCTGGGAGTTTTTCAAGCAACTGGGTCATGTTGGACGTTAGCCGTGAGCCGCCACATCTCTATGCGTCTGGAGCCTGAGGAAGATCTGGAGTCAGAGGAAGGTGGCCAGCGCTGGCCGGAGACGCACGTGGACCAGCCACATAACTACCGTGACCACATGTCAGTGGCCTGGGATCTTGCATTTCCTCACCTCTCCCAATTCCCCAAAAGCCTTTTGACCATCTCCTGGCACTGGAAAAAAAAGTGTGACGGAATACTCACCTGGAAGAGTGCAATGTCAACTATTTGCAAGAATCATGACAGCACAAGAAAATGAGAGGAGGAGGCCACTCGGCCCCTCAAGCCTGCCCCACCATTCAATCTGATCATGGCTGATCTACCCCAGGCCTCATCTCTTGTCAGTTTCCCATTAACCAACAATCACCCATACACTAGTTCCAACCTACACACTCGGGACAATTTACAGAAACCAATTAACCTACAAGCCCGTGCATCTTTGGAATGGGGAGGAAACAGGAGCACCCGGAAAAAACCCACGGTGTCGCAGGGAGAACGCCCAAACTCCGTACAGACAGTACCCATAGTCAGGATCGAACATGGGTCTCTGGCGCTGTGAGACAGCATCCCTCCGCTGCACCACAGTGCCACCAAGATTGTGAAAAGAATTGGACGTGAGAGGCACCAAAACAAAACGTACTAAGAGTCCCGTGTTGACTGACCTTCAGACTTGTGAATCAGCCCCAGTCTGTCCTCCTCGGCTTCCAATAGCTTCCTGTACGTCGCAATCTCAGCGTCCAGCTTCACCTTAACGTGCAGCAGGTCCTGGTACTCCTGTAGGTACCGGGACATCTGGGACTGGGTCTCCCGTAGCTGGAACTCCAACTGGGAGATGGCCTGTTGAAGGTTGGCTGCTTTCCCCAGGTGCCTGGTCTCCATGTCTTCCAGCTGGTCCTCCAGGCACTGGTTGATGCTTCGGAGGGAGTTGATCTCGCTCTCCAGCTCATCTGTCTCCCGCTGCAGGATGTTGATCTCCTCCTTGGTGGTCTGGATCTGTCCGTCGAACCTGCTGGCGTGCTGATGGAGGCTGTTCAGCTTGCTCTTGTACCAGGCCTCGGTATCTCTCAGGTTCCTGGCGGAAATCTCTTCCATCTCCACCCGGATGGACCTCAAGGCCGCTCCCAGATCCGGGCGGGCCGACTCGAGTTCGGCCGACACCTTGGACTCCTCGATCTGACGGGTCAGGTCGGTCACCTCTTCATCATGCAGCAACTTCAGGAACCCCATCTCGCCCGCCAGATCCTCCATCTTCCTCTCCAGCTCCGCTTTCCGCAGGTTGGCATCAGTAACATCCTTCTGGAATTCCCGCAAGACCCTCTCGGCTTCACCTTGGAAGGGGGAAGCAAACGGGTGAATCGACGGCGGCTTATGTACAGTAAACAGGTGCAAATTCCACACCGGCAGGCACCCAGAAAACACACGTATGTGCTGACACGGAAAACATACAAACTATTATACAGGGGTGTTCACACATGCATTCTAATGTACTAATGTTCACAACATCACATTATACTTAGGCATATGCATGATGCAGAGATGGAGAAACAACAAACTGCAGATGCTGATTTACACAAAAAGACACAAAGTGCTGGAGCATCTCTGAACGTGAATAGGTGAAGTTTCGGGTTAATACCCTTCTTCAGACTGGTGGGGAGGGGAGAGAAAGCTGGAAGAGAGGAGGGGCAGGACAAAATCTGGCGAGTGGTCAGTTGATACATGAGGGGGGGGAGGGGGTATAAGGCAGATTGTTGGACAGATGAAAAAGACAAAAGGTGCGAGAAAGATAGAAGAGGTACGAGGAAGGGATGCTCATCCAGGTAGGGCACAGGGATGAGAAGTAGTGGGGAGGGGAGGTTAGTTGCCTAAAAGTGGAGAATTCACTGCTCAAACCATCAGGTTGTAAGCCACCCTAACGGACTATGAAATGATGTTACTCCAATTTGAGTGTTGCCACTCTGGCAATGGGGGAGCCCCAGGACAGAAAGGCCAGTGTGGGAATGGGAAGGTGAATTGAAATGACTGGGACTGGGAGATCCAGTAGGCCTTGGTGAAGCGAATGGTACTGGGTTAAGGTGAGAAGTAAGCGGCTTAGCAGGGATCTGGAGGAAAGATACTTTCACCCAGAGGCTAGACAAAAATGCTGGAGAAACACAGCGGGTGAGGCAGCATCTATGGAAAGAAGGAATAGGCGACATTTCGGGTAGGTTGGAATCTGGAACGCACTGCCTGAGGGGGTGATGGAGGAAGGTTTTGTCACGGGCTAAGTTCTGGTAAACAATAGGCACATGATAGTTGGCACAGATATGGAGGGCTGAAGGGCATGTTTCTGTGCTGCACGACTCTACAACATAAAATAAGGGCAAGAACATTTATTTTTGTTGGTGTCATCTAACCTAGGGCCAGGAATATTTAAATTGTTCCCTATTTCAGCACAGCTATTAACCTCTGACTGTTAGTGAGTATTTACACTGTTACCTAGTTACGTGGGGTCAGAGCCAAGCCTAGTGACTGGTGTGAATATTTGGGAAGTGTTTGGTGCATTGCCCTTTTTCTCGAGCAAGACAGAGATGGAACCCATGAATAACTTTGTGCTGTGGTTTTGCTGATCTGAGCCAGCGATGGGGAGTGTGATGGGGTGGGGTGGGGAGAGGGCCAGGCTAAGTATTTACCTCCTAGAGGAATTTTACCCTCGTTGCTTCACAAAAATCAAAAGCTTGTAATTTGGGATTTAGTCGTGATTCTATTGTTCTGGTGATCTCTGCACTCAATGGTTAATCTGCCCTTTATGAAAAGCAGAACAATATCTGTTTTGCATTACAGTTAATGACTCATGAGTTAAGTCACTCAACAAAGCTGCACATTCATGCACTTTGTGTGACTGGGTTGTTAATTAGCAGCAGTGTCTTCAGCTGCCTAGGTCCTAAATTCCGAGTTTGTTCATGGTGCTTCGATTTTTCATCTTTCATTTCCATTCTCAATAACCCACACTGGCATCCAGTCCAGAAAACATCCGGGTTTAAAATACTCATTAAAGATACAAAGTGCTGGAATAACTCAGTGGGTCAGGCAGCATATCTGGAGATCAGGGATTGTTCAATGGTTCAATAGTTCTTTATTATCACATGCACCAAGGTACAGTGAAATTATTTTGTTTTTAAATGCAGTTCAGTAAATTATTACTGTACTTGGGCAGCATGGTGGCACAGTGGTAGAGTTGCTGCCTTACAGTGCCAGAGACCCGGGTTCGATCCTGACCTCAGATGCTGTCTGTATAGAGTTTGCACGTTCTCCCTGTGACCGCGTGGGTTTTCTCTGGGTGCTCCGGTTTCCACCTATACTCCAAAGATGTGCAGGTTTGCAAGTTAATTGGCTTCTGTAAAATGTCCCTAATGTGCAGAATAGAATTAGTATACGGGCGATGATCAGTGCGGACTCGGTGGGCCAAAGGGCCTGTTTCCACGCTCTATCTCTAAACTAAACTAAATAAACACAATGCCAGATTAAATACACAGTAAATAGAATTGACCCACTGAGACCATATACAAGAGTCGCCAGGTTTTGGCACTGTGATGTTTCGGGTCTGGACCCTTCTTCAGACTCTGACAGAGCTGCCTTCAGAGATTGAAGAAGGGTCTCAACCCACAATGTCACCTAGTCATGTTCTCCAGAGATGCTGCTTGACTTGGATTGGTGCGGCCTCTCCCATGCTGCATGACCTGCTGAGTTACTCCAGCACTTTGTGTCCTTTATGGTAAATCAGCATCTGCAGTTCCTTGTGTTTATATTAAAATCCCACTCTCATGTGTTCATCCAACTTCCCTTCAGTTCTATTAGCTCATTCATTCCTGTTTAAGCAAGTCACAAGCCTTCAACATGCCAGCGAAATAATTTTTTTACTGGATTCAGTTACTGTCTTATATTTATGGCCACACAAGAGACTGCAGTTGCAGGAATCTTGAGCAAAACACAAAGTGCTGGAGGATCTCAGAGCCTCGCCAGCAGTTGTTCGTCCTTCCGACTTTTATTTGTTTTTAGTATGTCTAAAAGTGTGTTTTAATGTGGGGGGTGGTGGCGGGGAATAGGGGGAAACTGTTTTTCGATCGCTTGCCTCGACGGAATGTGACTTCTTCATGACACATTTTCGTCTTCCTCGTGGCCTAACAACTTGGATTGGTGCGGCCTCTCTCAGAGCTTCAGCACGGACTTTCCATCGCAGAGCCGGGCGATCCCTTGCCGGGGATCGGCAGAAGAAGTGCTCCGATCGCTGGCCCGCGGACTATAACATCCTGAAGCTCCGGTCTCCAGTAAGAAGCGGCCGATTCGGGACCTCCAACGCATCCCAACGAGAGGGCCTGTACATCGGGCCGTCCGTAGTGGCGACTGCGGAGGGTTCATGGCCCCGACCACGGATGAACAAAGGAGGAGGACTGACTGAACGTTATTGCCTTCCGTCACAGTGAAGAATGTTGATTCCACTGTGGTGGATGTTCATGATATATTCTATTGTGTATTGTGCTCTTTTTGATTGTATGGCTGCAGGGTAAGTCAAATTCCACTGTACATGTATGGTGCATGTGGCACATGTATTGGTGCATGTAGCAATAAATGTGAACTTGAACTTGACTTGAAAAGTTAACTCTCTCTCCACAGTTGCTGCCTGACCTGCTTAGTTTTTCCACCCTTTCCTATTTTTATATCAGATTTCCAATATTTGTATCTTTTTGCTTGTACTTCATTGCTTCTAAATGTTGATCTCTTCAGCCCTTGTGCTTTTTTCCTCTTCCAGTCATTTTTCAAGCAGTCTGTGGGTTTACAAGGTAGAGCACCACTAGGCAGTTCAACCCCACTAAAATTGACCTAATTCCACTTTCTCGCTAAATTTGTTTCCTTAGCTTCCAAAAAAACCGAGCCTTGCATATACTTGGACCAATATTATACCGTCTGGGGTAGAGAATTCCAAATCTTCACAATTCTGTGAATAAACAAATTCTGCCTAATCCCTTTGTTAAATGTCTGACTTTCTCCTGAAGCCCAGGTTCTGAACTTCATCATAAATCATAGAACAGTACAGCACAGGAACAGGCCCTTCAGCCCACAATGTCTGTGCTGATCATGATGCCAAGTTAAACTAATCTTCCTTGGCTGCACCTGATCCATTCCCTGCATATCCATGTGCCTATTTAAAAGCCCTTAAACACCACTATTGTATCTGCCTCCACCATTGCCCCTGGCAGATTGATCCAGGCCCCCACCACTCTCTGTGTGTAAGAAAACAACACCCCACACATCTCCTTTCAATTTTGCCTCTCTCGCCTTGAAGCTTTGCCGTCTGTTTGTTTAATTTAGTTTATTATCACGTGTATGTTGCGTGCTATCCAGTCAGTGGAAAGACTATCCATGATTACAATCAAGCCGTCCACAGTGTAGATATAGGATAAATGGAAGAATGTTTAGTGCAAGATAAAGTCCAGGAAAGTCTGATTAAAGAGGGTCACCAATGAGGTAGATGGTAGGGTCAGGACCGCTCTCTGGTTGGTGTTAGGATGGTTCAGTTGCCTGATAGCAGCTGGGAAGAAACTGTCTCTGAATCTGGAGGTGTGGATTTTCACACTTCTGAGCCTCTTGCCTGATGGGAGAGGGGTGAAGCGGGAGTGACTGGGGTGAGACTCGCCCTTGATTATGCTGTTGGCCTTGCCGAGGCAGCGTGAAGTGTAGATGGGGTCAATGAAAAAGTGGTTGGCACCTTGGAAACAAGTTTCTGACTGCCTACCCTATCTATTATCCTGAGGAAGGTAGCCTTAACTTTTTTTAGCAATAAATCTCAGCCTTATTATTTATTTTACTTTCTATTAATCTTTCCCATTGACAGTGACGCAGAGACCACCCTTCAGTTTGGCAGTGTTCACAAACAGGCAATTTTCTCACTTTCATAAATTAAAATGATCTGCTTCAGCTTTCCAAAAGAAACAGGGAGGAATCAGAGGTTTAATGTCCCACTGTGAATCAACTTCACCGGATACTGTTCCATACGTTTCTGTGTGTGCTATTCTGTTACTGCCGATAGTCATATAGCACAGAAACAGGCCTTTCGGCCCACCACGCCCATGCTAACCATCAGGTAGCCATCCACACTATTGCCATTTACCACTGCTTGGTCCATAGCCTTCATGTTCTTTACATGTTCTCCCTGTGACCGCGAGTGTTTTCTCTGGGTGTTATAGTTTCCTCCCACTATCCAAAGACGTGCAGGGTTGTAGGTTAGTTGGCTTCGGTAAAAATTGTGAATTGTCCCTGGTGTGTAAGATAGTTCTAAGATACATGGGTGACTGCTGGTCCGTGCGAACTCGGTGGGACAAAGGACCCTTTTCTACATGCTGTATCTTTAAAGTCTAAAGGGAGCTAGCTTAGATGGGGCATATTGGTTTGCATGGTTGCGTTGGGCTGAAGGGCCTGTTTCTGTGCCGAATGACTCCACGACAGCCCCCTCGGGCAATGCCCCACCTGAGTTGACTCACCCTGTAGATCCAGCTCCTCCTGACACTTCAGCCTCCAGCAGTTGATGTGTTCCTGGACGTTGCCGGTCTCGATCTTAGCCAGCCCTTTCCGGTGTGCCAGCTCCTCCACCAACTCCCTCAGCTCCTTCAGCTGCTGCTGGTACTCTGCCTCCGGCCCCCCGGGCTCTCTGAGGCGCTCCCTCAGCGCCGCCGCCTCCTGCCGCAGCTGCCCTTTGCGCCGCTCCAGGCTCCTCGCCTTGTCGATGTAACCTTCGAAGATGCCGTTCAGTTGTTGCATCTCTTCCTTCTCATTCCTCTCCACCGCCGGCCCCCTGGAGCGGCCCCTTCCCCCCGCCAGGGACTCGCTGGAGTGGGACCGGTAGCGGGACGGGGAAGGGCTCTGGATCCTCAGCCCGCTCTTGTTGCATCTGCTCACGGAGGTGGTCTTCGTGCTGTAGGAAGAGCTCCTCATCCTCCCCTCTGCCGGCTTTCTCCCTAACCTCTCCCCCCTCCCCTGCTCCGGCGGGAGTTTTTATAGAGATCTGTGGGAATGTTACGACCACCCTGTAACTCTCGCAACATTTTTGTGTGATTGCTTGCGAAGGGGGTGTGACGACTGCACTCACCGTCCTGCAGGCAGTCACACCCCACTGCTACATTTCTCAGGCCTGTCGTGTCCTTCACCCTCCCTCTCCCCCCCCCCCCCCCCTCTCAGCCCCAGACCCACCCAACCCCAGATCCACATTTTCTAATCCCCTCTCCTTATAGATGTTAGGTTGTTAAATTAATTGCCTTCGCTCTATTTGTGGATTTCCCCTGGACATGTCAAAAGATTCCTTTTACCTCCTGTAAGAGATTCCCCTCCACTCCAACACACACCCATGCCTCTACTTCCTAAGAAGGCTTAGGAAGTTCGGCATGTCCCCCAACAACTCACACCAACTTCTACAGATGCGCCGTAGAAAGCATTTGATCGAGATGCATCACAGCATAGTTTGGGAACAGCTCCATCCAAGACAGCAAAAAGTTGTAGAGAATTGTGGACGCAGCCCAGACCATCACACAAACTAACCTCCTTTCCATTGACTCCATTTACAGGGCCACCAGCATAATCAAGAATGAGTTGCACCCTGACACTCCTTCTTCTCCCCTCTCCCATCAGGCAAGAGGTGCAGAAGTGTAAAAACGGACACCTCCAGATTCAGGGACAGTTTCCTCCCAGCTGTTGTCAGGCAACTAAACCATTCTACCAACAACTAGAGAGCGGTCCCAAACTACTACCTACCACATAGGAGACCCTCAGACTATCTTTAATCATACTTCACTGGACTTTATCTTGCACTAAAAGTTCCCTTTATCATGCATCTGTACGCTGTGCATGGCTCGATTGGAACAATGTATTGTCTTTCCGCTGACTGGTCAGAACGCGACAAAAGTTTGTCACCGTACCTCGGTAAACGTGACAATAAACTAAACTAAACTCGTCCTTCCTGCCTCCCTCACCGCTGCCAATGCAGGTGCTTGTCTAACCTAAAAGGAAAAGACAAATATGGAATTCTGCATCTTTATGGCCTCAGTGCTTCCCTGTTTCTTAATTATGTTGGATGCGGGGTAATTATTGACCATGGAAAAGATGAAAAAGGTAATGAAGAGCAAGAAAAATTGTGAATGTTGGGGCTGTAATGATTGTTTAAATTAATGTACTTTTATCTACTGTTCTGTTAATCAGACAATAGGGATAAAGGATAACGTGATTTCCCTCCAGATTGGCAAAATGGCTAATTCGTGAACCGAAGACTCTACCATGGAAGGGGAAGGCAGGTGGGTCGTTCGTGAGACCGTCGTATGTCTATCGCTTACACGAGATTTCTCTGTGCGTGCTCGCCATGAATTACAACCAAGATTTTCAGTACCATCCCAAATATTTATTGGTTAAGAAGGAACTGCAGATGCTGGAAAATCGAAGGTAGACAAAAATGCTGGAGAAACTCAGCGGGTGAGGCTGCCTTTCTCCCAGCATTTTTGCCCACCAAATATTTATTGGTGTTTTATCATTGTCACGTGTACTGAGATACAGTAAAAAAACTTTGATTTACAAGCTATCCAGGAAGAGCATACTATGTCTGAGTACATCAGGTAGTGAGAAAGAGAAAATAAACAGAGTGCAGAAAATTGTGTTACAGCCATAGAGAAAGTGCAGGTAGGAAAAAGTTCAAGAGGGGTAGATTGGAAGATCAGGTAATTTGTCCCTGGCATAATGGAGGGCCGTTCAATGTCTGATGGTAATAAGGAAGAAGCTGTTCTTGAACCTCATGGTACGTACTTTCAAGCTGAGAATCAATGGTTCAATGGTAGCCACAAAATGCTGGAGTAACTCAGACTTTGAAGAAAGGTCTCGACCCAAAATGTCACCCATACCTTCTCTCCAGAGATTCTGCCTGTCCCGCTGAGTTACTTCAACATTTTCTGTCTATCTTCGGTGTAATCCAGCATCTGCAATTCCTTTCTACATAATGGTTCAATGGTAATTTATTTTCACATATATGTAGGTACAATTAAATTCATGTTTTGCATACAGTTCAGTAAAAAATATACTGTACATAGGCACAATCATATTTATGTACAAGTGTAAAATGGTAGATGACACTGAGGCCATAAAGGTCCATTGTCGTGTCAATGGGGAGGGGGAAACTGGTCTGTGTGATGGACTGGGCTGCGTTCACAACTCTGCAATTTATTTCAGTCTTGGGCAGAACAGTTGCCAAACCAAGCTGTAATGCATCCTGATAGGATGCTTTCCACAGTGTACTGGAAAAAATCAGTATTGAAGACATGCCCAATTTTCTTAGTCTTCTGATGGTGTGTTTTTAAAGCAGAGATTGACAGATTCTTGAATAGTAAGGGTGTCAAAGGTTCTGTGGAGAAGGCAGGAGAATGGGCTGAGAGGGAAAGATAGATCAGCCATGATTGTATGGCAGAGTAGACTTGAAGGGCTGAATTGCCTAATTCTGCTCCTGTGACATGAACTTTCTTGGCCACAATGTCAACGTGTTTGGACTAGAACAAATTGATGGTGATATTTATGTGCAAGAACTTGAAGGTCTCGACTATTGCCTCCTAAGCCCATTTATACCGACATTTCTTCTACATTTTGAGCAGTCATGGCCAAGCACAGCCGTAAGTGCAGATATTGTATTTTTCCATGGAGGTCTTGAGCACTCCTTGAATCTTTTCCCGGAATCTCTCCCTGAAATAAAGGTTGGGATAAAGAGGAGGCACAAGGGACTGCAGAGGCTGGACTCTGGAGCAACAAACAATCTGCTGGAGGAACTCAGCGGGTCGGGGGGGAAATGGACAGGTGACGTTTCGGGTTGGGGCCTTTCATATGGACTGAAAGAGGGGAGGGTAGATGGCCTGTATAGGTAAGTGAGGGTGAGGCGGGACAAGAGCTAGTAGGGGGATATGTGGCTCCAAGTAAGAAGGGGTTGATTGGAAGAGTGGGGATAATGACAGAGGCTGGGCGGCGAGAGGGATGAGGGTCCAGACTGTAACTTCGACTTGTCCATTCCCTCCACGGATGCTGCTCGACCAGCAGATTGTTTGCTGTTCGAAATAAAGTGTCTTGTAACGGAGTTTGTGTTGGGCATGTGAATGGCACAGCCTGCCCAACAGAGCTCATAAACTCACCCCATGCCGAGATAGGGTGGACCTGGAAAGGATGATTCCAGTAGTGGGAGCGTCTAGGACCAGAGAGTACAGACTCAGAATAAAAGGATGTAACTTTCATTGTCACAGCCGGCTGTGAAGGCCAAGTCATTGGGTGTTTTTAAAAGCAGAGATTGATAGGTTGTAGTTGCAGGGGTGTCCCAGGTTACGGAGAGAAGGCAGGAGAAACTCGTTTAGTTTAGTTTAGGAAACAAGCCCTTTCGGCCCACCGGGTCCACGTCGACCAGCGATCCCCGCACATTAACACTATCCTATACCCAGTAGGGACATTTTTTACATTTACCAAGCCAATGAACCTACATACCTGTACGTCTTTGGAGTGTGGGAGGAAACCGAAGATCTCGGAGAAAACCACGCAGGTCACGGGGAGAACGTAAAACTCCGTACAGAAAGCACCCGTAGTCAAGATCGAACCCGGGTCTCCGGCGCTGCATTCGCTGTAAGGCAGCAAGTCTACCGCTGCGCCACCGTGCCGCCCTATGAGATTGGGATTAGGAATGGGATTGGGTGGGAAAAATAGATTAGTCATGATCGGATGACAGAGCAGACTCGATGGGCCAAATAGTCTAATTCTGCTCTTATGCGTTATGGTGAACACAATACTTTACGACTGTCCTTTCAGGTGAGGCAGAGGTTCACTTGTACCTCCTCCAAACACACATACTGTATCCACTGTTCTAGGTGTGGACTCCTATAGACTGCTGAGACCAAGCACAGACTGGGAGATCGTTTCACTGAACACCTTCGCTCAGTCCGCTTTGGTCTATGTGATCTTCCGGTTGCCAAATACTTTAACCCTTCCCATTCCCATACTGACCATTCTGTCCTGGGCCTCCTCCATTGTCAGAGTGAGACCAAATGCAAATTTGAGGAACAGCACCTCATATTTTGCATGGGCAGCTTACAACCCAGCAGTATATTGATTTCAAGTAACCCTTGCATCCCCTCTCTCTCTCTCCTTCCCCCTGCTTTGTTGTTGTACTAGATTCACTGTTGTCCTGCTGAGTTACTCGCTCTCACCTTCTCCACAGCCAACAATGGAGTCCACCTTTCCTTGATCATCGTTGCAGGCTTTGATCTGTCTTTTTGTATATCTTTCATTCATTTGTTCTATGCACCTTTTCATATCTCTCGGTTCCCTCTCTCATAACTCTGAAGAAGGGTCTCGACCCGAAACGTCACCTATTCCTTTTCTTCAGAGATACTGCCTCCAGATTTTTGTGTCTATCTACAATTATTTTCCAACCTGGTGTGGCAGTGCTGTTCTGTGACAGCAGGTGGCAATGCTGTTCACTTTGTTTGCCCATGTGCACTGCATCTCAGAAAAGATAGACTCGAGGTTCTGCAAGTGGTGGAATCTTGAGCAAAATACAAAGTGCTGGAGGAATTCATTGGGTCAGGTAGCATCTGTAAAGGAAATGGATAGGCAACATTTTGGTTTTGGACCCTTCTTCAGACTGATCAAAGGATCTCAATCTGTCTGAATAAGGATCCCGATCTGAAGCGTCACCTAAAAATGTCCTCTAGAGATGCTACCTGACCCTCTGAGTTCCTCCAACACTTTGTGATTTCATCTTGTAAAATATGGAGGCACAAGATGCTGTAGATGCTGGAATTTTAAACAAAAAACAGTGCTGCAGGAACTTAGCTGGAGGAAACAGAAAACAGGCCATACAGGATAAGTCATTTGGTAATTTGGATCTAATTTTTTTTAATTTACTTGGCATTGTAGTGTATATGTGGAGTGAAGGTTTGTAAAGAAAGACCCCCTTTTGACTCTTTAACACCAGTCAATGTTTTACAACAGGCCCTAACAATACTGGGTGGAGAAGGGACTGGATTTAGGTTTTCATGCTGATGACCGCTCATTGGAACTGGCAGAGGTTATGAAGCAACTTCGATGGGTTAACTGAGAGTGCAAAACTGGAGCAGATTGAACTTAATGTGTATGTAGTGAGCAGGAACAGACTACTTGTTCCTGAGTTTGTTCGTCCATTCAATAAGATCATTAACTCCCTGCGCCCTTCAGGGTCGAAGGTTCCAAAGTTGAGGGGAGACCCTGATAGAACTATAGTAAACCCTTGTTATAATGGACCATAGAGGGGAGGAGGATGGTGTCCTTTATTGCCAATTGTCCACTATAACCGAGTAAGGGATTATCACTGTGGAAGTAGTAAAGACAAACTGCAGTAGTTGCTGGCTGAAGCACATTCGGACACCATGTGCTGGAGTAACTCAGCAGGCCAGGCAGCATCTCTGGAGGACATGTATAGGTGAAGTTTTGTGTCGAGACCCTTCTTCAGACTCTTGGTCAGGAACTGGGCTTGGATCCAGGTGAGTTGATGAGCCCGGCCTGCTGGGGACCGGGGGAGAGGCAAGGAACGGCGGAGTCAATGGTCGCGGCCCGCAGGCGGCTGGAGCGCAGGTAAGGGTTGGCGATGGCAGCCGGGCTGTAAGTGGCCGGGGAGGCTGTGCGAGCCGGGGGAGACGTGGGCAGCCAGGGGTAGCACGGATATGTGGGGCAGTAAATGGCAGGGGTGGTGGTGCGAGCCAAGGGTGGCATGGGCAGCCTTCGGTAGATCCGTCCGCTATAACCAAAATCTGTTAAAAAGAGGTCAGTTAAAACAATGGGGTCAAGGAAAGAGCGTTCACGTCGCGGCCCTGTTTCCACCAATCTTTCCACCACCATGCACAAGAAGCGCAAGAGAGACACCATTGTATGCAGATGTCGAGAAGTGTGTTCAACTCCGGCTGAACAACTTCTAATCTTGTGTGTAGACTCGATAAGAAGTTAAAACAATGGTTTACTGTATAGAAAAATCTATGAGGCATAGATAGGGTAGACAGTCAGAACCCTTTTCCCAGAATGGAACTGTCAAAAAGACTAGAGGGCCTACTGTACCTTTAAGGTAAGAGGAGCTAAATTGCAGGGGATGTGCGGGGCAAGTTCTTTACACTGAAGATGGTGAATGCCTGGAACGTGCTGCCAGTGGTGGTAGAGGCTGATACAATAGTGCTGTGTAAGAGGATTTTAGATAGGCAGAGAAAGTGCTGGAGTAACTCAGCAGGTCACACAGCATCCCTGGTGAACATGGATAGGTGATGTTTCAGGTCGGTTTTGGGTATAGTCTTTCCACTGACTGGACAGCACGCAACAACAAGCTTTTCACTGCACCTTGGTACACGTGACAATAAACTAAACTACTAATAGCATGCACGCTGCTGGTTATTAAAACATTTTTACCAAACCATTTTTTTGACATGCATCACCAATACCCCTTTAAAAAAAACTGTATTGACCAACTTTAAACCCCTCCGTGGATCAAAGAAAAGCTCAGTGGTTGTCATGAGGAAGAAGCTGTATATCGCAGTCAGAACATTCCAGGGCACTCTACAGTTAATGAAGTGTAGTCGCTGTTATAGTGAGCAAAATCCCACAGATAATTTGCACACAGCAAGTTTCCTTAAACAGCTACAAAATAGAGACAATTGTTAGATATTGGTATTGGTTTATTGTTGTCATATGTACCAAGATACAGTGGAAAACTCCCGGTAAATCACACTATACATGGATAGGACAGATTTGGAGGGATATGGATCAAATGTGGGCAGGTGGGACTAGTGTAGCTGGGACACGTTGACCAGTGTGGGCAAGTTGGGCTGAAGGGCCTTGTCCACGCTGTATCACTCGATGACTCTCTGACATGAGTACAATCAAGCTATACACATACAACAGGACATGTAAAGCGAAAAATAGCCAGAGTGCAGAATGTAGTGTCACAGCTACAGAGAATGTGCAGGTAAATAAAAAATGGCAACGGCTGCAATGAGGTAGGTTGAAAGGTTGGGTTTACACATCATACTAACATATGAGAGGATTGTTTGTCAGTCTAATAACAATGTGGAGAAACCTTTTCATTTATCTGGTGGTATGAACTTTCAAGCCTTTGTATCTTCTGCCTGACAGGAGATGGAAGAAGAGGGAATGATCGGGGTGTGGTGGTCCATGATTTTGTTGGCTGTTTTCCCGAGGCAGCGTGATGGGGGAATAGTCTGGTCTGTGTGATAGACTGGGCTGTATCAACCACTCTGCAATTTCTTGCAGTCTTGGACTGTTGTCAAAACCAAATTTAGGGTGGCACAGTGGTAGAGTTGCTGCCTTACAGTGCCAGAGACCTGGATTAGATCCTGACTATGGGTACTGTCTGTCTGTATGGAGTTTGTATGTTTTCCTCATGACCGTATGGGTTTTCTCCAGGAGCTCCAGTTTCCTCCCACACTCCAAAGATGTACAGGTTTGTATGTTAATTGGCTTGGGTAAGAATAGTAAATTGTCCCTAATGTGTAGGATAGTGCTAGATTAGTTTAGAGATACAGCTCGGAAACAGGCCCTTCGGCCCACCGAGTCCATGCCAACCAGTGATCCTCGCACATTAACATTATCCTACACAGACTAGGGCCAATTTACAATTTACCAAGCCAATTAATCTATAAACCTCTATGACCTCGGAATGTGGGAGGAAACCGGAGCTCCTGGAGAAGATCCACACAGGTCATGGGGAGAACGTATAAACTCCGTACAAACAGTACCCATAGTCATGATTGAACTCTGGTCTCTGGCGCTGTAAGACAGCATCTCTACCACTGCGTTCTCATGCCGCCCTGTGTACGGTGATCTTGTGGACTCGGTGGGCCGAAGGGTCTGTTTCTGCGCTGTATCTCTAAACTAAACAAAACTAATTGTGATGCATCTGATAGATGCCTTCTTTGGTGCAATTGTAAAAGTTTGCGATTGCTGTCCTTGGTAAAGGCTTGGATTCACCTGTTTCCATTCAGATAAACGAGCACAGGCTCGGCGATCGTTTCACTGAACACCTCCGCTCTGTCTTAACCGACCTGATCTCCAGGTGGCTCAGCACTTCAAGTCCCCCTCCCTTTCCCAATCTGACCTTTCTGTCCTCGGCCTCCTCCATTGTCGAATGGAGGAAGCCCAGCGCAAATTAAAGGAACAGTACAAATTGGAGGAACAGCACCTCATATTTTGCTTGGGTAGCTTACACCCCAGCAGTATAAACGTTGACTTCTCTAACTTCAGATAGCCCTTGCTTTCTCTCTGCATTCCCTTCCCCTTCCCAGTTCTCACACTACTTTTACTGTCCCCGACTACATTCTATCTTTGTCCCGCTCCCACCCCTGACATCAGTTTGAAGAAGGGTCTCGACCAGAAAGGTCACCAGAGATGCTGCCTGTCCCGTTGAGTTACTGCAGCATTTTGTGTCTACCTTCGACTTAAACCAGGATCTGCAGTTCTTTCTCACACATGTAAACATTGAGACCCACTTGTCTTGTTGATAAATATTTGAGCACCTTCTTCAACCCTGCAGTATTATTATCCTCAATCACACCTGGGACTAATTGTCCAACTCTGAGCTCTCAAGTCGAGCGTGGTACCATGCACGGTTTTCCAAATGGCTACTCCCTGCGTGCCAGCACTTCTCATCGGAAACACGCTCTCGGAAACAAAGTGCCCCAAGTGAGATCCCGTTGACAGCAGCTGAGATGCATGTATCAGAGGGTTGTCAATCCTCCAGCAATCTCCAGCGCTCCCTTGGAATTAAAGGCTAATCTCCAAAACAACACAAAGGCAATCATACGGGAGGGGATAAAACCATATGGATGGGTCATTAAAACATGAGATGTTATTTTCATTAACCTTCAATACTTATAACAGAATTAGAGATGATAATAAAGCCTGTTTAGTTTAATTTCCTATTGCCATGCATACCGAGGTACAGAAAAGCTTTTTGTTGCATGCTATCTGGTCAAAGAAAAGACTACATGATTACAATCAAGCTGTCCACAGTGTACAGATACAGGATAAAGGATATAATGCAAGATCAGGTCCAGTGAAGTCCAATTAAAGATAGTTTGAAGGTCTCCAATGAGGTAGATGGGAGATCAGGACCACTCTAATTGGTGAGAAGGCAGTTCAGTTGCCTGTTAACAGCTGCAAAGGAGCTGTTCCTGAATGTAGAAGTTGGTGATGGTTGTTGGGCACGTGCATACTTTCTAAGCCTTCTAAGGAAGTTGAGGTGTTGGTGTGCTTTCTTGGTCATTGCTTTGATATGGCTAGTCCAGGACAAGTTGCTGGTGATATTCACTGCTGGGAACATGAAGCTTTCCACCAATTTGTGGGGAATGGGATGATGTAGAACCAGTCTGAACTAGTGATTGATGGTCAGTGTGGACTCGGTGGGCTGAAGGGCCTATTTCCATGCTGTATCATAAACTAAACTAAAGTTAGCATGCATGAATAAAAGGCAGATCATATCTAACAGTTGATTTTGAGGCAATAATTATAGGTGTGGGCAGAACATTTCTAGAGCTGTCATTTATCTGCATTTCCAGAAGACAATCATCAAGGCTTCACATCAGCCACTGTCAACTAGAATAAAAACTTGTTGAAAACTAAAGACAGATGATTGACTGCCTCCAGTGATTGATTAGGCCAGAGAAAACAAATAACAGAGATAAAAGACAGGTATTCACACTGAAGGAACCTGATGAGGGACCACCACCAGAATCTCAATCATTTGTCTATTTGTCACTATGACAAATCAATTGAGTGGATAAAACTGGTGAAGACACCAGTACAGGCTTCAGAGGAAGCAGTGCTCTTGTGCAAATAGTTGCACCCAGCCTCCTGCTGACTGAGATAGCCACATAGTGCGTATACGATCACCTTTCTATGAATATATGTACATGACATGGTAGCATAACAGTTAAATTGAAGGAAGGAACTGCAGATGCTGGTTTACACTGAAGATAGACACAAAATGCTGGAGTAACTCAGTGGGTAAGGCAGCATCACTGGAGAGAAGGAATGGGTGACATTTTGGGGCGAGACCCTTCTTCAGACAGAGTCAGAGGAGAGGGAGACTAGAGATATGTGGAAGGGTGAGGTGTGAAAACGACAGTTCAAAGCAGACGATGATCAAGCAAATGGATCATTGTTAGCTGAGGGGAAGGTGATACAATCAGCAAAATTAATCAGGACAGTGAAACTAGTTGGAGAACTAGGCTGGGGAGGGACAGAGAGAGAGGGAAAGCAAATGTTACTTGAAGTTAGAGAACCGTTGGGTTGTAAGCTGCCCAAGTGAAATATGCGGTGCACTTCCTCCAATTTGGGTTAGGGCTCACGCTGACAATGGAGGAGGCCCAGGACAGAAAGGTCAGTATGGGAATGGGAGGGGTGGTTAAAGTATTTGGCAACTGGGAGATCACGTAGGCCCAGGCGGATTGAGTAGAGGTGTTCAGTAAAACGATCAGCGAGCCTTCGATTTGTCTCGCCGATATATAGGACGCCACACCTGGAACTGCAGTAGATGAGGTTGAAGGAGGTGCAAGTGAACCTCTGCCTCATCTGAAAGGATTGTGGGGTCCTTGGACGGAGTCGAGGGAGGAGGTGTAGGGACATGTGTTGCAGGGGAAAGTACCTGGCGAGTGGGTGGTTTGGGTGGGAAAGGATGAGTTAACCAGGGAGTTGCGGAGGGGTGGAGATATGTAGGAAGAAACTGGGAAGATGTGGGATCCCGTTGGAGGTGGCAAAAATGTCAGAGGATTATGTGCTGTATGCGATGGCTGATGGGGTGAAAGGTGAGAACTAGTGGGATTGTGTCCCTATTGTGACTGAGGAGAGGGGGAGCAAGAGTGGAGCTGTGGGATACAGAGGAGACCCTTGTAAGGGCCTCATCTATGATGGAAGAGGGGAATCCCCGTTCCCGAAAGAAAGAGGACTTCTCGGATGTCCTGGTATGGAACACCTCACCTAAAGAATGAGGACATCTGGAAACATCCTAACACAATTAGAGAGCGGTCCTGAACCAATATCTACCTCATTGGAGCGTAGGCTGTTGTTAAATCAAGCTTTTTCCATTTGAGGCAGCTGGCCAAAATAAAGCCAATTCTGTCAAGGCAGCACTTTGAGACGGTAATCCATGCCTTTGTTACCACTCGGCTGGATTACTGCAATGCACTGTATGTGGAGGTTAGTGGGTCCTCCATCGCCCGTCTCCAGATGGTACAGAATGCAGCTGTACGTCTTTTAACTGGCACACGTAAACATGAGCACATTTCGCACATTTTAGCCTCACTCCACTGGTTGCCTATTCAGTTTAGGATTCATTTAAAAATTATTTTATTTGCTTTTAAATCCCTGAATGGTCTTGCCCCGCCCTATCTATCTGAGCTTCTACACCCTTATACACCCGCCCGCTCTCTCAGGTCAGATAATCAGCTGCTCCTGATTGGGCCTAAAACTAAGCTGAAGCTCAGAGGGGACCGTGCCTTTGCTGTGTCGGCACCCAAATTATGGAACGATCTGCCTCTCCACATTAAACAGGCCTCTTCTCTGTCTGTTTTTAAATCACTTCTTAAAACCCATCTCTTCTCCGTGGCCTTTGATACCCAGTAAGATGTCGACTTTATTTACTTGATTTAATTTCTTATTTTGATTGCTTTTATTGCGTGGCTATTATTTTTACTCATGTTTTATGTCTTTTAATTTATTGTTGTATTTCATATGTAATTTATGCGCCTCATGTGAGCTGTTATGTTGTCTGTTTATGATGTCTTGTTTATTCTTCTGTACAGCACTTTGGCCAACATTGGTTGTTTTAAAGTGCTTAACAAATAAAGTTGGATTGGATTGGATTGCAGACAATCTTTGATCAGTCTTCACTGTCTTTATTTTGCACTAAACATTATTCACGTTATTCCCTTTATCATGTATCTATACACTGTGAATAGATCGATTGTAATTATGTATTGTCTTTCCACTGACAGGTTAGCAGGCAACAAAATGTTTTCACTGTACCTCGGTACACATGACAATAAACTAAACAAACTAATTAAATGTACTTCTGACCTCCCAACCTACCTCCTAGCGACCTTTACGATTTTTATATTTGCACTTTCTCTGTAGCTGTAACACTGTATTCTGCACTTATTTTTCTCTTTGCACTACCTGTTGGCCTTGTGGACGGCTTGATTATTCTCATGTATGGGATGATTTGACTGGATTCCACTCAAAGATTTTTCACTGTATCTCGGAACATCTTTGAAAAATACCAATACAGACACCTTGAGTTTTACATGGGGTTTACGTTCTTGAAAACCAGCATGTAATTCAAGAAGACAGACACAAAAAACTGGAGTAACTCAGCGGGACAGGCAGCATCTCTGGAGAGAAGGTAGACAAAATTGCTGAAGAAACTCAGCGGGTGAGGCAGCATCTATGGAGTGAAGGAATAGGCTTCTCTGGAGAGTAGGAATGGTTTCGGGTCGAGACCTTTCCTTACACCGAAAACGTCTACAGTCTTGACCCAAAACGTCACAATTTTCTTCTCTCCAGAGATACTGTCTGTCCCGCTTTTTGTGTCTGTCTTCGGTTTAAACCAGCATCTGCAGTTCCTTCTTACACATATAATTCAAGAACGTGTAAATTAAACATATACGCGACTTCGCTGTCAGGTGAAAATTTGAGCACGTTATTTTAAAAATATGAGCGTGTAAATTAGGATTTGGTACTAATTAAACAAGTACATTATTCCGAAAATGTATAAATCAAACAAGCGAGGTGACTCTAACAATAGGGAGGTTGCACGGCAGTCAAGGTCGCGACCCGTGACCCGTACTGTTACCACGCAACGCCTTCTGGAGTACAAGCGGTGAACGTCAGGTAAGCAATGGTTGCCAGTACAGCGAGCATGTCTTCTGTCCCAGCATTTGGACTCCACGCTGACTGGTTCCACACTCGCCGGGACTTGCCCTCAATCCACCGGCACGCTGATCTTTCTCAAGTCAGTGAGCAGCAGTGATATTCGCGGTTTTCTCTCACGGTTACCCCCTATTTACACAATATTTTACAGTGCAAAAATTGACCATTTTGGCTGTTTCTAACAGGAAAGAATGTACGTGTTTCGTGTGGTACTAATGTATGCCAGAAGATGCCTTGTACTCCAGAAGGATTGAGCTACTGTGTGCATCACGCCCTTTGACCTGATTACCTTACTTGCAACCCCCCTGTACGTGACTCCAAACCGACGAGATGTTCCTTCACTGTCTCCACAGATCCGAAACAATTAGCAATACATTATAAATAACAGCAAAATTGCAGAAAAAGAGATATATATCTTATGCACATTCGTTTTATGCATGAATATAAATATTGATGTGTGTTTGTGTATAGTAGATATCCAACACTTGGGTTACAGTCCAACCATTGATGGACCAAATACATCTGCAATCTGAATGTATTGAGTCCCTGGATTTTCTATATTCTGCCAGGTTTGTTATTGTAAATACAATAACTAAATGCTCTTGAAATGTGTTATGTGATATATATTTACATAAAAAGCTTAATATAAAACATCAGTTAAAGGTTATCTTGGCTGTGTTACGCCACATTGTAAAGATTGACAGAGGTCAAACAGACACAAGGGACTGCAGATGCTGTAATCTAGAGCCAAAAAACAAACTACTGAGATCAGTACAGCAGATTCAAAAATATATTTTTTCCCCGATGCTACCCAGTCCGTAATATTTCAACCTATTTTTACAGATCATTGGCAAACATGTATATACTAAGTCTGAAGAAGGGTTTCGGCCCGAAACGTCGCCTATTTCCTTCGCTCCATAGATGCTGCTGCACCCGCTGAGTTTCTCCAACATTTTTGTGTACATTTGTATATACTAATTATCATATATTAATTATATACTTGAAGTCCGTGTGTGCATGGATGTGGATGTTGGATCAGCAGTGAACCTTGCTTCTACATGGTCTACCTTCACAACACTGGAGAGATACCACAAATGCCGCTTGCAAAATCCTCTATATCTGCCACAGGATATCTGTTCATGGGGCGATCCGTCAGAAGAGGTAGTTGAGGCAGATACAATAAAAACAGTTAAAGGCCATTTGAACAGATGCATGGATAGGAAAGGTTTAGTTAGGACACGGGATCAGCAAATGTGGGAGGTCAAGGACACCGCTGGTGCCTCTGGCTGCTACAAATGCGAGAAGTGCATCCAGGTAGAGCTCCTGAAGGGCCATGTTGGGGAACTTGAGAAGCAAGTGGATGACCTCCGGTTCGTCCGAGAAACGGAGTCGTTCCTCGACAAGTCCTACAGTACGATTGTTACACCTAAGGTACTGGAAGAGAGAAGGTGGGAGACAGTGAGAACGGGAGGGAAGCATGGAATGCCAACTTCCCCGGGTGTTGTACCTCTTGTGAACAGGTTCACCCACTTAGAAGCTGTCGGGACAGAAGAGGTGTTTACACTGGGCTGTGGACTGGCTTGTGATGCGAATAGGGCTGTTGAGCCAAAACCAAAAAGGCCTAAGGCAGGCAACGCCATTGTAGTGGGAGACTCCATTGTGAGAGGTACGGACAGGGGTTTCTGCGGCAACAGACGGGATGCGAGGATGGTGTGCTGCCTTCCTGGTGCCAGGATCCAGGATGTCACGGACAGAGTGCAGAAAATCCTCAAGGGCGAAGGTGAACATCCGGAAGTGGTAGTGCATGTCGGCACAAACGATGTCGGAAAGAAGGGGATGAATATTCTGCAGCGTGACTTTAGAGAGCTCGGAAAAATGCTGAAAAGCAGGACCTCCAGGGTTGTAATCTCCGGTTTGCTTCCAGTTCCACGTGCTGGCGAGAGCAGGAACAGGGAGATACGGGACCTGAACGTGTGGCTGAGGAACTGGTGCACGGGGCAGGGATTTAGATTCTTAGATCACTGGGATCTGTTTTGGGGTAAGGGGGAACTGTACAAAAGGGACGGATTGCATCTTAACAGGTGTGGGACCAGCATTCTGGCAGGCAGGTTTGCCACTGCTACACGGGTGATTTTAAACTGAATAAGGGGGGTGGGGTGTCGAATGGGATAGTGGAGGATGGAGTTAAAGGGAAAGGGTTTCTTAAATGTGTGAGCGTAGAGACAGAGGGGTGTAAAATGAGGGTAGAAGCAATAGGTAGCAAGGTGAAAAGTAAAAGTGGCAGGCAGACAAATCCAGGGCAAAAATCAAAAAGGGCCACTTTTCAACATAATTGTATAAGTGGTAAGAGTGTTGTAAAAACAAGCCTGAAGGCTTTGTGTCTCAATGCAAGGAGCATTCGTAATAAGGTGGATGAGTTGAATGTGCAGATAGCTATTAATGACTATGATATAGTTGGGATCACGGAGACATGGCTCCAGGGTGACCAAGGCTGGGAGCTGAACATCCAGGGATATTCAATATTCAGGAGGGATAGAGAGAAAGGAAAAGGAGGTGGGGTAGCGTTGCTGATTAGAGAGGAGATTAATGCAATGGAAAGGAAGGACATTAGTTTGGAGGATGTGGAATCGGTATGGGTAGAGCTGCGAAACACTAAGGGGCAGAAAACGCTGGTGGGTGTTGTGTACAGGCCACCTAACAGTAGTAGTGAAGTTGGAGATGGTATCAAACAGGAAATTAGAAATGCGTGCGACAAAGGCAAAACCGTTATAATGGGTGACTTCAATCTACATATAGATTGGGTGAATCAAATTGGCAGGGGTGCTGAGGAAGAGGATTTCTTGGAATGTATGCGGGATAGTTATCTAAATCAACATGTAGAGGAACCAACGAGAGAGCAGGCTATTTTAGACTGCGTATTGAGTAATGAGGAAGGCTTAGTTAGCAGTCTTGTTGTACGTGCCCCCTTGGGCAAGAGTGACCATAATATGGTTGAGTTCTTCATTAGGATGGAGAGTGACATTGTTAATTCAGAAACAATGGTTCTGAACTTAAAGAAAGGTAACTTTGAGGGTATGAGACGTGAATTGGCCAAGATTGACTGGCAATTAATTCTAAAAGGGTTGACGGTGGATATGCAATGGAAGACATTTAAAGACTGCATGGATGAACTACAAAAATTGTTCATCCCAGTTTGGCAAAAGAATAAATCAGGGAAGGTAGTACATACGTGGATAACAAGGGAAATCAGGGATAGTATCAAAGCGAAGGATGATGCGTACAAATTAGCCAGAAAAAGCAGCATACCGGAGGACTGGGAGAAATTCAGAGACCAGCAGAGGAAGACAAAGGGCTTAATTAGGAAAGGAAAAATAGATTATGAAAGAAAACTGGCAGGGAACATAAAAACTGACTGCAAAAGTTTTTATAGATATGTGAAAAGAAAGAGATTAGTTAAAACAAATGTAGGTCCCTTGCAGTCAGAAACAGGTGAGTTGATCATGGGGAACAAGGTTATGGCGGACCAATTGAATAACTACTTTGGTTCCGTTTTCACTAAGGAAGACATAAATAATCTGCCAGAAATAGCAGGGGACCGCGGGTCAAAGGAGTTGGAGGAATTGAGTGAAATCCAGGTTAGCCGGGAAGTGGTGTCGGGTAAATTGAATGGATTAAAGGCCGATAAATCCCCAGGGCCAGATAGGCTGCATCCCAGAGTACTTAAGGAAGTAGCTCCAGAAATAGTGGATGCATTAGTAATAATCTTTCAAAACTCTTTAGATTCTGGAGTAGTTCCTGAGGATTGGTGGGTAGCAAACGTAACCCCACTTTTTAAGAAGGGAGGGAGAGAGAAAACGGGGAATTACAGACCAGTTAGTCTAACATCGGTAGTGGGGAAACTACTAGAGTCAGTTATTAAAGATGGGATAGCAGCACATTTGGAAAGTGGTGAAATCATTGGACAAAGTCAGCATGGATTTACAAAAGGTAAATCATGTCTGACGAATCTTATAGAATTTTTCGAGGATGTAACTAGTAGCGTGGATAGGGGAGAACCAGTGGATGTGGTGTATCTGGACTTCCAGAAGGCTTTCGACAAGGTCCCACATAAGAGATTAGTATACAAACTTAAAGCACACGGCATTGGGGGTTCAGTATTGATGTGGATAGAGAACTGGCTGGCAAACAGGAAGCAAAGAGTAGGAGTAAACGGGTCCTTTTCACAATGGCAGGCAGTGACTAGTGGGGTACCGCAAGGCTCAGTGCTGGGACCCCAGCTATTTACAATATATAGTTAATGATCTGGATGAGGGAATTGAAGGCAATATCTCCAAGTTTGCGGATGACACTAAGCTGGGGGGCAGTGTTAGCTGTGAGGAGGATGCTAGGAGACTGCAAGGTGACTTGGATAGGCTGAGTGAGTGGGCAAATGTTTGGCAGATGCAGTATAATGTGGATAAATGTGAGGTTATCCATTTTGGTGGCAAAAACAGGAAAGCAGACTATTATCTAAATGGTGGCCAACTAGGAAAAGGGGAGATGCAGCGAGACCTGGGTGTCATGGTACACCAGTCATTGAAAGTAGGCATGCAGGTGCAGCAGGCAGTGAAGAAAGCGAATGGTATGTTAGCTTTCATAGCAAAAGGATTTGAGTATAGGAGCAGGGAGGTTCTACTGCAGTTGTACAGGGTCTCGGTGAGACCACACCTGGAGTATTGCGTACAGTTTTGGTCTCCAAATCTGAGGAAGGACATTATTGCCCTAGAGGGAGTGCAGAGAAGGTTCACCAGACTGATTCCTGGGATGTCAGGACTGTCTTATGAAGAAAGACTGGATAGACTTGGTTTATACTCTCTAGAATTTAGGAGATTGAGAGGGGATCTTATAGAAACTTACAAAATTCTTAAGGGGTTGGACAGGCTAGATGCAGGAAGATTGCTCCCGATGTTGGGGAAGTCCAGGACAAGGGGTCACAGCTTAAGGATAAGGGGGAAATCCTTTAAAACCGAGATGAGAAGAACTTTTTTCACACAGAGAGTGGTGAATCTCTGGAACTCTCTGCCACAGAGGGTAGTCGAGGCCAGTTCATTGGCTATATTTAAGAGGGAGTTAGATGTGGCCCTTGTGGCTAAAGGGATCAGAGGGTATGGAGAGAAGGCAGGTACGGGATACTGAGTTGGATGATCAGCCATGATCATATTGAATGGCGGTGCAGGCTCGAAGGGCCGAATGGCCTACTCCTGCACCTAATTTCTATGTTTCTATGATTCTAAATGGGTCAGGCCATGGGAGCCGGGATGTGGGGATGGAGTTGGAGGGGCGTTGCCCCGGCAACAGGTGTGGGCTGCTCCGCTGGGCGGGGTGATGCGGGGCGGGGCTGGGCCGCGATGTCAGTCACACAGGGGGGCGGGGTCTGGGGCAATTCTACTGTGGGCGGGGCCACGGTGATGACACGTTGGGCGGAGCGGAGGCGGGGCCCTTGGAGGCACCCTGGTGATGACGCGCCCTTTGGGCGTGGTCATGGTGATGACGCGGTGGGCGGGGTCGGAGAGATGACGCGGGGGGCCGGGCCTAGCCCAGCCTGCAGCCGAAGCCGAAGCGGGCGAGGCAGAGCCAGCGGCGGCGGAGCCACAGGGACAGCGAGAGCCGATGGAGCTGGAAAACATCGTGGCCAACACGGTGCTGCTCAAGGCCAGAGAAGGTAGCCGACGCCTCGGGCCCGCCGTGGCCGCCGGCCGGCGTGGGGGTCGCGGTGTTGCGGCCGCCGGGAGGTCGAGGCCGCGCCGCTGAGGGCCGGTGAAGCTGATCCCGAGTCTCCCCTCCCCCGCTGCACTCGGGTCCATGGCCAGGCCAGGCCGCACCGCACCTAGCCTGACCCCCTGGCCCCGACCCCGACCTCCCCCCGGCCTGGCCGCCCCTCCTCAGTCCCTGCGTCCGAGGGAAGCAGCTCTCCGCCTCCTCCCCCCCCCCCCCCACCGCCGCCCTCTTCCCCCCGTCCCCCCCCACCGCCCTCTTCCCCCACCCCACCGCCCTCTTTCCCCCCGTCCCCCCCCCCACCGTCCTCTTCCCCCCCGTCCAGTTCTCCCCCCCGTCCAGTTCTCCCCCCCCGTCCAGTTCTCCCCCCCCGTCCTCTTCCCCCCCACCACCGCCGCCCTCTTCCCCCCCCGTCCCCCCCCACCGCCCTCTTCCCCCCCCCACCGCCCTCTCCCCCCCCCCCCCCGCCCTCTTCCCCCCCCCACCGCCCTCTTTCCCCCCCCACCACCAGCCCTCTTCCCCCCCCCCACCACCGCCCTCTTCCCCCCCCACCACCGCCCTCTTCCCCCCCCCACCACCGCCCTCTTCCCCCCCCCCACCACCGCCCTCTTCCCCCCCCGCCCTCTTCCCCCCCACCACCGCCGCCCTCTTCCCCCGTCCCCCCACCGCCCTCTTCCCCCCCCACCGCCCTCTTTCCCCCCCCCACCGCCCTCTCTCCCCCCCCCCCCACCGTCCTCTTCCCCCCCGTCCAGTTCTCCTCCCCCGTCCAGTTCTCCCCCGTCCAGTTCTCCCCCCGACCTCTTCTCCTTCCCCCCCGACCTCTTCTCCTTCCCCCCGACCTCTTCTCCTTCCCCCCCGACCTCTTCTCCTTCCCCCCGACCTCTTCTCCTTCCCCCCCCGACCTCTCCCCTCTTCTCCCCCCCCCCCGTCCCCTCCCCTACCCCCCCGTCCTCTTCTCCCCCCCCCCCGTCCTCTCTTCTCCCCCCCCCCCCCGTCCTCTTCTCCCCCCCCCCCCCGTTCCTCTTCTCCCCCCCCCCCCCCCAGTCCTTTCTCCCCCCCCCCCCCCCGTTCCTCTTCTCCCCCCCCCCCCCCCCCGGTCCTCTTCTTCCTCCCCCCCCCCCTCGTCCTCTTCTCCCCCCCCTCCGTCCTCTTCTCCCCCCCCGACCTCTTCTCCCCCCCCCCCCCGTCCTCTTCCCCTTCCCCCCCCGTCCTCTACCCACCCCCCCGTCCCCTTCCTCTTTCCCCCCATCCCCCTCCGTCCTCTTTTCCCCCCATCCCCTTCCCCTTCCCGTCCTCTTCTCCTCCCCCCCCGTCCCCTTCAACCCCCCCCGTCCTCTTCTCCCCACCTGTCCTCGTCTCCCCCCGTCCTCTTCTCTCCCCCCGTCCTCTTCTCTCCCCCCCCCCGTCCTCTCTCTCCCCCCCCCCGTCCTCTTCTCCCCCCCCCGTCCCTCTTCTCCCCCCCGTCCTCTTCCCCCCCCGTCCTCTTCTCCCCCCCCCGTCCTCTTCTCCCCCCCCCGTCCTCTTCTCCCCCCCCCAGTCCTCTTCTCCCACCCCCCGTCCACTCCCCCACCCCCCCCCCCGTCCACTTCCCCCCCCCCGTCCACTTCCCCCCTTCCCCTTCCTCTTTCCCCCCGTCCCCTTCCTCTTTCCCCCCGTCCTCTTCCTCTGTCCCCCCCCCCGTCCTCTCCCCCCCCCCGTCCTCTTCCCCCCCCCCCGTCCTCTTCCCCCCCGTCCCCTTCCCCCCCCGTCCCCTTCCTCTTTCCCCCCATCCCCTTCCCGTCCTCTTCCCCCCCTCCCCGTCCTCTTCCCCCTTCCCCTTCCCCCCCCCCCCCCTTCCCCTTCCCCCCCCCCTTCCCCTTCCCGTCCTCTTTCCCCCCCTCCCCCCCCCCCGTCCTTTCATCTCTTTTTTTTTTCATTTCCTTGCCCCCCCCCTCACTCCCCTCTCCAATTACCCCGTTTTGTAATGCATTAAACCTGCATCCAATGGGTAGTGTGTCCTCTGTATTCCCTTCTCTTTTCGGCCCTACTTATTCTGATGTGGTTAGGACTCAGTGCTTCAGTTTGTGAAATGGTGTGGATTTTACTTGCAGTGTGATCTGTTTGCTTATCTTGGTGATTATATTTGTGTACATAGGATCAGCCATAGGGCAAATGCACTGTAATTTCAACATTCAGTGTTGATAATAAATACGGCATTCAGCGACTGGTAAGAGGACAGTCTACTGTCTGTGTGCACAGTGAAGGCTCCAAGTGCCAGGCGTGGAGAGAGTATTTGCAATTGTGGAGAGTCCAAAATCAAAGGAAAAAAATCTCATAAAAATTAAAAAAAATCACAAGAGGGTTATCTACCCTGAAATTATGACAGTGGTTGGCACAAGGAATAGTTGATGTGTCGAACTTTTGTTTTTGATTGCTTCTGGGATGTGGATGTTGTGGTGTGTTCTTGGGATGGTGACAGGTTGCTGCTTTGCGTTGCGACATCGTAATGGTATTTCCACTTAGCTGTTTGTGTTTCCAGCATTTAGACCCAACGACAATGAGGAAATAGTTACACATTTTCAGTTCATATTGGTGCTCACCAATGGGTGTACTGACAATCTGGGCTCCAAGATGTTATTGAGACCTTCGCTGAAGCATGTAAAAATCATAGCCAGGCTGTACGATGACCAAAATGACCAAGATACTCAAAATGCGGCATTTTGCGGCATGCGCTCTAAGGAGTGCAATCCTACTTGCCTCATCTCATAGCTCACGCACGCAAGTGATCACCGCTCCTCTGTGCACTGCTCCTTGGATGGATTTGGTTACCTAGACGTCCTACCAGTTCCATGGTTCGGATCCTGTATCCCTCTCGATACCACCTCTTCCCTAGACGACAATGTGCCATTATGGACTCCACCCTTCCCTGGTCATCTGTTGCTGACCCTGATTTGCTCTGGCCTTTTCCTACCTCCAGCCCTCCCCCCCCCCCCCTTACTATCAGTCTGAAGAAAGATTCCGTCCCTAAAGGTCACCCACTCTTTTTCTCCAGAGATGCTGCTTGACCCACTGAGTTACTCCAGTGTTTTGTGTCTGCCTTCGGTATAAACCAGAACCTGCCGTTCTTTCCTATATTGGAATTGAACCAATGCTAGGAGTTCCAGCACAACTGAGTGGGCCAGTCAATCGGAAAACTTTCTGTCCTGGGCCTTCTCCATTGTCAGAGTGAGGCCAAACGTAAATTGGAGGAACAGCACCTCGTATTTCACTTAGCCAGCTGACAATCCAGTAGTATTGATATTTCTAACTTCAAGTAACCCTTGCATCCAGTCTCTCTCCACCCTAGTCGTCGTACTAGTTTCACTGTCGCCCTCCACATTTCCTTGATCACCGTTGCTGGCTTTGATTTGCTTTTTTGCATATCGTTCATTCACTTGTTCTATATACCTTTCCATATCTCTAGTTTCCCTCTCCTGTCTCTGTCTGAAGAAGGGTCTCAACCCAAAACGCTGCCTATTCCTTTTCTCCAGAGATGCTGCCTGACCTGCTGAGTTTCTCCAGCTTTTGTGTCTATCTTCGGTGTAAACCAGTATCTGCAGTTCCTTCCGACACAATCAGAAAGCATTCATAATTTTAATCACGTGCATCAGCTCAGGAGACACGCTGGCTACATTTTCTCGTTGTTTGTTTGCTGCCTGTATGGCTGCACTTCCTTTGTGCTTTCTTGCTGGTGCTGTTTGCTGTCAAATACATTGAAGAAGCATTAGGCTAATGGACAGGTTAATTTTTATAAACTTTAAAGAAAATTGAAGATGCAAGCAATTAATTCAAACAAAATGTAACGTATTGTTTAAGATAAAAAAGAAAATGCTGGAAGCATTCAGTAAGTTATACTGCTGGGTAGCAGGCCCTTCGGCCCAATGTGCCACTGCTGACCCAGTTGCTTCCTGAGTAAGTCTCACTTTACTGAACTTGACCTATATCCGACTGAACCTTTTCTGAGGAAGCACCAGTTCAAATGTCTCTTAACCATTGTTATTTACCCGCTTTACCGCTTTTAACTGCTCATTCCACGTTCTGGTGAATTAAAAGCTTGTTCATTTCAAACTCTCCCAGCGTTCTTTCCCCCCCCCCCCCCCCACCCCCATATTTACAATGAATCTGAAGAAGGGTCCCGACCCGAAACGTCACCTATCCATGTTCTCCAGAGATGCTGCCTCACCCACTGAGTTACTCCAGTACTTTGTCTCTTTTTTTGCTTAATCACTGTCAGACCTCCAGGGTTCAGTCTAATGAACCTTTGTCGCATTCTCTCTGTGGCAACATTATTTATTTTTTGGGATAAAACGTTCAAAACTGCATGCACTGGTCTAAATGTGGTGGTCTTATATAATTATCACATGGCAATCTTGCTCCTGTGGGCAAATCTCTTAAGTCCAACATACATTGCAGAAGTGGAGAATGGCAGCCAATTTACTGCCAGTGGCTCAGATGTGCAACTGGTCAAGCTGCTGCATCTCAGGTTAGTCTAGCGCAGCATCTAGTGCTGCATCTCAGGTTAGTCTAGCGCAGCAACTCTACTGCTGCACAACTGTGCCGCCTCTTTTGAATAATGATCCATTCTCGTTATGTTTTAAAGCACTTTTGATTTCTTGTGGATATAAACATAAGACCAAAAGACACCGCAGAATTAGGCCATTCAACCCATCAAACCTACTCCTCCATATAATTATGGCTGATCTAGTTTTTCCCCATTCACCTGCCTTCTCTCTGTAGCCTTCGAAGCTCTTACTAATCGAGCTATCAATTTCCACCTCAAAAATACTCAACGAGTTGGCTTCCACAACCGTCTGTGCCAATTAATTCCACAGATTCCTCCTCATCTCCATTTTGAATTGACATCCTTTTATTCTGAAGCTGTGCCCCCTGGTTCTAGACTCCCATTACTGGAAACATCCTTTCCATGTCCACTCTAGTTACGGCCTTAAACTATTTGGCTTAAATGAGATCTCTCCTCTTTCTTCTAAATTCCACTGAGTACAGGCCCAGGAACAAATTAAAAAAAGGCTTTCATTCATATTTTAACTCTTAGGTGGAATTCCTGAGTATTCCGGCCAATACATATGTTCATTGTAACAATGCAGTAACAGGGTTTATGGTCATTATCAGTGTTTGGGGTACTGGCTGCAGTATTTTGTTTTTAGCAGTAGCTATTGCATTTCGAAAGTACTTCCTGAGCTTGCAGCAAGAGCCACAGCAATGCAAAATATTCTTTGGAATATGCCTTGCATGGAATGAAGTACTGTTGAAATGTTAGTCGCAATTGTAATCTTTTATTGTTTGATTTCTTATCCCGCTTTACCCTCCCACATTGGATGTTCTTGGAGATTCTCTTCCTGTTGGCTTTGGAAATGTGATACCTCAAGGGTGGTCTGCTCTTGATTACATGGCAATAAAGGTTTACAGACAAGGACTGACTCCAACTAGGCAACCGACCCAGCTCCATTTGAAAGCTTCAAATTACTGATTGGGCGTTCGACTTATTATCAAACCATCTACCCACTCTTTGATAACTGGAATCAGATTTCTAACTCTTGTAAATTCCAATGGTGTTCGCAGTAGCCGTACAAAATAAAACGATCTACTGGCCATTAGTCTGTTTGTCAGTTTACAATGTGTATGAAGGAACTGCAGATGCTGGTTTACACCGATGATAGACACAAGAGGCAGCATCTCTGGAGTAAAGGAATAGGTGATGTTTCGAGTCGAGACCCTTCTTCAGACAGTGTGAAGGAGGACTTCTTCATACTGAAGAAAGGTCTCAACCCGAAACATCACCTATTCCTTTTCACCAGAGATGCTGCCTGACCTGCTGATTTTGGTCAATCGATTTTCAATCTTCATTTAGCCGGTAAAGTTTTCATTGTGCTGTCTTGATACACTCATTCTCCCCTTAAATGCTAAATAAATGCTTTGAAATCTCAACCAGTCAGGCAGCATCTGTGGAAAAATAAATGTTTTATGGAGTCGTACAGTGCGGAAACAGGCTCTTCGGCCCAATTTGTCCATTCTGACCAAGATACCCTTTAACTGCAGTCCCATGCTGTATATCTAAACTAAACAGGAGGACAGTAGGTGGGGAGAATAATGAAAATCAAAATGTCCTCTTCGTGTGAGTGAGTTTCCTCTGAGTGTTCTGGTTTCCTCCCACATACCAATGTCATGCAGGTTTGGTGGTTGATTGTAGCCTTTGTAAATTGCCCCTGAGGTGCAGGAAGTGGATGCGAAAGTGGGATAACATAGAACTAGTTTAGTTTGGAGATACAGCGTGGAAACAGGCCCTTTGGACAACTGAGTCTGTACTGACCAGCGATCCCTACACACTAACACTACCCTACACACACTAGGGATAAGTTAAACTGGCCGTATCAGACTGGAGGTAATATTCCTCCAATTGCTGCCCCCGAGATCTGTCAATCGAGTCCATAGATCAATTTTTAAAAAAAATTAATTAAATTGAACAAATTGCATAGCTTTTCGTTGACCGTGCCAAATCTCTGTAGAGTTGACCCCACATTTCACTGCAATCTCTCTGAGGACTTGCTGGCGCTTCAGCTTTGACCTCTTGCCCGATCGCTGTTAGCATGGCCTTGTGCTGCCAAGCTGCAGGGATTGCTTCCATCAGCATTGACCCTGTTCTGTGTGATTATGCTGACACACAGCATTTAGACACAGTATTTCTTTCTTTTTTAAAGTTGTCAACTTTTTGTTGGGCGGATGAACTTTTGTCAGAGATAGACACAAAATGCTGGAGTAACTCAGTGGGGGGACAGGCAGCATCTCTGGAGGGAAGGCATGGGTGATGTTTCGGGTCCCTTCTACAGACTCAAGCATTTTGTGTCTATCTTCCATTTAACCCAGCAGCTGCAGTTCCTTCCCTCACTTACTAAAGTTTAGTCCAGGCATATTCAAATCGTCTGGCTCTATGGGATTTCAATTTGATTCATGTCATTAGTCCTGGCCACTTAAAATGTTGGAGTAACTCAGCAGGTCAGGCAGCATCTCTGGAGAAAAACAACAGGCGACGTTTTGGAACCGAAACATTGCCTACTCCTTTTCTGCAGAGAAGCTGCCTAACCCACTGAGTTACTCCAGCATTTTGAGTCTACCTTTGGTGTAAACCAGCATCTGTAGTTCTTTCCAACACACTTAAAATGCTAGTTTAATACTAAACAGTAATAGTTCCAGTGTGGGGAGTAGCTGTAATGGGCTTCCAGGGATGGTACTGGAGGCATCTATAAATGGTGGCATTGAAGAGGCTTTTAGATATGCACATGGATATGGAGAGATACGGCTCACGTGCAGGCAGAGGACATTAGATCGACTTGGTCTTGTGTTCAGCATAAACATTGTGGGCTGAAGGGGCTGTTCATGTACAGCTCTATGTTGAGAGGAGAATTCTGTCACCCTAACACTCAAATGCCATCTTGCACTATTTAAAGTGGTTGCCAATGCTAGTTGGATGTGTTCTTGACTATCTCAATGGTTCAAAGGTTTATTTATTATTACTTGTCCCAAGGTACAGTGAGATTGTTTTTTGCATGTAGTTCAGTGAGATTATTGCCATGCATGCTTAAGTACAATACCGGGTTAGCACATCAAGCATAGAAACAGCCCACTAGGTCTAAATGCAATAGGCGCCAGGTTTTGGTGACATTTCACAGTCCCAGCTGCAGCTGCCCATCAGCCAAGGCTTGTTGCAGTCGTTATCTCCATCCGTTCGTCCTGTGAACCGTCGTCCCTCTCCTTTCCTGGCCCATCGTCAACTTTCATTGTCATGGTATAGAAAGGAACTGCAGATGCTGGTTTATATCGAAGGCGGAATCAAAGTACTGGAGTAAGTCAGTGGGTCAGGCAGCATCTCTGGAGGGAAAGGATGGGCGACATTTCAGGCCGGAACCCTTCTTTGGACCTGAAGGCAAATGCAAGGGTTTTCAGCCAGCACACGATCTTAAAATGGCGATAATCTTGTGTTGTCCCCAATGGGACCTTGCATTGCATAATGTGACTGCAACCAACCTGCTGGCAAGCACTTTGGGGACCCGTGTTATCTTTTGTGCAGGACAATTCTTGGGTGATGTTGATTTGTGGGATTAATAGTGGTCAGAGGTTGGAGCCCGTCCACTCTGTCTGTGCTTTCAGTGACCGTAAATTGACCCCAGAGCACTCTATGGCTATGGACAGATAATTCTATCTATAGTCAGTGTTCTGCTCACCATATGTAATCTACTCTGATGCCTCCTCCCCTGTGCATTGGTGTTTTTAAAGCTTCAGACTATTAATGGGCCTGTGTTCTTTTTCTCTCTGCTTGTCTTAAGCAGTCGTATGTCAGACTGGGCTGGCGGTATTGCTCTGAGTCTAGGGAGGTGGCACTTGAGTGTCGAAGTTGGGGCAGGCGTGTCCTCAAGAGGACTGATG
Source organism: Amblyraja radiata (assembly GCF_010909765.2). Classification (NCBI taxonomy): domain Eukaryota; kingdom Metazoa; phylum Chordata; class Chondrichthyes; order Rajiformes; family Rajidae; genus Amblyraja; species Amblyraja radiata. The sequence continues at coordinate 93,854,997 of NC_045958.1, read as the reverse complement.
CTCATTGGACTTTGACATACTTCCATACTTGTTATTGCGACATCTGTGGCCTGCATGACTGAAAACGAAATGTACCCTGGAATAATGTCTTGTTTATTGGGTCCAATGGTTTGAAGCACCAGTGGTCATGAACCCTTTCCATTTGGAAATAAAGGTAAAAGATTTACGAGGATGTTACCAGGTCTGGAGGGTTTGAGTTACAAGGAGAGGCTAGGTAATAACAAGGAACTGCAGATGCTGGTTTCTACCAAAGATAGACACAAAGTGCTGGAGTAACTCAGCAGGTCAGGCAGCATCTCTGGATAGAAGGGATGGCTGGTTTCCAGCATTTTGTGTCTATCTGTTGCTTAGAAATGATGTGATTCCATGAGGGATACCTGGATAGGCTGGGTCTATTTTCCTTGGAGCATAGGACACTGTGAGGTGACCTTATCAAAATCATGAGAGGAATAGATAAGGTGAATAGCTACAATATTTTACTCTGGGTAGGGGAGTCTAAAACTAAAGGGTACAGGTGAGTGGGGAAAGATTTAAAAGGAGTAAGTTTTTCCACACAGAGGGCTGTCCGTTCATGGAAAAACTGCCAGAGGAAGCAGTCGAGGCGGGTACAATTACGACATTTAAAAGATGTGTGGATAGTTATGTGGGTAGGAAAGGCCCTCAGGAAGGCCCTCAGCATCCATAAGGACTCATCACACCCCTGCCACGGTCTGTTTCAACTACTTCCCTCCGGCAGACGTTACAAGGCCTTCTACGCCCGAACCTCCAGACTCAGGAACAGTTTTATCCCAAGAGCAATTGCGGCTCTGAACCGGCCCTAATGAGTGCCCCCCCACCCACTCCCTTTGGACAGTCTCCCTCAGATGGTCACGTCAATCAATTCAGCTTGCTTATTTATGTATTGTATTTATTTACCTTTCTTGTGCATCAGTGGAGCTGCACACTAAATCTCGTTGCACTGACGTGCAATGACAATAAAAGATATATTATTATTATTATTATTATTAAAGGTTTGCTGGGGTACGGGCCAGGCAAATGGGACTAGGTCGGTTAGGGAACTTGGTCAACATGGATGAGATGGGCCAAAGGGCCTATTTCCATGCTGCACAGCTCTGAGGTGCCAGATTGGTGTTCCATGTAGCATATCTTGACTCTGCATTTTTAGCCAAATTGTTTAAATATATTAAATTAATTGCTGGGTTTTGTATTTATGGGAAGAGAATTGCAAAGGTGAGATCATGTTTTTAAAAAGTTGTGGAACCGTGGTACAGATGGCTCCATCCAAGACCACAAGAAATTTCAGGCACATCCCAGACCATCACACAAACCAATCTCCTCCCGTTCAGTTTCAGTTTCACTTTAATTGTCCTTGATTATTCTGAACCACTCTTCCATTGACTAGGCAACTCCACCAGCATAATCAAGGTTGTCTCCTCCCTCTTCCCCCCTCTCCCATCAGGCAAGATATGCTGAAGTGTGAAAACGCCCACCTCGTGATTGAGGGGCACTTTCTTCCCAGCTGTTATAAGGCAAATGTACCATCCTGCCGACAACTGGAAAGCAGTCCTGAGCCACTAACTACCTCATTTCGAGACCCTCGGATTATCTTTAATCGGATTTTACTGGATGTTATTTTGCACTAAAGTCATTCCCTTTATCATGTATCAGTACACTGGACGGCTCAATTGTAATCATGTATTGTCTTTCCACTGATGGGTTAGCGCGCAACAAAAGCTTTTCACTGTACCTCGGTACATGTGACAAACTAAACTAACTGAACTTAACTACAATGGAATGTGTATACAGTTCTGGTTGACATTTTATTAAGGATGTGGAGTCACTTGTGAGAGTGCACAAAGGAATTTGATCCACAACTGTGAAATTGGGGAAGAGTGAACATTCTGTTCCTCCTCTCTTGAAAGGACAAGGTCAAGGATGACCCTAATCGAAGTCTTTAAATTTTTAGTTTTTTGTTTTGATTGGGTAACCACAATGTTGTCACATATGTGTGAATGGAATCTGTCATCTTAAGATGTAAACCAGCATTTGCATTTCTTTCTGCACTTGCATTCTGAAATAGCAAGAATGTGGAACTAGGTTTCACCACTTTGATGCATTCTCAATGAATTAAGGGAAAGGTGGCTCAAAGTATAATAAGAAAATTAAGAGCTTTTAGTTTGGATTAGAGATGCAGCGTGGTAACAGACCCTTTGGCTGACCAAGTCCATGCTGACCAGAGATCACCCCATACACTAGCACTATCCTATACACTAGGGACAATTTACAGAAGCCAATTAACTTACAAACCTGTGCTTCTTTGGAGTGTGGGAGGAAACTGGAGCTCTGGGAGAAAACCCATGCTGTCACAGGGAGAATGTACAAATCCTGTACAGACAGCACCCGTAGTCAGGATCGAACCCAGGTCTCTGGCATTGTAAGGCGGCTTTTCTAATGGATTTGGAAGGAGCATGAAATGATGTAGAATAATTGGCTGGGTTGCATGTTCTGTGTATCTGCACCTGGAAAAACACTGTGCTCTGTGATGTGAGACCACTTTTGTGATCTTCTATAAAGATGACCAGCCTGAAGATAAACTTGGGTAGATGCATTCAAGGGGAACCTAGCAACATACTCAAGGATGTAAGGAATGAACAAAGTGCTGATGGGGTTAAAGAGGTGGGATTGGCTCACGTGGAGCTATACATACCAGCATAAAGGAGAATCGCAGGAAGGAAGCCATTTGGCCCATTGAGTTGTTATTTGCTGTATGCTAGAATGATTAGGCTCATCCCTCTCCACAGTCGTGCGCATTTATTACGTGTTAAAAAGTTTCCTTGTGAATTCCACGATTTAATCTGCATCCATTATTTCTGTTGGCGGAGCATTCCTGTTCCAAACCACTTACAGTATATCACGTTTGTTCATTGCCTTCATTCTGTATCCTTGAATTCTTGATCCTTTGGCTCAAAACCAAATAGCGAGCAGCATTGTAGAAAGTATCGTAGGTAATTGCAATGTGGCTTGGGATGGCAATTTCAATGCACAGGAGTGCAAGAGGCTGCAAAGATACAGCACAGAAACAGGCCTTTCAGCCCGCAGACCATTGATCACTCATTCACATTAGTTCTGTGTTATCCCACTTTCACATCCACTCCCTACTCACGTGGGGCAATTTACAGAGGTCAATTCACCTACAAACACATACGTCTTTGGGATGTGGGAGGAAAGCGGAGCGCCCGAAGGAAATCCACGCGGCACAGGAAGAATGTGCAAACTACACAAATCTACACAGACGGCACCCGAAATCAGGATGGAACTCTGTTCTCTGGCGCTGAGGCAGCGGCTCTACCAGCTCTGCCAATGTGCCATCCTGATTTCTTTAGCAGTGTGTTTGTTTGTGTGATACTGCTTCAAGCAACATTTTTAATGTACTTGTATCTCAATAGTTGGACAATAAACTTGACTGTATTTCTATGACAGAGTTTCTCTCTGTCAAGAAGATACATAATCTTAAAAGACTTCTATCAGAACAGATATCAAGTGCCTCTGTACAAGAAAGAACAGCCAAAGTTTCTCTAGTTGATCTGCATAGCTAGAATTCTTAATTTCTGTTGAAATTCTTGTAACAGCTGGGCTAAATGCCCTGATTCTGTACTGTACATACAACTTGCACAGAAGAATGTGCAATCGAGAATTCAGCATAGATTGTGATTGTTCGTATTATATATATTGTGCCTTTGGGGAAATTGCTTGCCTCTTTGGTGCGGTTTCTAAACCGTTAGGTATCCTTTGTAAAACCTCAGAAGGTACACAAAATTGCTGGAGAAACTCAGCGGGTGCAGCAGCATCTATGGAGCGAAGGAAATAGGCGACGTTTCGGGCCGAAACCCTTCTTCCTCTCTCCGGAGACAGTTTCACAACCTATCTCCTCTTTGTAAAACCTCTTCTGGTGTGATAATTGAGTTGTGAACTGAAAGCCATTAGGATTTCATTTTGAAGGCAGGGCTGGGTGTGTGCGTCTCTGTGCAGTGGAACAGAAGGTTTTTATTTGGCTTTGGCACGTTTCCACTTCCTCATCTTGGAGAACAGTAGTCCCTCAAACTTTCAGTTTGTTTAGGTTTTGTGTAGGGCGGATTGGAGAGCTGCCACTGGATTCTCCAGCTCTGTTCAGGCTTATCCTGGAGACTCGTGAGCTGTACACTGCATGGTATAGGGTGGGACGGTCACAATTTTCTTCCCCTCCCCATTGTTAACCAGTCCTGGTTCGTTGGAGGAAATTGACTTGCTTGAAAAATGTGATTTGTTTATCCAGATTAGCCATTCGGGTTAGCGTCGTATACCACCTGCTGCCACTGCAACAAATTGTCTTTGTCGGCTGCTTCCTCTTTTTTTCTGTTTTATTGAGAGATGTCATGGAAACTTGAGAAACTTGTGCCTTCACAATGCAAAGGAAGAGGGAGGATCCACAGTTCTGCCCTCTCGTATATTTGCGTCTTTAGCTGTCAAGAGAGTGTTTAATTGTCTTGCGTACCGGCAACGGAACAATGAAACTCTTACTTCCTGCAGCCTTGCAGGTCCGTTGCTGCAATAACACGCAGATAAATGTACAGTAATAAAGAGTAATGTAAGCAAACCAGACCAGTTGGTAATGCAATCAAAACAAAGTCCATAGTCGATCTAGTCCGGGATACGAGCAACGAGAACTCCTTGTATCTACAAGGTTTAAAAGGATGTGGGTAAACATGGGCAAATGGCTCTATCTTAGTCATAGAGTCATACAGTGTGGAAACAGGCACATTGGCCCAACTTGCCCACACCGACCAACATGCCCCATCTACACTAGTCCTAATCCTGTCTGCTTTTGACTCTTTGCCTGTCCTATCAATGTACCTGTCTAAATGTATCAAAACCTCTTTGTTCTCATATATTCTAAGCCTGGCTCATGAAGACAAATATCGCATATATCTTCGCCACCTTGCACAGCCAACGGGAACTTGTTCTTCATATTCTCTAGTGACTTGCCATTCATTGTGTACGTTGTACGCTTATTAGTCACACCAAAGTGAATCACCGCCACGACTCTGCCCAATTGATCAACACCAATATCGACATTTGCAAACTTTCCAATCGTACTTCCTATATTCATATCCAAATCTTTAATTTATCTCTCTACTCGCTAACAACCATTAGCTTGCTAAGCTGTGAATTTAATTGAACTGCTGACAAAGCATTTAAAGGACAGATACAAATCATCAACCCAACGAGTCCACGACAGCGTAAACTCCAACATGAGCCTCCTCCCACTTTAGTACTTCTAATTGCACAAAAATAATAATCTTTGAATTCAAAGGGCCTGAGCTGCAGGGTGAGGTTGGGCAGGCGAGGACTTTATTCCTTGGAGTGTAGGAGGCTGAGGGGTGATCTGATAGAGGTGCATAAAATTATGACAGAAATAGATGGGGTGAATGCCCTGGGCAAGGAAATCAAGAATCAGAGGACGTAGGTTCAAGGTGAGAGGGGAAAGATTTAATAGGAACCCAAGAGGTAATTTTTTCACTCATAGAGTGGTGGGGATGTGTCAGGTTGTTGAGGCAGGTACTATAACAGCAGTTAAAAGACACTTGGACAGGTACATGGATAGGAAAGGTTTTGAGAGATACGGGCCAAATGTGGGCAAATTGGACTAGTAGTTTAGATAAAATTGCACAGCATGCCGCCCTGATAAAATTACACTATCTCATGATAAAATTACATGATAAAATTAATGATAAAATGACACAGCATCTCCCTGATAAATCTTGATTTTGGTAAAAGACCTCGGGGCTACAAGATCATGAAGAGTGGCATACAATGGCTTTTATGCAAGACAAATGCGCGTGTGGTTTTTCTGGCTTGTACATTGGCACCTCTTTCACTGCAAGGGCCAGGCAACTACAAGATGTGAATGCCAGTTTGCCAGCCTCAATTATCTCCACTGACTGATGTCCATGGCCAACAGGTTGAGCAAGATATCTGTACAACCTCAGGCTGTCCTGAGGGCTTTATGTTAAATTAAGTTCATTTGTTAATGAGAGAAACACAGCCAATATGTGGCCACAAACAGAAACATAACTAAACAACCAGAATTTTTTATTTTGCAAGGTTCTTCAGAGGATATATATCAGCCAGAGCAGGTGGAAAACCAACTGTGTGCATTTGGCATCTGAGGGCAAATTAAGCTGTTGTGTAATGCCTCACGGGAAAGGTGTGTGGGCAAAAATAAATCCATGCTAAAGGTCACTTTTATTTGTAACAACTGGCAAATTGAAGGTGAGGGTGTGTTTAATCGTGACACAGGCCAGAAGATCGACCCTACACAACCTGGCCACATCTTGTTTTTGCATCGGCTGCCAATTTGACAGCGACATGATTACGACTTATTAATCCTTTTAAATGATGTTGGCTGTGGAATAAATATTACGCAGGACACCACAGAGAACTCCCCAGCTGCCCTTCTGCAAATTTCATTTCCATCTGCGTGGGCAAACACAACTTTGTTTCAGTGTCAAAGATGGACACAAAATGCTGGTGTAACTCAGCAACGTCTCTGGAGAAAAAGAATATGGTGACGTTTCAGGTTTGTTGCTCAACTTAGAAACAGGCCAACCACATCCCTACCACCATTTGTATCCATCTACACTAATCCCATTTAGAGCAATAGAGTTAAACAGCACAGAAACAAGACTCGTCCACGCCGACCAAGTTGCCTAACCAAGCTAGTCGCATTTGCCTACGGCTCGCCATTGTTCATGGTATTGTTTTTCTCTGGAACGTTTGCACTACAATGCTGGAAAACTATATTCTGCCCTTCGGTATTTTTCGTTTCACTCTACCTGTTGTAGTTGTGTATGGCTTGATTGTATTCATGTGTAGTATTATCTGATTTGACTGGAAAGTACACAAACTAAAGCTTTTCACTGCATCTCAATAAACACGTCAACAATAAACAAATACTAATCAAAAATAGAGACAAAATGCTGGAGTAACTCAGCCTGTCAAGCAGCATCTCCGGGGAACATGGATGGGTGACATTTTGGGTCGGGCCCTTCTATTGTATTAACTACTAACTAATTCCTGTCCTCTCCATATACCTATTTAACCGTAATTTAATTGCTGCAATTGCATCCAATTTACCAACATTCAGTCTATAGCTTTCAACGCCATTCAATTCAAGTTTATTAACCCATCTTACTTTAGTCTAGAGATGCAGCATAGAAGCAAGTCCGCGCTGTCTAGCCACAGCCCGTACACACACATTCTATCCTACGCATTCAGGGCAACCTACAAGCATGCACATCTTTGGAGTGTGGGAGGAAACCGAAGCATGCAGAAAAAATCCACAGGTCACAGGAATACCATACAAACTCCGCACAGACAATACCTGAGATCAGGATTGAACCCACGTCTCTGGCACTGAGGCAATGGGAGATCCTGTCTCCTGAATTTTTTGAGGAAGTAACCAAGATGATAGGGCAGTAGGTACTGATTACATAGACATCAGTGAATGAATTTACCATCTGATTATTGTTCTTGTAGATGAGCCCAGAGCAATTAGGGATAACAAGGAAGATTATTTTTAAATTATCCCAAGTTGAACCACAGCTTTTATGACTGAATATGAGAATGACACCATACTTTGGATGGAGTCTCAATATCATCAGTGCTAACCATGAAGGCACCAGTGGCCACTTGAGCAAGTTTTGGAGGAAGCAACCAACTACCAGAGCATTTCCACATAGGCAAGAGTGGAAGAGGAGATAGAGCTTTATGCAACTGCACCTCTCACCAAGCTCTTTGGAGTTGTATGCCTGGGAGGTAGACACAAGCCATAGAGCAGATGATGCAGAAACGTCACGCCTGTCCCGCTGAGTTACTCCAGCTTTTCGTAACTATCTCCGGTTAAACGAATAGTCAGGCAGGGATCTTGTTGCCCCAGAACTCCCAGTGATGACCACTGCAACTGTAGAGGTCGAGTGAAAAATAGAACAGACTGTATAACAAGACCCTCAAGGTCAGATGTTTCAGTCAGTGTCTGAAAATACGGCAGCACCAAATGGATTCAAGGAATAGGTTTTTAACATGGTGGCTGTGGCTGCAAAAGCACATTCTGTACTTAATGACAATGAGTATGTAAAGCACTATCTAGAACAAGCTTTTCTGATGACTTGCAGCCCTGTGCACACTACACACACTGTTTGTTAATAACACAAACTGGCTCAGTCAGTAAATATTAACGATATTATTTCAATCAGAGAGCAATTTAACCAACAGAGCTGCAAGAATGAACAAGAGAGGGTTACTAAACAGCTATTACATTCCTGAGACATTATCATCCCTTGATATCCAGACACGTTTCTTCACCTTTCTCTGACCTTTCATCTTTCTTGCGAGACAGAGCCTTCCCCCACACGCCTCCATAGATTAAATACAGTCATGGGGGCATTGTTGAACTTATGCAACCAATACAAAAGTGAAGGCAAGGGAGTCTGCACAATTAGCAAAGCTTGATTTAGCCAGATAAGTCCAAATATTCATTAGCTATTAGACTACGGGTTTAGAAATATAGCGAGTAAGCGGGCCCTTCGGCCCACCGAGACCATGCCGACCAGCGATTACCCTGTACACTTGCACTATCCGACAAACGATGGACAAATTAGCAACTTCTGGTCGGTGTGGGCAAGTTGAGCTGAACGGCTTGTTTTCACGCTGTATGGCACTGACTATACGACTCTATGAAACTTTAGGCCGCCACTGGAGTATTGTTTGCCCTTCTGGTCACCACATTATGGAAAGCAGGTTGGAGAGGCCGAGGAGGAGGTTATATTTCTCAGTGCTCAAAACACTGCCATTTGACCCGTTGAGTCTGTACCATTCACAAGGTCGCTGCCTGCCATGGAGTGAGAACTGATTGGATAGGCTGGGGTGAACATGGATGACAAGACTATTTCTTATCTACCTGCACATAATCTACATCCTTCCATTCCCTGTATATCTGCATTAGATTCCTTCAAGGATGTTTTGAGCACATTCTTGAATCGTTACCATAGCCGGTCTGCGAAGAGGGAACGGGGGGGTAGGGAGAGTGCCAAGAACCAAGAAGGACCCGGTGGGGAGGAGGGAAGGGGAGCAGCCGAGAACAAAGAGGGACCATTGGTACTCTAATACTTTTGTAACTTTGTCGGTGTCAGATACGTGACGACTCTTTGCATACTTCGTGCATTGTATGCAAAAACAAAGAATTTCACTGTACCTAGGCACATGTGACAATCAAGTGTCATTGAATCTCTTCGCATGATAAGAGTTTGTAATCCTTACAAAAAATGTACCTTGCTGTCAATGGTGCCATTAAACTGGAAAGTTATTTTCGGGATTTGTTCTTTGTGTAAAAATTGCCGGGCAAGTTTGGAGAACATAGTTCTAGGATTAAGTTGTCTCTTGGTCAATAGTTAATGTTAAATCTGAAATTGATAATATGCATAAAATTTGAGCATAATATTCAAAGTGCGGTTTAATCAAGTTCATTGCAGCTTTCCTGCTTTTCAACCCTACAATCTACAGCGTTTCCTTGTAACTTTATTAACTTAATTATCAATTTCAGCTGTTGGTTTAATTGGTATATTCTATTTAAAAGGATACTGTAAAACGTTGTCCCGTTTAGGTCATGATTTGCAGGGAGGGGAGTAGGAAGCACATAACTGACATTGGGCGTGTGAAATCTCTGTAAATCCTTGCAGGAGGACTGAATGGAAGATTAGTGAAAGGGTAATTGCTTTTAGTGCAGATGTTATTTAGATATATATTAAAAAACTAGCATTTTAGTGGCGCCTCAGGATGTCCTAAAGTGCGTTGCAGCCAATGAAACGATATGGCAGCGTGGTCACTTCTGTAATGTTATAAGTCCACAGGGAGAGGCTTCCGAAAACCTATTAGAATTGGCCTCCCTTCCTGGACAGTAATGTACTTGAGTCTCTGAGCCAAGCAACAGAGAACCAGGTGGAAAGTGATTCTGTTTGTTTGATGTAGATCGCACATTCTTTCCCTGAGGGGATGCCTCTTGCTTGCATGCCTTTCTCTCAGGATATGGGCATTGCTCACGAGGTGACCATCAATTGCCTACCCCTACTCTGAGAAACTCTTGCCTTGGGGTGGTGGGTGAGTTGCTGCTTTAACGCCAGAGACCTGGGTTCGATCCTCACCATGGGTGCTGTCTGTACAGAGTTTGTACGTACTCCCTGTGACTGTGTGGGCTTCCTCCTACACTCCAAGGAAGTGCATGTTGTAGGTTAGATGAACACAAAAATCTGGAATAACTGAGCTGGTCAGACAGCATCTCTGGAGAAAAGGAATAAGTGATGTTTCGGGTCGAGACCCTTCAGACTTCTTCAGTCTCGACCCGTAACGTCACCTATTCCTTCTCTCCAGATATGCTGTCTGACCTGCTGAGTTACTCCAGCATTTTGTGTCTTTCTTCGGTTCAAACCAGAATCGGCAGTTCCATCCCACACAGGTTGTGGGTTAATTTACTTTGGTGTGTAGGATAGTGCCAGTGTATGGGCTGATCACGGAATCAGTGGGCCGAAGAGCCCGTTTCCATACTGTATGTTTAAAGTGGTGTTCCCACAACAGTGCTGGATGGGGCTTAATGGGACACTTGATGACAGGGGGTGGGGTTTTCTACTGTTCACTCATTCATGGGGGTGTGAATGACGTGGCATTTGTTTTCCTTCTTGACCTGAAGTACCTTAGTAGGGTCAGGGACCACATTTAACTAGGCTCAGTGGGTCAGGCAGTGTCTGTGGAGGATTGGACAAGCGACATTTAGGGTCGAGACCCTTGTTCCGACCCGACCTGAAACGTCACATCCACAGATTAACTTTGTTTAGAGATACAGCATGGAAACAGGCCCTTTGGCCCACCTAGTCTATGCCAACCATGGAACACTAGTTCTATGTCTTGCCCACAAGGGGCCAATTAACCTACAAACCTGTATGTCTTTGGGATGTTGGAGAAACCTGGAGCTCCCAGAGAAAACCCATGTGGTCACAGGGAGAACGTACAAACTCTGAACAGACAGTACCCGTCGTCAGGACCGAACCCGGGTCTCTGGCGCTGTGAGTCACAGAAACATAGAAAATAGGTGCAGGAGTAGGCCATTCGGCCCTTCGAGCCTGCACCGCCATTCAATATGATCATGGCTGATCATCCAACTCCGTATCCTGTACCTGCCTTCTCTCCATACCCCCTGATCCCTTTAGCCACAAGGGCCACATCTAACTCCCTCTTAAATATAGCCAATGAACTGGCCTCAACTACCTTCTGTGGCAGAGAATTCCAGAGATTCACCACTCTCTATGTGAAAAATGTTTTCCTCATCTCGGTCCTAAAAGATTTCCCCCTTATCCTTAAACTGTGACCCCTTGTTCTGGACTTCCCCAACATCGGGAACAATCTTCCTGCATCTAGCCTGTCCAACCCCTTAAGAATTTTGTAAGTTTCTATAAGATCCCCCCTCAATCTTCTAAATTCTAGCGAGTACAAACCGAGTCTATCCAGTCTTTCTTCATATGAAAGTCCTGACATCCCAGGAATCAGTCTGGTGAACCTTCTCTGCACTCCCTCTATGGCAAGAATGTCTTTCCTCAGATTAGGAGACCAAAAATGTACGCAATACTCCAGGTGTGGTCTCACCAAGACCCTGTACAACTGCAGTAGAACCTCCCTGCGCCTATACTCAAATCCTTTTGCTATGAATGCTAACATACCATTCGCCTTCTTCACTGCCTGCTGCACCTGCATGCCTACTTTTAATGACTGGTGTACCATGACACCCAGGTCTCGTTGCATCTCCCCCTTTCCTAATCGGCCACCATTCAGATAATAATCTACTTTCCTGTTTTTGCCACCAACGTGGATAACCTCACATTTATCCACATTATACTGCATCTGCCATGCATTTGCCCACTCACCCAGCCTATCCAAGTCACCTTGCAGCCTCCTATCATCCTCCTCACAGCTAACACTGCCCCCCAGCTTCGTGTCATCCGCAAACTTGGAGATGTTGCATTCAATTCCCTCTACCAGCTGTGCCACTTTGATGCTGCCTGAACTGCTGAGTTTCTCCAGCTTTTTGCTTTTGTTCAAGATCTGCAGTGCCTTGGGTCGCCATTTGATTAGGTTGGGTAAGGATGCCAGATTTCCTTCCCGAATGACTTGTGCAACAATGCACTAACATTAAGGTCACACAAAATGCTGGAGTAACTCGGCAGGTCAAGCAGCATATCTAGAGAACATGGATAGGTGACGTATTGGATCGGGCCCCTTCGGCAGGCAATCACCATTCACCACTCTGCTCTTTGTCCATGCCTCTATATTTTTCAGTTAAATTTAAAACCTGAATCGCTTAACTTTCCCATTGCTAATATTTAGAAAAAATGCAAGGTCCAATCAAAGATTTAGATTTTTTTTGCATTTGCCGTTAAAGTTAAGGGTAATATGAAAGGCAGGTGAATAGAATTAAAATATAAAATAAGAGTGTAAATGGGATGGGAATCAGCGATATAGTTGCTTGTGGCAGCTCAGCTATCCACTAAGATTCCGGCTTGTTGGATCTTGGCCTCCATTCTACTTTCTTGACTGCTGTCCAAAATCTGTTGACTCTCCTGCAAACCACAAGTTTGACTCTTGGTCTTGAGTATGTATTTAATGACGGCCTCTGCAGCTTTTTGGAGCAGAATTCCAATGATCCTTAACTGAATGACCTCTTATTCAGATATCACTCTCTCTGGTTCCTTCATTGGACCACGAGGGGCGCCGGGGTTAGACCACCAGGGATGCTGGGGAGGTGGCAGCCCTGCCGGCAGTCTGTTCGTTTTTTCATCTTTTTGTTATATTTAGCGTTTGTTAAAAGTTTGTTTTAATGTACTTCGGTTTGTTTTATGTGGGGGGAGGAGGGAGGGGATCGGGGGAAACCTTTTTTCAAGTCCCTACCTTTCCGGAGATGTGATCAATTTTCGGCCTTTCAATCTCTGCGGCCTACCATCGCTGGAGCTGGAGACCTCCTCGGACTGTCGTGAGCCCTACCGCAGGCCGCATGCTTAACATCGGAGCAGATCCCTTGCCTGGGATCGCTCCTACCGCGGCCTGCGGACTTACCGTCAAGGGCTCGCAGTCTCGGAAGATGCTAGTCGGGAGCTCCAATGCCGCAGATGGTTCGACCGGCCCCGACGCGAGGTTCGATCGCCCGGCGCGGGGGAACTGACAACCCCCAGATGCAGGAGCTGAAGACCTCGACGCGGAGGTCCCGAACGCCGCCGGCTACGGGAGTCAAGACCGTCCCGTCAAAAGAGGGCTCGAGGCTCCGATGAAGGAGGAACAAAAGGAAGGACTTGAACTTTATTTCGCCTTCCATCACAGTGAGGAATGTGTAGGAGTCACTGTGGTGGATGTTCATGTTAAAATGTGTTTTTGAGTCTCTTGCTTTTAATTGTATGACTGACCTGGCCAGTGAAATTCCTCGTATGTTGCAAAACATACTTGGCGAATAAATTCTGATTCTGATTGCCTCTTGAGGGAACCAGCATCAATCCCATTCGAACCCTTTTTGAATCCTGAAGATTTGCCCCTTATTCTCAAAACTGCAGCTCAAACTTTTCTCAAGACTATTCCATCATCCCACGTATCAACTGACAACGCTCTCTCTTAGCTCAGTATTAATGAAGAAGCGTCTCGATCCGAAACGTCACCCATTCCTTCTCTCCAGAGATGCTGCCTGTCCCGCTGAGTTACTCCAGTATTTTGTGTCTACCTTTGATTTAAACCAGCATCTACAGTTCTTTCCTACAAAGTCAGTCATGCAGGATGAAAATGGGCCTTTCAGCCTAACTTGTGCGATTTGCCCATGTTTGACCCATGTCTCTCTAAACCTTTCCCAGGCATATGCCTGTTTTTATGTCTTCTAGGCATTTTTCTAATACCAGCCTCAACTACTTAATCTGGCAGCTCGTTCCATATATACATTATACTCTGTGTGGAAAAGGTTGCCCCTTGGATTCCCATTAAATCGTCCCTCACTAGAGAGCATAGCTATAAGGTGAGAAGGGGAGTGTTTAATGGAGATATGCGGGGCAACAATTTTTTACATGGACGGTGATGAAAACGTGGAATGCATTGCCTGGGATGGTGGTGGAGGCAGATGCGATAGTGTCAATTAAGAGGCTTTTGGAGAGGTGGAGGGATATGGATCATGTACCGGTACACGAGATCAATTCAGTTTGGCATCATGTTCGGCACAAAGATTGTGGGCCGAATGCCCCGTTCCTGTTCTGTATTCTAAGTTCTCACCTTAAACCTATGCTGTCTGGTTCATGATTTCCCTACTCTTGGAAAGAGACTCTGTGCATTCGCCCTATCTATTCCCCTTCATGATTTTATACAGATCACCCCTCAGTCAGTCACTGACGCTCCATGAAATTCTATCGTGTATTGTGTTCTTTTTATTCACATGGCTGTATGGTAATTCAAATCTCACTGTACCAATTGGTGCATGTGATAATAAATGTCTCTTGAACTCTTGCAGCTTAATGTTATCTTTCCTGTAGTAGGATGACCAAAGCTGAACATAATACAGGTGCACAACCTTTTATCCGAAAACCTTGGGACCAGACACTTCTCGGATTTCGGAATTTTTCGGATTTCCGAATGGAAGATTTTTAGCGTAGATTAGGTAGGTAGCGCGGGCGGCTTGAAAAGTCTGGAGCGGCTGCCTCCTCCCCGGAGACCGGGGAATCATTGTAAATCATTGCTTAAATGTTAGTCAGTTAGTTTGGAGGGATTTTATGTGGTGGGGGGGGGGGTGAAGGGGGAAACTTTAATTCTTAGTCCTCTACCTGGTCGGAGAGGCGGGGAGCGGGCAATGCCTTACCGGGTCGCCGTGCAGTAAGCTCCAGAGCGCTGTGGCTGCCGACTCCCAACATCGCGGAGCTGGGGGCTGCGGGCGTCCGGCCGCGGGCCGCGCCGGTTGTAGCTCCGACCCCGGCAACTCTACCCCTGGCTGCGCGGCACTCCAAATCCAGCGCCGCCCACGGCCGGACGCCCGCAGCCCCAGCTCCGCGATGTTGGGAGTCGGCGGCGGCGTCGCCGCGCTGGATTTGGAGCGCCGCGCAGCCAGGGGTAGAGTTGCGGGGGTCGGAGCTACAACCGGCGCCGCCCGCCCCAGCTCCGCGATGTTGTGTGTCAGCGGCCACAGCGCTCCGGAGCTTACCGCACGGCGACCCGGTAAGGCATTACCCGCTCCCCGCCTCTCCGACCAGGTAGGGGACTAAGAATTAAAGTTTCCCCCCTCACCCCCCCCCCCCCCCCCCTTCACATAAAAGCCCTCCAAACTAACTGACTAACATTTAAGCAATGATTTACAAATGTTTAAGTGTCTCCCCGGTCTCTGGGGAGGAGGCAGCCGCTACAATCGTACAGACCTGGGTTGACCGTGGGTCGTTTCGGGTCAAGTTTGGCGCCAAACGCGAGCTTTGGTGTGCAGACGACGTCCTGGAAAAAATGTCTGGTTTTCGGAGCTTTTCGGTTTCCGGAACTCCGGATAAAAGGTTGTGCACCTGTACTCCTGGTACAGCCTCACCAGCATGTTGATCAACTGCAATGTAACATCCCGACAGCTAACGGATGGGCTCTTGCATTTGAACAGCTGAATGTTGTCGCCTGAGACGATTCCTCTGATCCCCACTTCAGCTCTTGCTGCACCCTATCCATGGTTTTTCAGTAACACGCTGTAAAACTGTGATGCCTGCTTTATTCCCCAGAGGATCATGTGGTACAGCGTGGAGGCTTGTCTGTAGACTCCAGACACATGGAGGTATTAGTTTAGGTTATTGTCACATGTACTGAGGTACAATTAAAAAAAAAAATTTGTGTGCTATCCTGTCAGCGTTAAGACTATACATGATAACAATTAAGCTGTCCACAGTGTACAGATACAGAATAAAAGGAATAAGAAGGTGGACACAAAATGCTGGAGTAACTCTGCGGGTGAGGCAGCGTCTAGAGAGAAGGAATAAGAAATACTGCAAGGTAAAGTCAAATGAAAGATAGTCCGTGTCTCCAATTAGTAGGTATGTTGCAAAGCCTACCTGAAGCGTCTTTGAAAATCTGCCGCTGCGTGTGTGCGCGATTTTGGCGCCGTTTAGAGGGGGCGGGTTTAAAACGCGATTTTCTCTAGGCTGTTCAAATCGAAGATGTTCAGCCTAGTTAATTATTAACGAAAAATCGCTGGAAGACCCCGTCGCAAAAGCTATTATTAGGTTTAAAGGCCTCGTATAATAGTTATAGTAGTTTAAAAATCAATCTCTAAACCCGCGACCACCAGCAACCGCAGAGTCTCATAAAGCAAATAGCAGAAGTTAGGTTGTATATTTTTACATTAAAAAGGGCTTCTAAAGATCCCTTTATACAAAATTTAATATTGCGAGTAGCTCAATTTGGGCCCATTATATCGCGCAGTATTTTTCTGGGCATTTGAGGCACAAATCTACCGCAATATGAACGTTCTAAACCAGCGCGTTCCACAGGGACCCACTGGAAAGCTGATTTAAATGGGCATTTATTTACAGCAATTGAACACTGAATTCCTTCCATTTGGTCTATAAATTAATGTAAATGAGATTTAAAAATCATGTTTTATTGTGAATTATTTGTGAATATTATTTGGACATTTAGGCTATTTAAAAATGTTAATAATTTATTAAGAAATGGATAGATGTTTAGATCTAGTAATTGAAGTCTGAAATTAGCTACAATTAGGTAACTAACTAATTATATGCTTTAATTTCAGGTCATCCAAGTAAGATTATTTTATATTTGTTTCAGAATGCTTCAATCTATGATAACTGAAAATTTCATTCAGTTCTCTTAATTTTTAAGAAAGTTATGGGCTTTTGACTGTTCACGATCACAACTTTTTTGTTATGTCCATAGAAAATCAATAGGGAACAAGATGCTCATTTCCGAGTATGAAAATGGCCATAACTTTTTAAATACTTGAGATATGAAAGTGAATTAGGTGTCAAATTAAACTTATTTTTATGCTTTATCTGATGGGATAAATTACAGACT
Source organism: Amblyraja radiata (assembly GCF_010909765.2). Classification (NCBI taxonomy): domain Eukaryota; kingdom Metazoa; phylum Chordata; class Chondrichthyes; order Rajiformes; family Rajidae; genus Amblyraja; species Amblyraja radiata. The sequence continues at coordinate 93,837,840 of NC_045958.1, read as the reverse complement.
TGATTTTTAAAATCTCAAAATTTTGTAACATTGCTACAATTAGGCAGATGGTCAGCACCACTCACTGGCTGGTGAAAGGACGGTTCAGTTGCCTATTAACAACTGGGAAGCACCCGTCTCTGAATCTGGAACCTGAATCAGTCCTGGTTTCCTTCAACATTCCTCCGGACCTTGGACTTTTTCTCAGGACTGATTGGCTAAAGTGCTGTGAAACTATATTCTGCACTCTGGTACTATCTCTTCGCTCTACATGTTGAGGTTGTAGTTGGCTTGATTGTACTGATGTATAGTGGGTGGCACAGTTACGCAGCGGTAGAGTTGCTGCCTTAGAGTGCCAGATTTGTACTTCCGGTGGCGCTGGTGCCAGCTGCCTCCACCTTGCGGTATCTTTTTTTTTTTTTTTTTTTTTTTTTTTTTTTTTTGTTGTTGTTATGTTGAAGTGTGTTTTTTATGTTTTTTTTAATGTTTTAATGTTTAATGTTTTAATGTGGGGGAAGAGGGTACGGTAAGGGGGATACCGTCCTTCAGTCGCTTCCTGGAGTCGCGTCCTCACCCCCCCCAGCGGCCTACCTACTGGATTGGCGCGGCCTTTCCTGCCGGGATCGACCAGAGCTCCAGCAGCGGCGGGACAGCGCTGATACACCGCGGGGCTGGCGATGCCTTACCGGGGATCGCCGTCTGGAGCCCGGAGTGCTGGGCCTGCGGCACCGACATCCTGGAGCTGTGGTTCGCGGAGCTCCCAACGCGGGCGGCGCTGACAAACATCGTGGGGTCCTGCGACTCTGCCCGGCTTGGCCTGTGGACTCGGGAGCTGCGGACTCCGGTGGGAGGCGGCTGATCGGGTGGTCCGGGCCGCTGAGGAGGATTTTCACCGTCGGGGTTCGGGTCGGCGTTCCATCAGCCCGGCGAGAGGGCCTGAGCGGGTGCTCGGAAGGCCCCGACCACGGGTGAACATCTGGGAAGATCGGAGGGGAGGCTGGCTGGACTATGGTGCCTTCCTCACCTTGGTGCCATTGTGTTATGTTGTGTCGTGGACTTTCTGTGTTTGTGCTTTTTTTTAAATTCTATTTTATTTTTAATATGTTTTATTATTTATTATTTATTTATTTTTATGATACTGACTGTAAAGGGAAATTCATTTTGTTGTCTCTAATTGAGACAATGACAATAAATTTGAATACAATACAATACAATACAATACAGAGACCCGGGTCCGACCTTGATTATGGGTGCTGTCTGTATGGAGTTTACATTCTCCGTGTGACTGTGTGGTTGCTCCAATTTCCTCCCACATTCCAAAAACGTGCAGTTTTGTAGGCTAATTGGCTTCTGTAAATAGTAAATAGAGTGTAGACAGAATTAGTGTACTGGGTACACAAGAATGCTGGAGAAACTCAGCGGGTGCAGCAGCATCTATGGAGCGAAGGAAATAGGCGACGTTTCGGGCCGAAACCCTTCTTCAGACTGATGTACAGGGTTATTGTTGGTCGGCGTGGACTTGATGGGCCGAAGGGCCTCTTGCAGCACTGTATCTCTAAACTAAACATAGACACAAAATGCTGGAGTAAATCAGCGGGTGAGGCAGCATCTATGGAGAGAAGGAATGGGTGATGTTTCGGGTCAAGACCCTTCTTCAGACTAGTCTTATCGGATTTAATTGGATAGCACACAAACAAACATTTTTGACTGTATCTTCGTACACATGGCAATAATAAACCTAACCTTCAGGGGGAAGTTTCCAATTTGTCCCATTTGCTGGACTTTCTTTCTAGCCTAGCATTTATTTGTCCATTCTTGATGCTTATTCATTTCTCCCGTGAAAGTTGTTATCAATCAGGTTCCAATTGAGTGTGAAGGAGGCGTGATACGGGAAAGATGTTTATCAATAGATATGCAAGAACCAGAGGGGCTCAGATTTAATAAAATTCACAGGACAAGATGGGGAAAAACTTTAAATGTAGATTGAAAATAGAATACAGTCTTTCATTTAATGAAAGAAATTGATTCATGAAAGGCTCTAAGAATTATATAAATTAAAAGGAAACTATCGGCACAATGGAGCAGTGGGTGGAACCGCTCTCTTTGAGTGCCAGGGACCAGGATTCGATCCTCACCTTGGGTGCTGTCTTTGCAGAGTTTACTTGCTCCCCCTGTGACTGCCTGGGTTTCCTCCCACATCCCAAAGACGTGCAGGTTTGTAGGTTAATTGTCCTCTGCAAATTGCCCCAAGTGTGTTTAGGGAGTGGGTGGGAAAGTGGGATAATAGTGTGTGAAGGAACTGCAGATGCTGGTGTAAACTGAAGACAGATACAAAATGCTGGAACAACTCAGTGGGACATGCAGCATCTCTGGAGACAAGGAATGGGTGATGTTTCGGGCCGAGACCCTTCAGACGTAAAGTGGGATAATAGAACTAGTGTGAATGGCTGATCGCCGGTCAGCGTGGGCTCGGTAGGGCAAAGGGTCTGTTTTCAAGCTGCATCTCTAAACTAAAACTAAACAGATGGTAGTGGTGATCTTGAACTTGCAGGTCGAAACACAGTTGATCCAAACTTTCAAAATGGCACAGCAGGGAAAATAATTTGCAGGGATCTGGGGAAAGAGTGAGTGAATGGGCTGGCTGGGTTGTTTGACTTGGCAGTAACATGGAATCGATGGGCCAAATGGCTGCTTTGTGTGTTGGAAGAATGCTGCTGTTCTGCATTGCAGTTTTGTTTTTGTGTGGTAATGTTGGAACTTTGAATAAAACTATTTAGCAGAACTATCTTGCTTGAGGGCATTTCCATAACACCTGTTGCATTGTTTGGTCATTGACTTATTTTTCTGCTCTATCAATTCCTTTCACGAGAATAAAGAAGCAGAGCAATCTTTTGTGCAGGGCTAAAATGTTTGTTCAAAATTGGTGGTAGATAAAAAAGCTGGAGAAACTCAGCGGGTGAGGCAGCATCTATGGAGCGAAGGAATAGGTGACGTTTCGGGTCGAGACCCTTCATACAAAGTTTAATTATCGATAATCAAATCAATTATCGGTTATCGATTGGTTATGTTTAAGTAACTCAGCTGGTCAGACTGATTAGGTTTATTACTGTTAATTGTGCCCAGGTACAGTGACAAGCTTTGTTTCCCAAAGTGTCCAAACAGGTCAGATATGCGATACACAAATCAAGTTAAACTCAAGTACTATAGATGGAGCAAAGAGGAAGATACAAAATGTAGGATAGAGTTCTCAGCATTGTAGCGCATCAGTTCTGGAGAAAGAGTCCAATGTCCACAATGGGGTGGAGTCCATAGTCATTCAGCAAGGAAAGTGGCCCTTCAGCCCAATTATCCATGCCGACTAAGATACCCCATTCTAAGGTAGTCCCATTTGCCCACATTTTAGCCCATATCCCTCTAAACCGTTCCCTTGCTGTCCAAATGTCTTGTAAATGTCAGTTATACAAAAGTACAAATAAAATCTACAGTTGAATCGGACATTAGCTTATGAAATGACTATTCAGAAGTCAGATAATGGAAGGGAAGAAGCTGTTCCTGAGTCTGGTGTTGCGTGCTATCGGGCTCTCCTGAAAGTATCTGAGCGTGTGACGCTCTTTTGAAGTGCTTCTTACTTTTTGCTCAGGTATTGGAGACCAAAGTCTCCTGTAATGCATCTTTCTTGCTTCAGGAGATGGGAGGGGATAGGGTGCAGTTGGGTGGTGAGGAGTGTGTGGAATGTAGTGTGAACCTCTTTGAACCATGTAGAATTGGAGTGGAAACTCTCCGACTGTTGCTGGTGCCTGAGATCAGCTGATGAAGCCACACTGCAGATCTCCACACTCCACTTCCTTCCTTAATGAAACTCCGTTCCTTCCAGCATTTAACAATTGACTTGTGGGCCATTGAAGTTTATGAAATTTCAGTCGACAGTAAACTTTTTATCGTCTTGTTTCATTGGTACAGTCTCTTGTAAAACCAAAACTAAGAAATAACAAGGTCTGCGATATTCAAGGTGCTGCTTCAAGGGAGAACTGGTACATTTAAGCTGTTGTTTTTTATCGGGACTACATTTGTGGGAGCTTTTTTTACGGGAGCAAGCATGTGTGTTACAGGAATGGCTTGGCTCAGCTTGGTACTTGCAACTGTATATGAATAGGATGAAGCCTAAAACATGCCGACTCTTGTGTACGGCCCCAATGCGATCTTACACTCTTGTACTTAGTTTAATTTATTGTCACATGTACCGAGGTACAGTGAAAAGCTTTTGTTGCATGCAAACCAGTCAGCAGAAGGACTACATTACAATCGAGCCATCCACTGTGTGCAGCTACATGATGCAGGGAATAATGTTTAGTGCAGGGTAAAGTCCGATCAAAGATAGTCCAAGGGATTCCAATGAGGTAGAAAGTAGCTCAGAACCGCTTCCTAATTGTTGATAGGACGGTTCAGTTGTCTGATAACAGTTGGGAAGAAACTGTCCCTGAATCTGGAAGTGTGCGTTTTCACGCTTCTGTACCTCTTACCTGATGGGAGAGGGGAGAAGAGGGAGTGACCTTGGTGAGACTCATCCTTGATTATGCTGGTGGCCTTGCCGAGGCAGCCAGGTGAAAATGGAGTCGATGGAAGGGAGGTGGGTTTGTGTGATGGTCTGGGCTGCATCCACAATTCCCTGCAACTTCTTGCAACTTTGGATGGAGCAGTTCCCAAACCATGCTGTGATGTTTCAGTAGAAGAAACTTAGCATGATTGTGCCTGGTGTATAGTAGGATTGTCACTGAACAGTATGTAGAAAATTAATTTCACTGCACTTGGAAACACATGACAATAAAGTACCATTGAACCATGGAAAATAGAAATTTGAATTAAAGAAGTGCTAGACTAGTTAATTTTATCCTCCTTCCAGATTTTTGGGTTTCCAATTTCTCCTAAGACTGCATGTAATATTTCAAATTAAAAACAAATGTTTGGCAATTTAAAAGCATTCTGAATCTTTTTTATTTTATACATGCTTTAATTGGGTACAGATGTTGTAGCCGAGGGCAGGTTTTACTGACCCACCCTAATCGATCATCTTTCCACTTCAGAGAGCAGTTAAGAATCGACCTTGTTGGCGGGTCTTAACTCGCAACTAGGCCAGACCCTGTTAGCACGGTCGGTTTCCTTCCTTGAAGAACATTACTTAAGCAGATGGCTCTCTGGCAACGGTCATGAAACAAGTAGATTAACAATGCTGATTGCGTGACTTTTCCAGATTTTATCCAGTTTCTAGAATTTCATTGACCCAAATGCTGGCATGAAACTTGAATTTGTGAAGCAGCACTCCGATTACAAGTTCAATAGTTTAACCTCAAAGCTGCCATGCTGTGCAAAACACAACGCTGGAGGAACTATCGCGGTCAGGCAGCATTCATGGAGGGAATTGTCAGGCGACGTTTCGAGTCCGGACCCTTCGGATGAGTTCAGTTTCGAGATACAGCGCAGAAACAGCCCCTCTGACCCACCTAGTCTGTGCCGACCTGCGATCCCCGCACACTAACACTATCCAATACACACTGAAGACAATTTACAATTTAACCGGCCAATTAACCTACAAACCTGTATGTCTTTGGCGTGTGAGAGCACCCGGCGAAAACTCATGCAGGTCATGGGGAGAACATACAACTCCTTACAAACAGCACCGGTAGTCGGGATCGTACCCGGGTCTCTGGCACTGTGTGGCTGCAACTGCACCGCAGTGCCACCGTGCTGCCCACTGATGCTTGTAGTGGGGACAGGGAGCAAGCTGGAATAGAGGTGGGAGCAGGACACAGCCTGGAGAGTGATAGGGGGATAACTTGGTCAAAGAGCAGCAGGGAGCAGTGGGATCGGGGCTTGCAGAAAAACTAATGGAGAGAGAAGAACAAAGTAAACATTCTTTGAAGAGATTTCGCAGTTCTGTTGCTTTGAAGTGAATTGACAATTTCTTTAAAATGGAGAAGCAAGGAATAGGCTCTAACTTCAAGTAACCCTTGCATCCTCTCTCTCTCTCTCTCCGTCCCCCCGCCCTAGTCGTCGTACTAGTTTTGCTGGTTTACATTTAAAAAAAAGCACACTCAATATGCTGGAGGAATTCAGTGGGATAGACAGTGAAGTCTCACATAACCTGTTGGAGAGAGACACATTTCTACAAAGTCTGAAGGGTCCCTATCCGAAAATTCACCTCTCCAGGTTCACCAGAGATGTTGCCCCCGCACTTTTTTTGTCTTCATCTGCTAAATGCGTTTCGGGTGGGGACCCTCCTTAGAAGGATGGAGAAAGCTGGAAAAGAGTTGAGGGTGGTCAAAACCTGGCAAGTGATAGGTGGATGCAAGTGAGAGGAGGTTTGATTTGCAGATGAGTGGACAAAGGCTATGGATGAAAAGGAGATAGAGGTGTAGGGCGAGAAGTGATCGCTCTAAATGCTTTTTGTTTCTTTACAGGCGGTGGAGGAAAGAGGAAGGGCCGGAGTAAAAAATGGAAGGAAATGTTACGGTTGCCCCACATCAGTCAGTGCGAGGAACTGCGAAGCACCATTGGTAAGCAGTTATCGTCTTTGGAACATGTGCTGCCTAGATTCAGTGGAATATGGGTTTCTCTAACTTCAAGTAATCCTTGCATTCCCTCTCTCTCTGTCCCTCCTCCACCCCGGTTGTCGTACTAGTTTCACTGTCGTCCTGATGAGTTTCATTGTCACACGCTGATGTTGTCATAACACCTGCCTCAACCACTTCCTCTGGCACACACAGCGTGCTGGAGTAACTCTGCAAGTCAGGCAGCATCTCTGAAGAGCATGGATGGGTGACGTTTCTTCAGAAGGATCCCGATCCGAGAGTTGCTGCCTGACCTGGTGATTTTCTCCAGCACTATGAAGTGCCTTAAGACATTAAAACATGTTTCTATGCATCCTTTCTGAAAAGTGTATATTCATTATGAAAGAAAGTAGAGGCTATGCTTTAGCAATGTGTTTCTCCCATGGGACAGCCGTGGATTTTTCTTTGTACTGATATAACTGCGTGTAAAATCATGAGGGGGATAGCTAGGGTGAATGCACAGGTTTATCCAGCATAGGGTAATCAAGAACTAGCGGGCATAGGTTCAAGGTGAGAGGGGAATGATTTAAGAGGAACCTGAGGAGCAGAGTTTTCGACGCAGAGGGTGGTGGATATATGAACAAGCTGCCAGATGAATATAAAATTATTCATCAAAATTATACAGAAAATTCAATACTAAAAGGCTTAACTACAGGGTGAAAGAGAGAAAGTCTGCCCCCTCTCCCACCCCCCTCCCCATCACTACGTCCTACTAGTCCTACTGTTCGCATCCTCGTATCCCTTCGTTATCACATCTTCACCAGCCAACAATCGGCCGTATTGGGATCCACCCTTTAGGTCACCTGTTGCCGGCCCTGAGTTGTTCTGGCCTTTTCCTATTTCCAGTTCCCTCCCCTCTACTTTCAGTCTGAAGAAGGGTTCTTCAAAAGAAACGTCACTCATCCGTTTTCTCGAGAGATGCTGCTTAACCCAGTCAGTTACTCCAGCACTTTGTGTCTGTCCACGGTTTATCCTGCATTTCGTCCGTTGCCCAATTTTTGTTTCTTTGCAACAGACAAATTTCCAGAGAAAATTCCTGGAAACTGGTAGCCAAAACTCAAAGGATACAATGTGTGTAGCGGGAACTGGCAATATGTGCTTATTGGTTCATGCATCAGATTCCCAAGACCTTGGGTGGCGCGGTTGTGCTGCTGCCTTACAGTGCCAGAGACCCAGGTTCTTCCTGACTACGCAGAATTTGTACCTTCTCCCTGCGACTGCATGGATATTCTCCGGGTTCTCCGGTTTCATCCCACACTCCAAAGACGTACGGGTTTGTAGATTAATTGGCTTCGGTAAAAATTGTAAATTGTCCTTGGATTGTAGGATAGTGCTAGTGTACAGGGATCACTGGACGGCGTAGACTCGATGGGCTGAAGAGCCTTTTTCTGCATTGTATCTCAATTAAACTAAACCTTACAATGCAATAGCTAAATTAGAAAGTGCTGGGAGGTCAGGTTGCAACTGTGGGGAAAGAAGCAGTTAGTATTTCTGATCAGTTTCTTTTCATAAATCTATTGAATTTGCTGAGTATAAAGTGACATCCACTTTTCCTACATTGCAGCAGTGAGCCCTTAATTATGCGGACAACATCTTACGATATGGTGAAATAAAAGCCGCCTTTCTGTTTGCTGAGAGGAATTTTATTGTAATTTTCCATATAATTGGATTCTATAAATTAAGTTTAAGAAGTTCAGAAATGAAATTTAATTTGGTTTGAGATGTCAGGATGTAATACAAACCTCATATGACTATATTCAATACCTTATGTTCCTCCTTAGTTCTAGAAATTAAACAATTTTACACAACTATCTTGTTTTCTTCATGCATAACTTGCATTATATTCTGATAATATGTTGTGTCTTTCAAAACCTGGCATTGCTCCAGAGATGCTGCCTGACCAGCTGAGTTACTCCAGCATTTTCAGTATCAACCAGCATCTGCAATTCCAACCTACATATTTAGAACACGCACAAAATAATTGGCCTTTTAACAATTGCAGTGGTTAAAAGGCATAAAGTCATCTCATCCAGCATGAATAGGGAGGGTTTAGAGGGATATGGCCAAATGCAGGCAAATGGATCAAAAAAAAGGAACTGCAGGCTTTGATTGACAAAAAAGATCACGGTGATTGACTTGCGCAGCGGGTCATACACTGACATAACTGACATTTTCGCTCCTTCCCCTTTGAAATATTCTACAATTGGTGGGTAGACAGGTCAAGGTTGAACTCTCCTTTCTGCAATGGGGCATGAGCACCGAAACAGGCTCTACAACCTTATCTGTCCATGTTGACCATGTTGCCCTGGTCCAGCCCCATTTGCCCTCAAAAGACTCCCAAGTGCTGGAGTAGCTCAGCGGGTCAGGCAGCATCTCAGGAGATCATAGGTGATATTTTGGGTCGGGACCGTTCTTCAGACGACTTTATACTGACCGGGAAGGAGTGAAAATCTTTAGGTAAGGAAAGGTTTACATGTAAAGATGCATTAAATGCTGATATTTCACTTCCCTTGCAGGCAAAGTCCATAGCTCATAACTTCAGCAAAAGATTGCTAACATAAGATGTTAATTTCAAGGCATTTAAAACCCAACAAAGAAACAATGATTGACTGAAGAAGGGTCTCGACCCGAAACGTCACCCATTTCTTCTATCCAGACGTGCTGCCTGTCCCTCTGAGTTACTCCAGCATTTTGTGCCTATCTAGGTGAAGGACCCTTGATTGCGAACCTTGCTGTAGTTTCTAGATATCTAGCCCTTGTGCCTGCCAGTGGTGGAAGACCTGTTTCAGTTCCCTTTGCATAATTTGACTGTAGCCTACAACCAGTTGCATTTCCTTCCTATTTTTGTGCTGTCTTCACGTTTTCTTGCTTTCGCTATGAGAATTGTGTGGGTGGATGGGGAGGGGGGCAGTTACAGTAAGTCCCATTGCTAATAATAGCTGCCAGCATGATGTTTGGATGAATGTAGGCTGCCAACAGTGGGGTGGTGGCCTTTCCAGGGGGAGGATGGGCAATGAGCAGGTTGGCGGGCAGATATGTTTTTGGGTGAAGATAGACACAAAATGCTGGAGTAACTCAGTGGGTTAGGCAGCATCTATGGAGAAAAGAAATAGGTGACATTTCAGGTCGGGTGGGAGAGGTTATTTTCAGAAGGTGTTGAAGAGAGTTGATCAATGAAAAGGATTAAATATACCACACTAATCCATAAGGCCATAAGACTGCACTATTTAGGGCAACAGTGGCACAGCGGTAGAGTTGCTGCCTTACAGCGCCGTATATGTACACCCCCCCCCCCCCCTCCTGTCTCAAGTTTCCTTTGTCCCACATAGTTTCATCTGGCTCATTTGTGAATACTGGTAATTGTTACTTGTTTCTGCTTCACATTTCCTCCTTTTTTTTGCTACCTGTCCCTGGCATCTCCTTGACTGCATGTATTGATTCATTATTATCATGTTTACTGAGATGCAGTGGAAAACTTTGTTTGCATGCTTTTCAGTCATATGCCATATACGAGGGTAGACACAAGTGCTGGAGAAACTCAGTGGGTGCAGCAGCATCTATGGAGCGAAGGAAAGAGACAACGTTTCGGACCGAAACCCTTCTTCAGACTTCTTCGTCTGAAGAAAGGTTTCGGCCCGAAACGTTGCCTCTTTCCTTCGCTCCATAGATGCTGCTGCACCCGCTGAGTTTCTCCAGCACTTTTGTCTACCTTCGATTTTCCAGCATCTGCAGTTCCTTCTTAAACACAATGCCATATACGGGTGCAAACAAGTAAAACAGGAAGTGCAAAGAGAAAAACGCCAGTGCAGAATATAATGCTACAGCGTTATAGCATTGATAAAGTGCAGGTTGGAAAGAAAGTGCAATGGCTGCAATGAGATAGGTTAGAAGAACAGGACTACATCCTTGTACAAATAAGAAATTGCAGATGCTGGTTAACCAAGGAAAGACACAAAGTGGTGGAATAATTTGGCAGGTCAGGCAGCATCTCTGGGGTATATGGATAGATGATGTTTTGTGTCAGTACCCTTCTTCAGACTGAAGAGTCCTGATCCGAGACATCACCTCTCCAAATACTCCAGGGATGCTGCATGACCCGCTGAATTACTCCAGCATTTTGTGTATTCTCCCCAGGACTACATCCTTGGCTTATTGCACCCTTTACTGAAGATCCTCTTATGAAGCAGCTTTGGAATGATTTACTCATTTGTAAATAATTTAAATAGGAGAGTAGATGTTGAAGGCAACTTAGGATGTTTTGCTCGGTTAACTCCTATCAATGCAAACAGTTAAGTGGAAGGCCGGGGGATTGTGCTTCATGTTTCTCCTGCATGCATCTCAAGCACAGGAGGCACATGAAGCTAAGTCTGATTTATCTTGATCTGTGGTTTTGGAGGGTGTGGTGAAGAGAATGATGAGAAGGAAGTATAGATCAAGATAAATCAGACTTTGCTGTGAAAGGGAGAGAAAATATAGTAAAAATAAAAAAAGGGGAAATGCTAGAGTACTTAACAGGCCAGATAGTGTTTGTGAAGAAAAAACACAGTTAATGCTTTAGCTTGGGGACATTTCAGTGCAGTCAGGCATAATTTGAATGTTTATGTTATTGTCATGTGAACCAGGCAGCATCTCTGGAGAACATGGATAGCAGTAACAGGATCGTTCCGAGTCAGCATAGATTTACGAAGGGGAAATCGTGCTTAACTAATCTTCTGGAATTTTTTGCGGATGTAACTAGGAAAATGGACAAGGGAGAGTAATTGGATGTAGTGTCCCTGGACTTTCAGAAAGCATTTGATAAGGTCCCACATAGGAGATTAGTGGGCAAAATTAGGGCACATGGTATTGGGGGTAGAGTGCTGACATGGATAGAAAATTGGTTGGCAGACAGGAAACAAAGAGTAGGGATTAACGGGTCCCTTTCAGAATGGCAGGCATTGACTAGTGGGGTACCGCAAGGCTAGGTGCTGGGACCGCAGCTATATAGAATATACATCAATGATTTGGATGAAGGGATTCAAAGAAACATTAGCAAATTTGCAGATGACACAAAACTGGGTGGCAGTGTGAATTGTGAGGAGGATGCTATGAGAATGCAGGGTGACTTGGACAGGTTGGGGGAGTGGGCAGATGCATGGCAGATGAAGTTTAATGTGGATAAATGTGAGGTTATCCACTTTGGTATCAAAAACAGGAAGGCAGATTACTATCTAAATGGCGTCAAGTTGGGAAAAGGGGAAGTACAACGGGATCTGGGGGTCCTTGTTCATCAGTCTATGAAAGTGAGCATGCAGGTACAGCAGGCAGTGAAGAAAGTGAATGGCATGTTGGCCTTTATAACAAGAGGAGTCGAGTATAGGAGCAAAGAGGTCCTTCTGCAGTTGTACAGAGCCCTAGTGAGACCACACCTGGAGTATTGTGTGCAGTTTTGGTCCCCTAATTTGAGGAAGGACATTCTTGCTATTGAGGGAGTGCAGCGTAGGTTTACAAGGTTAATTCCCGGGATGGCGGGACTGTCATAAGCTGAGAGAATGGAGTGGCTGGGCTTGTACACTCTGGAGTTTAGAAGCACGAGATGGGATCTTATTGAAACATAAGATTGTTAAGGGTTTGGACACGCTAGAGGCAGGAAACATGTTCTCGATGTTGGGGGAGTCCAGAACCAGGGGGCACAGTTTAAGATTAAGGGCGAAGCCATTTAGAACGGAGACGAGGAAACACTTTTTCTCACAGAGAGTGGTGAGTATGTGGAATTCTCTGCTTTGGAGGGCGGTGGAAGCCAGTTCTCTGGATACTTTCAAGAGAGTTAGATAGGGCTCTTAAAGATGTTGGGGGAGTCAGGAGATATGGGGAGAAAGCAGGAACGGGGTACTGATTGGGGATGATCAGCCATTGAATGGTGGCGCTGGCTCGAAGGGCCGAATGGTCTACTCCTGCACCTATTGTCAATTGTCTATTGTTACATTTCGGGTCTTTGGCCTTCTCCAATCTGAAGAAGGGTCCTGATCCGAAACGACACCTATCCCCGTTCTCCAGAGATGTTACCTGACCCGCTGAGTTACTCCAGCACTTTGTTTTCCTCGGTCTCCCATGTTCCAGTGAGAATAAACCTTTGATTATGTTAGCTGCTTTTCCAAGCCAGTGAAGTGCAGGAGGAGTCAATGATGGGAAATCTGTTCTGTGTCATGGACTGGATTTTATCTACAATTCTCTGCTATATCTTGTGGTTTTGAGCAGATTGTTCCCATACCCTATTAGATCAGTTTGTGGGAGACTACCGTGTGGAAGTTACTTAATGTGTTTTCTACATCATTGCTGAGACGGTACGGAAGTAAAGTGTTTGAATATTTTGAAGACAGAAGTGGATAGATTCCTAATAAAGTGTTAAAAAATTAACATATGTGAACCCGAAATTGTAGTTGCTATTACAGTGGGATCGTACATGATCTTATTGAACGGTGGGGCAGAGGTGAGGGCCCAGCTGCATGTTCTAGCTACTAATTTCTAAGTTTGCCCAACTGCAGTGTGAATATGTTATTGACCTTATAATTCTTGTTGTCTAACCCGGTTCCATCTGATATTAGTTGATCATAAATTCTAGGAGCAGAATTGAGCCATTCGGCACATCAAGACTATTTTGCCATTCAATCATGGCTGATCTATCATTCCCTCTCAACCCTGTTCTCCTGCCTTTGCACCGTAACCCCCGATACCCGAACTAATATGTCAGTCTCTGTCTTTAAAATATCCATTGACTTGGCCTCCATAGCCGTCTGTGGCATTCTGATCAGCGCAGACATTGTGGGCCCAAGGGCCTGTTCCCGTGCTGTACATTTCTATGGTCTGCGACACAAGCTCGAAATCTAGGCCAACACTCAGTATTGTGGGCGTGTGGCACTCAGACAAGATGAATTGTACTTGTCGAGGTTAAGATCTCATTATTTAGAACCAGCGAGAGGGTTCTTGTTTCCTCCCTCCCTCCCCCACCTCCACCCCAGCCTCTTCTGTAAATAAAGCTTCAAAGATGATGTCATAGTTTGTGGTTTTGGGTACATGTATTGCACTTCATGTAAGTACCACATTGACTGCGCATTGTGATATCCTTTGGCTGTGTCAACAGTGTTTACAAGTTCTGCACTAGATTCATGCGAATAAGTTTGCTAAGCCATTTGAGATGGTTACTTGGAAGAATTATAGAATTAATGATCTTTTAATTGGCATTTATTAGATAGTATTCAAATCTTCGATTGGAAGAGAAATAGTGTATTGATGCTATGTTCAGTGAATGGAGTAAAGCAGGTGAATGGAATTGTCACAGCCATGTTATAAGTGATAAGAGCAGAATTAAGCCATTCGGGCCATCAAGTCTTCTCCGCCAGTCAATCATCTCCACACCCACTCTAGCCAGGCCTTTCACTATTCGGTAAGTTTCAATGAAGTCCCCCCTCACCTGTCTAAACTCCAGTGAGTTGAGGCCCAGTGCCTTCAAATGCTCATCATATGTTAACCCAATCATTCCTGTGTTCATTCTCATAAGAAAGCGAGAGATACTATGATCACACGCCCTGGCCCATCAGGTTCACACTGACTACCAGTGTAAATCACCCATTTACACTGTTCATAAAATCCACCTTTATTCTCTCCAAAGATGGACACAAAATGTCGGAGTAACTCAGCCGGGCAGACAACATCTCTGGATAGGTGAAGTTTTGGGTCGGGAGCATTGTTCAAACTGACCTGAAACATCACCTATCCATTTTCTCCAGACAAGCTGCCAAGTTACTTCAGTATTTTGTGTTTATCTTTGGTGTAAACCAGAATCTGCAGTTCCTTTTTATTGCATTTAATCTCTTCACACTGTCATCAATGTACTCCAGATTCCACCACTCACCTACACACAAGGGGCAATTTTCGGCATCCAATCAATCTACCAATCCGCACGGCTTTGGGATGTGGGAGGAACTTGGAGCAAACCCGAGAGGAAACGTTAAATTGTGAGTGAAAGATTCTTATGGGTAGGCAGGAAAAGCTGCATCTCTCTTCCAGCTTTGAACAAAAAGTGCTGGAGTAACTCGCCAAGCATTGATCCACCGCCACCTCTCTTTAAACATAAACTCTCTTCCCCTCCTCCCCCCCCCCTCATTATCTGTGTGACGAAGGATCCCGACCGGAAACACTGTCCACTTCCTCCACAGGTGCTGCCTGACCTGCTGAGTTACTCCAGCACTCGTTTTCCTGATGATTCCAACACCTGCATCAGGGCTGCGCAGCAGGAGAGTTGTTGCCTTAAAGCGCCAGAGACCTGGGTTTGATCCTGACTACGGGTGCAGTCTGTACCGAGTTTACATGTTCCCCCTATGACCCCGTGTGTTTTCTCCTCCCACATTACAAAGACCTGCAGATTTGTATGTTAATTGGCTTCTGTAAAAATTGTCCCTAATGCGTAGGATAGAACTAGCGTATGGGTGATCGAATGTTGGCTAATAAGGACTCCGTGGACCGAAGGCTTGTTTCTACGCTGGATCTCTAAACTAAACCAGCAGTTCCTTGTGTCTCTGGGTTTGTTCAGGTTTCTGTACCTGCACCCTCAGAAGTCATGCACACAACTGCAAACATGTCTTGAATTCCCTCCCTTAACCTATTTTCTGCCTGTTAATCGTCCTATCACGCATAGAAGCCTATACAGCGTGGAAACGGCCCAACTTGTTCACATTGACCAACATGCCTCATCTACACTAGTCCTACCTGCCTGCATTTATCTCTGTAAATCTATCCTATCCATGAACCTGTCCAAATGCTTTTCTTTTCAAAGTTGTGACAGTACCTGCTGCAACGTCCTTCTTTGGTAGCTCATTCTATATACCTACCACCCTTTGTGTTAAAAAAAGTTGCTCGTCAGGTTCCTATGAAATCTTTCCCCTTTTGCTTTAAACTTATGTTGTCTGGTTCTTGATTCCCCTACTCTGAGTAAAGGATTCTGTGCATTTACCCTATCTATTGTCTTCCTGATCTTGTACACCTCTGCAAGATCATTCATTATCCTCCTGCGATTTACGGAATAAAGTTCCAGCCTGCGCAACCTCTTCCTGGAGCTCAGACCCTCGAGTCCTGGCGTCATAATCGTAAATCTTTTCTGCACCCGTTCCAGCTTAACAACATCATTCCAATAGCAGGGTGACCAAAACTGAACACAATCCTCTAAATGTAACCTCACCAGGGTCCTTTTGCTGGGTTAACAGTGTTGATAATGGTGGTTGTGGCTAACTCTTGCTGTTGGAAGGGATAGGATGATCGGATTGTTACAGCACAACATGCCAACCTCCTACTTCCTGATAACCCTGCAATTATGTTAATGATTTATTTACACAATTTAATGGAAACTACTTGATGATGTGGTGAATCAGCTCGAATGTTAAAGCGAATGGTGACATGAAAGTGGGAAAATTAGAGTGCATTAGGATGAAATTATTCTTCCTGTGGGTGGAGTGAACTCCTACCCCTCAATTACAACCATGCACACACACTAATTAGGCACAGGAGTAGACCACTCAGCCACTCGAGCTTGTTCTGCCATTCAAGAAGTTCATGGCTGATGTGATGTAATTGGAGAAGAAGTGAGCCATTCGGCCTCTTGAGTTTACTCCTTCATTCAATCATAGCCTGTCTATCTTTCCCACTCATCCTCATTTTCCTGCCTTCTCCCCCATAATCCCTGACAACCTTACTAATCAAGAATCTGTCAATCTCTGACTTAAAAAGACCCAATGACAGCCTCCACTGCCGTCAGTGGCAACAAATTCCACAGATTCGCCACCCTCTGACTAAAGAAATGATTGTAATTGTAAAGAAATGACTAATTGTAAACTGAAGTTCACATTCATGCCTACCCCTGGTAAACTCATGCTCACTTATTTAAGTAGCAATTTATCTCTGTCTTAAAAGTATTTAAGACTCTTCTCATTGCCCTTCGAGGAAAAGAGTTCTGATAACTTGCCATCTTCTCAGATTAAAAACAAAATCAGACAATCTGTCTAAAAAGGGTGTTGACTCTTTCTCTTCTCGCTTCGCCTTCAGTTTATCGAACCTGTGAATTAGCTTCCGACCATCTTTGCATACAAATAATTTACACAATGAAATCTCAGCCCTATTGTCTGTGCTGCCATTGATGTGTGCAAATTCTACTTGCCCTTGTTCACCTATCTTCTGTTATTGTTTTACGTGTAATTAAATCCCGGTTTTTCCCTCTTCTCCCCCCTCCCGTTGGGCAGAAATTACAAAAGCTTTAAAGCATGTACCACTAGATTCAGGAACAGCTTCTTTCTTCCCCGCTGTTGTGAGACTACAGAATGGTCCTCTCATAAGCTAGCATATAGTCCTGATCTTCCAGCTCACACTGTTGCGGACTTGCACTTCTTTTCATATCTGTATTTCTTTGTAACTATGATGCAGCAACACTTTATTCTGTCCTCTAGTATTTTTCTCTGCACTACCTGTTGTACTTGTGTATGACTTGATTACACTTGTGTGTCGTATGATTGAACTGGATAGCACACAAACCAAGCTTTTCATTGTATGACAGTAGTAAGCAATGTTAAAAGAAAAATGCATTTGTACCAGTCGCTTCAGCTGCTGCTTATGGCATCCATTTCCACATTCTTTCTCTGGGTGAAGTCGCCTTTCAGAATCCCTTCTTGGATTTACGAGAGAATTGCATATATTTATGATTCTGGAACTCCTCCTCGAACAAACATCTGCCCTGCCCTCTTAAACCCTTGAGCTCAATCAGCTTTAACTCTTCCCTTTTCTCTTAAAAGGGGCCCCTGACTTTGATGGGTGCAATCCTTCGGTATGATTCCTGCAAAATCTCTTGTGCCTTCCCTCCAGCGTCCCATGTACTCTTTGAAATTTGGAGACGGGCTATGGGGAGCGATGCCTAACGTGGTACGGTGTCATTTATTGAGACTGATTGCCGTTGCCATTTTCTGTTCCTGTTTGCTATTGCAGCACACCAAACACTTGGCAGCAAGGCAGAAATCTATGTTTGCACATGATAAATAATGAGTAAGCATCGCGATAACCTTTGCCATCCATTCCTTTGCCCAGATATGTCGTTAGAATGGAGAAAATAAATGGAGAAGCATTCTCTGGCTGGTGATGGCATGAATCCTGAACAAACAAAGGTTTCTTTTCTTATCTTGCAAGGCCCTGTTGACAGATTATCTTTGGCAGCAGGGTGTCCCCAAGTGACATTCTGGTAGGAATCTGAGCCAGCTAATGTGCAAAAATCATAGGGGGAAAAAAAAGACACAAAGTGCCGGAGTAACTCAGCAGATCAGGCAGCATCTCTGGAGAACGTGGATAGTTGATGCTTTGGGTCGGGTCCCTTCTTCAGCTTGATTGTGGCTGGCGGGGGGTTGGGGGGAGAAAGCTGGGTGAGAGCAAAGGCAGGATAAGGCGTGGCAGGCAATAGGTGAACACAGGCGAGTGGGGTTTTGATAGGCAGATGGTTGGACAAAGGCCAGAGATGAAAAAACTGATGGTATGAGACCAAAGGATTGAAGAGTTGAGAATTGTGAAGCCAGAGGAAGGAATGTAGGAGGAGGGGAGAAATTGCCGTGGGTCCAGGTGGGGCCTGGGGGAGGGAGAGAGAAAGGGGAGGCAAGGAGGGGGTGTTAGAGGTTACCTAAAATTGGAGAATTCAATGTTCACACTCTTGGATTATAAGCTGCCCAAGCGGAATATGAGGTGCTGTTCCTCCAGTTTGCATTTGCCCTCACTTTGTCAATGGAGGAGGCCTAGGCAGGCATGATGCAGCTTATGTAGGTCTTCAGATAAGCTGCATTTGGAGCATTGCTTGCAGCAATGGTTACCCCGATACTAAAAGGAAGTGGAGGCTTTGGAGAGTGTGCAGAAGAGGTTCACTAGAATGCTGCCTGGATTAGAGGTTGTTAGCTCGAGGAGACGTTGGATAAATGTAGATTATTTCCTCCGGTGTGGCTGAGGGGGGACATGATCGCATATGAAATTATGAGAGACATAGGTAGACAATCAGAACTTTTTTTCCCAGGGTAGAAATATCAAAGACTGGAGGGCATAGCTTTAAGGTAAGAGAGGCAGAGTAGAAAGGAATTGCAGATGCTGGTATATACCAAAGATACACAAAGTGCTGGATATGGTTGTGGCATTTAAGAGGCTATTGGATAGGCACATGTATCTGCAGGGAATGGAGGAGTATGGATCATGTTCAGGCAGAAGAGATTAATTCAGCTCGGCATCATGTTCGGCACAGACATTGTGGGCTGAAGGGCCTATTCCTGCGTTGTACTGGTCTACGTTTGAAGACCTATCCGCTTCTCCCTTCTTTAACCTTGCTCAATTTATGACCCCAGGTTAAATTGAGAAATTTGGTCGATAATACTCATACAGCTATTCCCCAAAGTTCTAGGACTGTAAAAATGCCTTGGGATGTTTTGGCAGGTGATACATAAATGAAAAAAGTTAATTAAATTCCTTATTCTTTAAAAACCCAGCGTTGAAAGAAATATTCACAATACAGATGGATTCAGTATTGCAAAGCAGCTTTTTATTTAGATTAATTTATCAACATGAGTCATCTGCTGTTATTCTAGGGACACAGCAGAGTGGAGGGGAAACTGGAACCTACTGCACCACGAGGCACATGCAAACCACATTGTGCGTCTCTCTCCTTTTCTATCTATCTATCTATCTCTCTATCTATCTCTCTCTCTCTCTCTCTCTCTCTCTCTCTCTCTCTCTCCCCCTCTCTCTCACTCCCCTCTCTCTCTCTCTCCCCTCTCTCCCCTCTCTCTCTCTCTCTCTCCCCCCCTCTCTCTCTCCCATCTCTCCCCCTCTCTCTCTCTTCCCTCTCCCCCTCTATCTCTCCTCCCTCTCTCTCCCCGTCTCTCTCTCCCTCTCTCTCCCCCTCTCTCTCCACCCCTCTCTCTACCCCTCTCCGCCCCCCCCCCTCCGCCCCCCCCCCCTGCTGTGTGGTGTGGAATTCTGCTGTGTGGAATGCAATCTAGCCAGTTATTGTCCAACCACTCTGCCCTCATAAATTGGACAATTTATACAGTTAAGAATTACTGGATAATCCTTTCTTGTTTTAAAAACACAACTTGTTAATGAGACTACCCACTACTGAAGCTGTTCATTTTGTGCAGATGGATCACTCTGCCAGGAACCTGTGTGTGTACGGATGATACTCAGCCTGTTCATTAACGTTGTCAAATAAACCTTCTCGTTGAGTGAGTCATAACATTTTATGATTTTGTTTGAAGATGGAAAAAGAGAATTAGGTTCAGTGTGGTGTTCTTTGCTGGAGTGTGTACAGGCAAACTATTTCAGCTGGCAGGAAGGTTGGTAACTCGAGGAGACCGATTTAGGTAATTGGTTTAAGAAGTCAAGGGTCGATGAGATTTTTTAAACACAAAATAAGGCGATCTGAAGTGCTTTCCCTGAAAATGCAATAAAGTTAGATTCAATTGTAGCTTTCAAAAGACTTAAGTAATTGATTTTCTTGACAATGAAAGAGAAATTGAGCAAAATTAATTGAATTGCTTTAACAAAAGGATGTGGTGGAAAAAATGTCGGTGGGGAAATCATGAACTAGGGGGTTTAAGGCGAGAGGTGAAAAAGATTTAATAGCAACCTGAGGGGGGGGGGGGGGGGGGGGGAGAGAGAGAGAATACAAGGGTTACTTGAAGTTAGAAGTCAATGTTCATACTGCTGGGGTGTAAGCTGCCCAAGCAAAATATGAGGTGCTGTTCCTCCAATTTGCAATCTTGAATCAGGTGGGAACCTCAGAATGGTGTAATGGGAGATAAAAGATGTCCGTGTAAATCTCTGCCAGCGGATCCACATAGGTCCCGGGGATGTGGCCAGGGACATCCGGACTAGTTTCATTCTGCAGATTCACCTTCAGGAAGGTCAATCATGCGTCTGCACTGACGTAACCAATGGAGTAAATACTGTATCCAGACATTAAAGAGTACTATGAAATATTTACTTATTATTACTAACTTGAAGAAAGCTTTAACAATGTATGGTAGCGGTTGTGCAAAGTTAGGCCACTTGTTACCCTGGGATCTCCTGAGTGACAGTTTTGCCTTGCTCAATGATTGATATCACTTGTACAAATTCGGGGCACAAACACTGACGGTTATGATATTATACCACTTACAGCCTGATAACAGCCTGTTTATTTGCACTTTGATTTCTTACTGATAAGAAATTCTCATATTTCCTCCAATTAATTGTAGGAATGTTACAAAATTTTGGGATTTTAAAAATCAAGCTTGTAATTTATCCCACCAGATAAAGCATAAAAAGAACTATAATTTGATACCTAATTCACTTTCATATCTTCAGTACTACAAAAAGTTATGGCCATTTTCATACTCGGAAATTTGCATCTTGTTCCCTATTACTTTTCCATTGACTTAACACAAAAGCTGTGATTGAGGACAGTCAAAAGCCCATAACTTTCTTAAAAATTAAGAGAACTGAATGAAATTTTCAGTTATTGTAGATTGAAGCATTCTGAAACAAATATGAAACATCTTACTTGGATGACCTGAAATTAAAGCATATGATTAGTACCTAATTGTAGCTAATTACAAAATTGACCGTTGTGACGGAAATAGTAATAAACACCCAGACTGCCTTGAAAATTCAAAAATGTGATATTCTCAAGATCAGAACTTTAATATTATTGTATTATATGCTGCAAGTCCGTAACAGACAGGTAAAGACATTACAATTTCTAGCAAAAGACCAAGTCTTCATGGAGAAGATCAGTTGCTAGCTGGTACATTGGCATATCTTAATCGGTAGCATCATCATACTCCTCAGATTGTAACCAATAAGCAACTCTGTACACCTTGTTTTTCCTCAACTTTTCAATTTTGGCATTGTAAACTACAAGTTTTTACTCTTCAAACCATGCATGACATGCCTTTCTGCCCACTACTTTCCCATTAAGAATGTCCTGTAGATCATCACATTTGGAGTAGTCCAAATTCGGATAATCTCTGCGAATGCTGTCTAAATCAGTCTCTTTTGCTGGGCATTTGGATTGACAATTTTGCATTTCTTCTTCGGAGACATCTGTTTAAAATGTAAAGAAAAAAACCCACTGAACAGCATTAACAGAAACAAGTTATTATTTGCAGTTTTAGATAAAAGGTAGAAATGATAAAGTTAAACGCTAAAACAAATAGTAAATACCCAACAAAAAATTCATATTCATCAGTTTCATCAAATCAATTAAATTCATCTAATCAATTTAATTCATCTAAAATCAATTACTAGATCTAAACATCTATCAATTTCTTAAGAAAAGGCTAACATTTTTAAATAGCCTAAGTAACCAAATAACAAATAACAAACTGATCCCATTCACACAAGAATCCACAATATAACATGATTTTTAAATCTCACTTTGTCATGAATTTATATGCCAAATGGAAGAATTTAATGTTTAATTCCCATAAATTAATCCAGAAACATCCACTCTCAAGATAATCAAAATCATTATTTTTTGCACAATACTTCTGACTAAAACTGTACTGTGGAAATTTAGTATGAAAATATTGGTCATGGATAGACAATAACACAAAATATAGATGATTTAGATGTTCTTAAGACATGATTGTGCAAAAAAATAATGAATTTGATTATCTTGAGAGTGGATGTTTCTGGATTGTGATCGATTGGAATGTGTCCACTGCCATGATTTAAGCCCCGATATCGGCAGGCAAGACATGTCCGATTCGTATAGGGGCCTAAATAATTTTTTTCGCATCATAAGATTAAAATGAAGCCACGCCAAAAAGCAAGATAATATGTTAAATAAATAACATACCTTTTGTTTTGTCCTGCAATTGCGATCCGTGATGTTGAAGGCATTAGAAGTCATGTTTAACTTCAATCCAGCGATGCAATCGGTCAGCAAATTAAAAAAAAACACACAAAAAACGGGAACAGAAGTGCGAACGATTTTTCTTCATCAGCTAGCAGTCCGAGGAAATCCCTCACCGACAACCAATACAAACCTGCTTTTTAATCCCGCCCCCTCCAGAGCCTCCGGAATCGCACGCACAGGCAGCAGGCAGATCTGGAGTGCGACTGATGGTAGGTTTTGTAACAACGCTATTAATTGTACTCCAATTTTTTTAAAGAGACTTTTTGATAGGTATAGGACCGTATCAAATGTTTTCTAAACGTCCAAATGCATCACATCTGTTGGTTCTAATTTATCAATAACACTTGTTACACATTAAAAAAAAAAAAAATAGGGCTAGTTCTAACATTTTTATATGTCCATATTGTCTCCCCTCAGTCCTACTGCTCTTTCTTTGTGCAGGTTAAATTGCCAGCCTAATTTCCCACAGGCCGGAGTTCCCATCCCACTGTTGTATCTGTGGAATTTAAACACAACTCGTTGGCTGGAATTGAAAACTTAATTAATAGTTATCAGTAATTATGCCCAGGTTTGGCAAAGGGAGAATGTAGAAAGAAGGAACTGCAGATGCTGGACACAACATGGTGGACTAACTCAGCGGGTTTGGCAAGATGCCTGGAGAACATGAATATGTGACGTTCGGGTGTGAAGAATGAAGGTTTTTTCTGTGGGTGCCAGTCATATGGTACTTATGGGCCTGTCCCGCTTAGGTGATTTTTCAGCGAACTGCTGGCGAGTGTCAAGTTGCCGGCAGTCGCTTGACAATCCGACACGCACGCACGCGCGCGCAGGCACAGTGTGTACTCACTCCCTTAAAACAGGGGGGTGGTGGAGAAGGAGTGGAGACAACTTTTAAGAAGCCACACAACTTTTAATAAGACAGAGATACACAGCTGTGAAGTTCGGCAGACATTTAACATTACTGGTCGGTTATCCTTGGTTCTGAAAACTGCTGCTTACGTGTTTTATCCCCCAATGAGCCAATGAAATTCACCAGTAAGCAATGGCTACAACCTACGAGAACCTAAGAGAACCTAAGAGAACCTTCGACCCCCTGGCAACCCACTAGGACCTCCTTGCGACCCACCTACGGCTCGAGAATTCTTGCTATTCTCCATGGCGGCTTCATTCTAGTCGCTGCTAATTTTACAACATGTTGAAACATTCACGGCGACCATAATGAGGCGGCGACTACTTACCAGAATGTGGGAACTACTCATGACCATGAAGGCGACTCCCCGGCAACCACCCGTGAACATGTGGCGACCTGGTGACGACTGTGTAGTCTCCTGCAGTTGCCTAAAAAGTCATCTAAGTGGGACAGGCCCATTAGTATGCTTTGACCTTGGCTCCAGCAAGCGACCAATTCAAGTGGCCATGTCTTGGATGTCCTTCATCTTGAGTCTTTCTGCCAAATTGTGTTTCTTTGCTTTGGCATGTATTGTGGTGATAGTTCAACTGGTCATAATAGGGTTGCCTGTCTGAATGATCCCCAGAGCTGAGACACAGATACTTCTTTGGCCTTGACTTTATGGATAGGCATAAAGAGACTTTTGGATAGGCACATGGATATGAATTATGTGCAGACAGATAAGAGTTGGCCTTGGCATCATGTTCGGCACAGACTTTGTGGGCTAAAAGGGGCTGGCTGTTCTTGTGCTGTACTGTACGTGCTATGTTCTTCATGGCATTTACATTCTCCTCGTTCTGAATTGGTTTTTGTAAATTGGCTTTATACCTATTGCAATCTGCAACCTACTGCACCTATGTTAATAGATGAAAGTGCTGCATTATCAAAAGTTCTGATGAAACCATCTACCTTTCATAAGATAATTACAGGTGTAGAAACTGATTCTGTCCTCCATGATAGTCGACGTATTTCCCCCCATTAACTTGTCCAAATGTTTATTGAATTTGTACCTGCGGAGGTCCATGACAAGTGTCGTTTGTCTTGGTGTTGAAAGTAAATTTAGGACTGATGTCATAGTTTATCATGTACTCGTCTGAGCCTTTGTCCTCTCTCACAGTTTAAATTAAAAGTGCATTCCAGCAATACCTTTTTGCATTCCCATAAATAGAATGCACCTCTGGAATCTGGCCAGCCGGATGCTTTCCGGGCAAACTATAAAAAGCCAGAGTTTATCCTGAGTTTTGACGTGCAGCTTGGATCCTTGATGTGTGTGAGGTTTAGTCTCGCAGCTCTTTTCGGGACTCCGAGACCGGGGTGTTTCTTGGCATATGCCGGTGGATACTCCACATATTGTGGCCTGACGTAGAGTCCAGTTGGTTAAACCGAGCATCGTTTCACCACAAAATGCTGGAGTAACTCAGCAGGTGAGACAGCATGAGTTACTCCAGCATTTTGTGCCTACCTTCGATTTTATCCAGCAACTGCAGTTCTTTCTCACACATTGTTTGACCACACGTTCTCTGACTTGCACACCATTCCTTTGACTGAAGTCTTGGATGTCCTCCAGTCCTGACTACTTGTGCTTCTGATTTCCTGTGTTCCACTGTGCCTTCGGTTGCCTCAGCCCAAAGTCTGGAGTTCCTTCCCTGGCTTCACAGGCTCTTTCCTTAAAGGCATTAAATTGTTAAATCTGTCCCACTTAGGCTACTTTTTTAGGCGACTAGGCTGTCGCCACATGGTCGCAGGGGTGTCGCCTGTATGGTCGTGAGTAGTCTCCTCAGTCGCCCAAAGAGTCGTAACGTCTTTTTGGTCACCGCTGGATTTTCACCATGTTCAAAAATGTTCGGCATATGCCAAGTCGGCGACAGCTGGTTGATGCTAATGAGCGTAGCTTGACTTCTCCTGACATAGGTGCTGTCGTAGGTTTTCGCCAGGTGACGTAGGTTGCCGCCAGTGGTGACTTCGGTGAATTCCATTGGCGACAACCTACGTCAACTGGCGACAGGTCCGAGCGACTGATTTGTCTTCAGTTGTCGGATCAGGGTCGTAGCTTGTCGTAGGTTGTCGCATGTGTGGTCGGAGGTGGACGTCCTAATGGGCCGCCGGTTGTCGGTAGCTTGCCGTAGCTTGATGTCGAGTAAGTGGTAGCTTGTCGTAGACATTGTCATAGGGGGGGGGTCCAGTCGCAGTTTTTTCGGCGACCTGCTACGACTATGACAGTCGCCTAAAAAATCGCCAAAGTGGGATAGGCCTTTTACGCTTTGTCAACTAATGTAGCTCAAAGTCACAAATTTGTTTAATACTGCCTTTGTGAAGGGACTTGGGATGTTTCCTTATGCTTAAAAGTGCTATGAAAAGAGGCAGGTAAACATTTGGAGAGACTAACTGCAGATTAAATGGAGACACAAAGATAGGCACAAAGTGCTGGAGTCTCAGCAGGTCAGGCAGCATCTCTGGAGAAAAGGAATAGGTGATGTTTCAGGTTGAGACCCTTCTTCAGACAGGGTGGGTGGCTGGGAGAGGTTATTTTTGAAATGTGTTGGAGAGTTGGTCAAGGAAAAGGATTAAACATGCCACAATATTCCATAAGGCCATAAGGATTGGTGACGTTTTGGGTCGGGACCCTTTTTCAAACTAAAAGTAAGGCATGGGAGGGGTGGGATGGGGTGGGAAAGGGGAGGTGAAGAGCTGGAGGCGGGAATGAATCTCGGGCTGGGTGTTGCCTGGTAGGTCCGTTGTTGGCTAGCAAAGATTTAGTTTAGAGATACAGCGCCCTTCAACCCATCGAGTCTGTGCTGACCAGCGATCCCCACACACTAACATGACAATTTACAATTTTACCAAGCCAATTAGCCTTCAAACCTTAATGTCTTGGGGTGTGGAAGGAAACCGGAGCACCTGGAGAAATTCCACGCAGGTCACGGCGAGAACGTGCAAACTCAGTACAAACAGGACCGGTAGTCAGTATCGACCCCGGGTCTCTGGCGCTGTGAGGCAACAACACAACCGCCGTGCTGCCACTCAGATGTGCTAGTCAACAATGGAGACCCAAAACGTCACCTATACTTTTTCTCCAGTGATACATCCAGACCCACTGAGTTAGCCCAGCACTTTGTTCTTAACTGCAGATTAGCTCAATTTATAGATACAGTATGGAAACAGGCCCTTCAGCCCACCGAGTCAATGCTGACCATCGATCACCTGTTCATATTAGCTCTTCGTTTTTCCCACGTTCTCATCCATTCCCTGCACATTAGGGGTAATTTTACAGAGGCCAGTGAACCTTCAAACCCTCACGTCTTTGTGATGCGGGAGGAAATGTGATCACCCGGAGAGGTCAGGATCAAATCCGGTTCTGAGAGCCAACAGCTCTACCAGCTGCAACACTGTACTGACAGATTATGGAATCTTAAGCCAAAAACAAAGTGCTGGAGGAACATGGTGGGTTAGCCAGTGTCTGTTGACAGTTGGAGAGACCCTTCTTCAAGCATTTTGTTTTGTGCTGAGTTCCTCTAGCACTTTTTTTGTTGAAGAAGGGTTCCATCCTGAAACTTCGTCGTCCATTCCCTCCACTGTCCAGCTGAGCTCCCCTTGCAATTTGTTTTTTCTTTCTTGAAGAAGGGTTTTGATAAAATGGAAGCCAATGTAATCAAGGACCACTTACAGATCGGTTATTCCCTCTCCTCCCCTCTTCTGTCGGGCAGAAGCTACAATCAAATTCAGGAATAGCTTCTTCCCTGCTGATATTAGGCAACTGAATGGACGGACCTCTCAACTAAGGGTGTCGTCCCAATCTCCCAATCTACCTCGTTTAGTACCTTGCTTTTTTTTTAATCTGCACTTTCTGTGCGGATGTAACGCTGTAGCACTATATTCTGCATTCTGGGATTTTTCTCTTTGCACTACCTGATTACCTTGATTAAATACTCATGTACAATATAATTTGTCTGGATAGCACGCAAAACTGTACCTCCGTACACGTGACAATAATAAACTAATACCAAAATGCATCTCTTCATGCTATATCAAATTTTACTTGTCACCTCTCTGTCGAACATTTCTGTCTTGTAGTCCCTCATCGCTGTTCACCATAGATCTTATCTTCAAATTAGGAAATTTCACTCTATAATTATATCTAAATTAATAATGTGTGCAAAAATAACCAATAATTCTAAATAACACTGCTGTCTACCATATGTCAGCATGTAAGAACACATTTTTGCCACTTTTTAAAAAAAAGGCACAAAGTGCTGAAGTAACTCAGCAGGTTGGGGGCAGCATCTCTGGAGAACATGGGATGGGTGATGTTTTGGGTTGGGATCCTTTTCCAGTTATCAATTCAGAGTCTGAAGAAGGGTCCCAACCTGAATTGGCACCTATCAATGTTCTCCAGAAATGCTGCCCGACCTGCTGAGTTACTCCAGCATTGTGTCTTTCTTTGGTATAAACCAGCATCTGCAGTTGCTTGTCCTTCTGGTTTGCCATTGCTTTCTGCCTTGAAGCCAATTCCTTTTCCATGAGCCTCAACCAGCCTGTTGTGGGACTTTTTATGAAGCACCTTTAGCAAATCCACGTAGACAATACCTGCTGCATTCTTTTAGGTATCTTTATTACCTCATGAGAAGTTAAATCTAATAAATCAAGCACTGTTTCCGAGAGCAAGTCCCTGCTGGCTCTTTAACAACTCCAGGCCTTCTCTGAGCGGCTATTCATTGTTTCTTAAAGGTTCCCCACGATGGGTTAAACTTCAATGAGACATTTAAACTGAGGCCATATCTGTCCATTTAAACAGACATAGAGATCCCTCAGAACTATTTTTAAAATGCGCAGGGCTCTCTTGTATCCTGTGCCCTGGGAAGTGTTTATTCTTCGACCACCATCACTGAAATCAGATCATTGTTGATTGTGTCAGCGGTGTTTGTATTAATGTGCTCTGTTGAAATTAGAGTTGTTACTTTCCTGCCATTGTTGCAACTTCAAGAACGAGTCGCATCCTGGTCACTTCCTCTCCTATCAAGCAAGAGGTACAGAAGTGTGAAAATGCACACCTTCAGATTCAGTGACGTCGGTCAACTGAACCATTCTACAACCAACTAGAGCAGTCCAGAACTATGATCTACCCCACTGGAGACCCTTGGACTATATTTAATCAGACTTAATTGGGCTTTATCTTCCACTAAATAAATGTTATTCCCTTCATAATGTATCTGAACACTGTGGATGGCTCGATTGTAATCATGTATAGCCTTTCCGCTTACAGGTTGGCACACAACAAAAGCTTTTCACTGTACCTCAGTACACGTGACAATAAACTTTGCTGCCTTTGCCGCAATATCTCCAAAATCCGGAATTCTGCTTTGTAAATGTTAGTTTCCTTTACGAACATAGCCTTTTGCCAGAGGTCCCCAGTTTTCAAAATGAATAAAACACCAAACCGCAACCAGAAAGACTTCAAGCAAAATAAAATATATAATGTCATACCAGTTTGGAAAAAGCAACGGTTTGGCCTGACCCTGAATTGGCTGGGTTTCTTGTTTCTAATTAACTTTGCTGGGAATGACGTATAGTTTTCAGAGTTTTGGCAAAAGGGATGTTTACACATTCGCTCTTAGTTAGTGGTTTGCAGTCTCGCCCACGAC
The DNA here is from genome assembly GCF_010909765.2 of Amblyraja radiata. Lineage (NCBI taxonomy): Eukaryota > Metazoa > Chordata > Chondrichthyes > Rajiformes > Rajidae > Amblyraja > Amblyraja radiata. The sequence continues at coordinate 93,808,725 of NC_045958.1, read as the reverse complement.
GTAACTGGTACAGATGTGTTCACTTGGATGTGTGGCACTGAAAGAATGCGTCCCTCCAGTCGATGGTCCGATGAAGTGAGCGATTTGGTTTAACTTCAGGTTATGTTGCCCACTTTTGAAGCAGTAAATGGTTACAGCCATAAAATGGGATACGGCTGCTAACTTGGCCTAATGAATGTATTTAATTCCAGAAAGATGAAGTGGATCATAATTAACAACACTATCCCAATATCTACCTCTGGTTCTCCCAGTTTTGTCCCCATTGCCACTCATCCACACCCCCCCCCCCCCTCTCAAGCCCCCCATCAGCCATTTTCAGTCCCCTATTCCTTCTGGTTCCATCAACATTTTACCTGGGCAGCACAGTGGCCAGTGGGAGAGTTGCTGCCTTATGGTGCCAGAAACCCGGGTTCTATCCCGACTACGGGTGCTGCCTTTATTGAGGTTTTACCTTCTCCCCGTGACTGCGTGGATTTTGCCCAGACATCTCCCCCTCACTTGATCCTGAAACTTTAACAATTCCCTTCCACCTATCCCTCCCACCACCAATAGTTTAGTTAATTGTCGCATGTACAGGGAAAAGCTTTTGTTGCGTGCTAACCAGTCAGCGGAATGACAACACAATTGAGCCACCCACAGTGTTAAGTTCACAAGTTACAGGAGCAGAATTAGGCCATTTGGCCCATCAAGTCTACTGATGGCTGATCTATCTTTCTCTCTCAACTCCAGTCTTTCTTGTTATGTGCTATTCCCATAACCCCTGACACCCATACTAATCAAGAATCTATCAATCTCCGCTTATAAATATCCGTTGAGGGCCTCCACAGCCTTCTGTGTAGATTTAAAAGAGTAGAGCGATAGTAATGCGTGAATGTAGATCCACTTCTGTGACCAACACACACAGCCTCCTGGCTTGGGCGCCATCTTGGATCCTGTGTTGGATGATGCCTAACTCGCTGGGTTTCTCCAGCAGATTGTATGTTGCTCCAGATTCTTGCATCTCCAGTCTCTCTTATGTTTCGAATTAACAGCTTCCTGCTCTTTATACTCCGAAGATCTGAGCAATATCAGTGATGGAGGTGAAGATAAATTTCAAGGGTGACCAGTGTCACGTTTGGAATTTCCCACCCTAGGGGGCTGTGTTTGCTTTTAATCATCAAATACGTTCTTCAGAGAGAAAACTGAGCTGCCGTGGTATTGCTGCAAATGTTTGAAGATTCATAAGGTCCATTCCTACTTGTTTTTCTTATGTTGTGGTCTGACTACCTTTAATGGTTAGTTAGGTTCAAGCAAGAGACTGTCGGAATGGAACTCCTCCAATGAAAACAATACACACGACCAGAAGAGCGAGCAATGGGAAATCTAATTGAAGTATTTAATGATTTGATATTCTGGCCATGGAGAAGCTCATAGTGGAGAAAATCTATAGCATTATAGATTTATGACAGGATGCTATAACATTAAAATTAGAGCTAGAATTGGAGCTTGATGAAGAGGCTACACTTTTTGGACAGTGTAATCAATATCTGGAATCTTTCCCAAAATGATGAATTCAGTTGATTTGAAACTTTTCAATGAAGTAAAGGTACAAATTGAGATAGCTGAACTGGATTAGATATATTCCAGTTAAACAGAGCAAGAAAATGTTAACGACAGAAAACAAAGATAGCCAATGGGGCTATTTTTATGTTGAACACAGTGCTGACTATCGCTTATCGACCTGCACATAACCCACATCCCTCCATTCCCTGCATATCCATCTGCTCACCAAAAGTCTTGTAAATGTAACTAACGTTTTCAAATTCTTTGCTCGAGGGCTACAGAAGATGTGGGTAGCACAATGGACTGGTAGAGCTGCTGCCTCACAGTGCCAGAGTCTTATGTTTGATCCTGACCTCGTGGAGCTTGTATGTTCTTCCTGTGATCGTGTGAGACACCGGCCCACAAAGTCATCTGCAGAAGTCGGCAATGGGAACGGATCTGCCAGCTCCAGCCAGGCTGGAGTCCAAGAGCCCCGGCCACAGGGGGTACATTTGACTCGCCAAAAGTCCCAATGAGGTTGAGATGGGGCCCAACATTTTGGGGGGGATTTCCGGGTGGGATTGTAAGTGCGCTCTCATGATTTTGTCTGGATTAAAGGAGGTGCCGGACCATCAGTTGCCGGTGGTGGACCTGTAAATACTGCTTCCTCAGAAATATCAATACTTTCCTCACTGAAGGTAGGACGACCTGCAATTCGTTGCTTCTTTTCTTTATTTCAAGCAATATAACATTAGCTGCTTTCAACCAGGACCCGTCGCACCATGGTTTACTGCTAGTGTCTTTGTCAGTCTGAGCACAGTAATTCAAGGCCTTCTTGAAGGCAATTATGGGTTGAGGAAAAAATGCTTGCTTTACTAGCATTGGCCATATCCTAATTATAAATAATATATCAACCAAAAATTAGTTTCCAGATTCGAAGTCTCTTGGGGTTAGCTATTGATTTTTGGCAGTACGATTCTCCTGGATTGTCTTTTTGGAATTTATCCATTGCAGTCTGTTGAAAAGGACCAAAGGAGCTATTCTGTTCAAGTCACCATATGATTTTGTGTTGCCCGGCATCTGCAGATCCTTGCGTTTTCATGGAGATTATTGTTATTTCATGAGGCGGTGCGGCGGCGCAGCGGTAGAGCTGCTGCCTCAGTGCCGGAGACCCAGGTTCGATCCTGACTACGGGTGCTGCCTGTACAGAGTTTGTACGCTCTCCCTGCGACTGCGTGGGTTTTCTCCGTTGCCTCCGCATTCCAAAGAAGTACAGGCGTGTAGGTTAATTAATTGGCTTCTGTAAATTGTCCTGAGTGTGTAGGATGGTGCTAGTGTATGGGGTGATCGCTGGTCGGCGTGGGCTGAAGGGCCTGTTTCTGCACTGTATGCCTAAAGTCTAAAGAAATGGGTAGGTTAGAAAGGGGGAAAAGGTTCAAAATTCTGCTTGTAAATTAAAAAAGACTCTTCTGTTGGATGGCAAACCGCCCAGGCATGTGACAGCAGTGCCAGAGATCGTCTTGTCTGATTAGCCCAGGACATTTGAGCAGACGTTGCCTGAGCGGCGACGATGCACATCCACCAAGTGGCTCCGGACTGTCCGCTGACACTGCGGGCTCTGGGCGCGGTCGGGCGGCTCCAAATCACAATGTCTTTGTTTTATTTTGGGAGTTGTAGTGAAATTGCTTAGATGGGATTAGGAAGTTCCAAAGAGTTTGTAGGCAAGCTAAGTGTGTCTGCCAAAACCTCCATCGGGTGGAGTGATCTGCCACTGTCTGAAAAGAGTAAATCAACATAACATCCATACATGGGCATGTTGGGCCAAAGGGCCTCTTCCTGTGCGATATGACTCGGTTTAGATTACTTTAATTTACAGATAGTGGCGCAGCCTCACAGAGCCAGAAACCTAGGTTTGATCCTGATTACCGGTGCTGTCTGAACGGAGTTTGCACGTTCGCCCTGACATGGAGGGTTTTCTCTGGGTGCTCCGGTTTCCTCCCTCACTCCAAATAAGTGCAGGTCTGTAAGTTAATTGGATACTGTAAAATGTTCCCAGTGTGTAGGATAGAACAAATGTACAGGCGATCGCTTGTTGGCGTGGATTCGGTCGACCGCTAGAATTTAGAAGATTGAGGGGGGATCTTATAGAAACTTACAAAATTCTTAAGGGGTTGGACAGGCTAGATGCAGGAAGATTGTTCCCGATGTTGGGGAAGTCCAGAACAAGGGGTCACAGTTTAAGGATAAGGGGGAAATCTTTTAGAACCGAGATGAGGAAAACATTTTTCCCACAGAGAGTGGTGAATCTCTGGAATTCTCTGCCACAGAAGGTAGTGGAGGCCAGTTCATCGACTATATTTAAGAGGGAGTTAGATGTGGCCCTTGTGGCTAAAGGGATCAGGGGGTATGGAGAGAAGGCAGGTACAGGATACTGAGTTGGATGATCAGCCATGATCATATTGAATGGCGGTGCAGGCTCGAAGGGCCGAATGGCCTACTCCTGCACCTATTTTCTATGTTTCTATGACCCAAAGCCCTTATTCTACGCTGTATCTCTAAACTAAACTAAACAAAGTACGGAAACAGCCCCTTAGGCCCACTGAGACCACATTGACCATCGATCATCCATTCACACTCGTTCTATATTATCCCATTTTTGCATCCACTTCTTATTACACCAAGTGTCGGCAACCTTGTTCTGCATGGGGGCCGGGACGCATGTCTGTGAGTGGATGGCGGGCCACATCTATCACGTGTGCACTTGGATCCCGCCCCGGATGGCAGGCATCAAATCACGTGTCATAGAAGGTAGACAAAAATGCTGGAGAAACTCAGCGAGTGAGGCAGCCTCATGAAATCCTTGCATATCTCACCCGCAGAGTTTCCCCAGTATTTTTGTCAACCTTCGATTTTTCCAGCATCTGCAGTTCTTTCTCAAATGTGTTCAGAGAAGGTGCGCGGCGGCTTTGCGCAGGATGCGGTACAGCCAGAGCTCGGCCGCGCTCGGGGCGCTCGGCGGACCGGATGATTACAGGGGAAAAAAACGCCTGCGGGCCGAATGATTTCGGGTTACGGCCCCTGGTTGCTGACTCCTGATCTAAACGTATCTTACCAATATTTGCATGAAAATGATTCCTGCTCATTTCCTTAATGCATTTAAAAAATATATTTTTGTATATTGATGGCCTTTATTCTTGATCTACACTGAACGTAGAAACATTTGGTTTCCCAATATCATAACCCTCTGTCATTTTAAGGCCCCTGGTTAACCATCACTCTTTATTTCTTGTCGATCCACTCTTTTCATTCTTTTCTGATGTGTTCACACTTACTAACCCACAAATTCCCCCTTTCACCTCCCGTTTTCCCCCTCAAGATCCTCCCTTTCCCCCCCCTCTACTTTCCTTCCATCGGCTAGACAATTTAAGTTTTCTACCCTCGAGTTTAACAGTTTGCAACTCTTTATTCTTTTGGGCTCACACCTTTTCATTTCTGGCATTTATCCAACACTCTGCCTATCAAACCCCCCCCCCCCCCCCCCTCGCCTGTTACTGTTCATGCTCTGACCTGCCCCTCCTCTTTGCCAACTTTCTTGCCTGTGCCACCCCACCACTCCACCCCCCTACTCCCTTACAATCAGTCTGAAGAAGGGTCCTGACTCCAGCACTTTGTGCCTTTCTTTACTTTATATAATATTGTGTCCAGAAAACTCAGCCATAGGAAGTATGGTTTAATTAAGGTTCAATTCGGGATTAGCATAACTTCCCTACTTTTCAATTCTATTTCCCTTGAAATAATTTCGAGTGCTCAGGTTGCTTTCTCATAGCCTTGCTAACCTCTGGCACCAATTTCAGGGATTGATGTATCCGGAATCCAAACTATTTTTAATCCTCCACTCCACCCAGCTCCTTTTCTTTTCCTCCGGTTAAAAGTGCGGCTTTGTGTTTGTGTTTGAACTTTATTGACCAGTTCTACAAGTTTGTTGGCGTTGTGAAGAGACACAATCCAGAAACAGGTTGCTGCAGCCCAGCTAACCTGCGCCAAAATTCTTCTGCCTTCCTGTAAATTATTGCAGTCATCCTTATCATTGCTGGTTAGATTAAGAAGAAACTGTGTGACCTTGGTTTGAATGAACTGAGATATAGAAGGCTAAGGTAAATTTATATTGGACTTTGAAAGACATTAATTAAGTTGAGAAGTTACGAGTATTTTTCAGTGCCAAAGCAATTTGGGAGAGGAACTGGAAACCTTTTGACAAAGACCTCAAAATGCTTTCCCACAAAAGGTGTTGCATCCGGGCTCAATTAATGTTAAATTAATTGAGAAGGTGATACCGTGGCACAGCGGTAGAGTTGCTGCCTTACAATGTCAGAGACATTAGTTTGATCCTGACTACGGGTGCTGTCTGCACGGAGTTTTCATGTTCTCCCTATGATCATTTTCTCCAGGTGCTCCGGTTTCCACCCACTCGTCAAAGATGTACAGCCTTGTCGGTTATTTGGTTTCCTGTAAATTATCCCGAGTGTGCAGGATAGAACTAGTGTATACGGGTGATTGTTGGTCGGCGCAGACTCGATGGGCCAAAAGCCGGTTTCCCAGCTGTATCTCTAACGTAAAAATAACATCATTGGATTTTGGATTAACCAGGTTAGAAAAACATTTGGAGTCACCGGGTTAAATCTGTTATAGAATGGAGATATTCAGGGTTCTCTGAATGATGGAAGAGGCTTAAGTCGCTCAGTGGCTTATTCTGTTCCTGCCAATTGATAAACTGCCGTAAAGGCTGGAAAAGTGCTCGGCTTTTGTGGCAGCTAATATATTGATGAATGTATAGATAGGAACTGTAGATGCTGGCTTATACCGAAGATAGACACAAAGTGCTGGAGTAACTCAGCCAGTCAGGCAACATCTCTGGGGGAAAAAGCTTGACGAAGGGTCCCGACCCGAAACGACGCCCATCCTTTTTCTCCAGAGATTCTGCCTGAGCCGCTAAGTTACTCCAGCACTTTGTGTCTATCTTTATTATATTGATGATCTCGTTGATTATTGTTTATTGTCACATGTACGGAGATACAATGAAAAGCTTTTTTGTAACGTGCTATCCAGTCAGCGTAAGACGATACATGGTTCCAATCAAGCCGTCCAGTGTACAGTTCCAGGATAAAGGGAATATCTGTGTTAACGGGTAGATCAATACTTGTTTCCGATGGTCAGTAATCCAAGATTGTCTCCCTATGGTGTGCAATGAGATTGGTCTTTTTTTGCTTTTTTTGTGGGTGGTGTGATTCTAATCTGTGTTTTCCTTCAGTAAGATAAGTGCAATGAATGAACAGGAAAGCGATCTCAGTCTGGACAAAAGATGTTGGGTGGGGATATAATTTGAAGTAATAGAATTTCACAATGGATTTTCAAATCTTGGAAGGAATAAGTGAAAACGAGCGATATCAACTGGGCTGACTGCACAGAGGCAATCCCATGGAACTCATTGCCACAGAGGGGTGTGGAGGCCAAGTCAATGGATATTATTAAGGCAGAGAGAGACAAATTCTTGATTAGAATTGGTTTCAAGGGTCATGGGGAGAAGGCAGGAAAATAGGATTAGGAGGCAGAGATCAGCCAGGATTGAATGGCGGAGTAGACTCGATGGGCCGAATGGACTAATTCTACTTCTAGAACTTGTGAATCCAAAAATAACCTCTTTTGGACGACAACTGAAAGGTAGAATGGGCAGCAGGACATTAAGGTAAACTCTTCCAATATTATAACTGTCTGCTGTTGGGTGGAAACCTCAGCTGGGAGAGACCACAATGGGCATTGGAACGGGGAGAAGACCCACCAGTCTAGTCAGCCTGTCCCTAACCCGATGCAGACACAAAGAACGGCAGATGCTGGAATCTTGAGCAAAAGCTGGAGTAACTCAGCAGGTCAGGCAGTATCTGTGAAGGGAATGGACACGTGACGTTTTGGGTCAGGACCTTTTTCATGCTCAGTATAGTGAGTACATTTAGCACTGTGTACATTTTAAGTTGTTGTAAAGTAACGACCACTCGGACTAATACAGGGGAACACAGTCTGAAGAAGGGTCCCAGCCCGGATTAGTGTTGGGTTCATTATTGTCACATGTACCGAGGTACAGTGAAAAGCTTTGTTTTACATGCTATCCATACAGATCAGATATACCAGACATAGATACAATCAGTTCAAACTCAAGTACAATAGGTAGAGCAAATAAACGGTGGCAGCACGGTTGCACCGCGGTAGAGCTGCTGCCGTGCAGCATCAGAGACCCAGGTTCGATCCTGACTACGGGTGCTATCTTTACGAATGTTCTTCCCAAGACTTACGTGGGTTTTCTCCGCAAGCTCCGGAGAATTGGGGTGGTAAAATTGTAAGTTGCCCTTAATGTGTATAGGATAGTGTCAAGGGCCTGTCCCACTTGTGCATCATTTGCGCGTCACGCAGGTGGCGAAGATTTTTTGTGAATCCTAAAATCCTGGGGCACCACGCGCGACCGCACGTCACTGCCTACGCCACCACACGCCATGCGCGCGTCATGCACGCATCACGTGCGCACTGCGAAGTGTAAATTACGTTGCGTAAATGACGCGCAAGTGGGGCAGGCCCTTTGGTGTGCAGGGATCGCTGATTAGCGCGGACTCGGTGGGCCGAATAGCCTGTTTCTGTGCTGTATCTCTAAACTAAGCAAAACAAATGGGAAGGTACAGAGTGCAGAATATAGTTCTCAGCATTGTAGCGTGTCTGCGTTGGACCCATATCTGTCAACTTTTCCTATCCACGTACCTCTCTAAATGTCTTTTAAATATTATTATAGTACCTCTCTCAGTTTGTTCCATGTATTCTTCCCTCCTTCACCCATTCCAACCCTAATCTATAAGGGTTAGGAGATGGAACAAACAAAAAATTGGATAATTCCTTGCTGATCATTGGATAATTCCTCAGCTGACCCAAAGTATCCCAGGAGAAAGCGGGCATGTTGGAAAGAACGACGAAGGGAGGTAGTAAACATATTATGTAATGTGATTTTTATGTTTTTGGAAAAACATTAAAGATGCACTGTGTATACTCCTGAGACTTTTGATTACAGGCCCAGGATAATCTCTTGGGGTAAGCCTCAAAACAAAAACAAATATCTGTGCTATATTTCAGATAACCTGCCAGCACGATTTCAGAGATAGTGATAGCCATTTTGATGACGAAGGCTTACTTTTGTGTGGTGTCTTTCACATTGCCCGTGTCCCAAATAACCCCCTTTGGGAGTGGCGCAGCGGTAGAGTTGCTGCTTTACAGCTCCAGAGACCCGGGTTCCATCTTTACTATGGGTGCTGCTTGCACAGTTTGTACGTTCTACCTGTGACCGTGTGGGTTTTCTCCAGGTGGTCTGGTTTCCTCCCACATTCCAAAGATGTACAGGTTTGCAGGTTAATTGGCAATGGCCATATTGTAAATTGTCCCATGTGTGTAGGAGAGTGTTAGTGTACGGGGTCAGCACGGACTCGGTGGGCCGAAGGGCCTGTTTCTGTGCTGGATCTCTAAAGTATAAAGTTTAAAGTCTAAGTCTAAAGTGGTCTATCGCCAATTACGTATATTTGGTCGCACTTATAGCGTAGCAAAAATTACAGATGGCTTACATAGTTTGTAGGACTCGCTACTGGGGAACTCCTAATCATCTTACAATTGCATCGGCATGTTTCACATGACTGAAAGCCATAATCACGAAGAGAGTAAACAGGATGCTGGTTTATATTGCAAACCATTTGCGTTCAAATGCTTAGGCAGATTATTAAAGTGGTTGAGGACTCTGGATAGTCAGCACACTTAAAGTGTACAATTTAAACTGCTGCAAAGTGAAGGCCACTCAGACTAATACAGGATGTGCAGTTGTTGATTTTTGTGAAAATTATGTCTGGTCATGTGTTGGCACTGCCGTTCTGACTTTGTCTCTAACGTGCAAAAATTGTATTGTCCCGGGTTCATTATTGTCACGCAAACAGAGAAACAGTGAAAAAGTGTTTTTGCACGCTGTCCAGGTAAATCTTACCATACATGAGTACATCAGGTAATGCAAAAGAGAAAATAAGCAGTGCGGGATATATAGCTACAGAGAAAGTGCAGTTCAACAAAATGCAAAGACTACAAAGAGGTAGATCGGAAGATCGGGAATTCATTCTTGGCACCTGACAGCCTGATGACAGTGAGGAAAGAAGTTGTTCTCGGGTCTGGTGGCGCTCGCTTGCTTGCTGCCTGATGAGAGAGTGAAGAAGTGAGGAAGACCAGGGTGTGATTGATCTCGATGATGTTGGTTGCTCTCCTCGAGACAGCATGAAGAATAGATGGCCGCTGGAGGGGAGGCTGGCTTGCCTGATGGACTGGGCTGCATCTACGACCCTCTGCAGTTTCTCGTGGTGTTGTGCAGTGCGGTTGGCCTACTGTGTGGTTCCTTTATATGTCCAAACCCCCCAAATTGTCCTTCTGCGACTTGTATTAATGCATCTGCTGCAAACATTTATGCTCGGTACAATCCTGGAGAAATGCGCTTGTTTGATTGGTATCCCATCCACCACTTTTAACGTTCATTTCTTCTCCCAGTGCTGCACAGTGGATGCAGTGTCGCCCATCTGCAAAATGGACAGCATTTGCTCACCTGGGCTACTTTGGCAGCACCCTCAAACCCAGCATCTCTGCCACCAAGATGGGCTAAGGCAGTAGGTACATGTGAACATGCAAGTTCCACGCCATGGGAAGATACAGAGTGCCGGAGTAGCTCAGTGGGTCAGACAGCATTTCAGGAGAATGTGGATAGGTGACATTTCTAGTCAGGACACTTCTTCAGACTCGAGTTCCACACCACACCACTCTGACTCGGAAACATATCGCCTGCGTTTATATGCTGGTTCTAAATTCTGGAGCTGCCGATCATTACTGTGGTCGGCACAGTGGCGCGGCGGGTAGAGCTGCTGCTCTCAACTCCGGAGACCAGCACTCGATCTTGAAAGGTCGTCTGTCCATTCCCCCCCCCCCCCCCCCACAGATGCTGTCTGACCTGCTGAGTTCCTCCAGCGCTTGGTTTTTGGCTTGGGATTACAGCATCTGATGGCACAGTGGTGCTGCTGGTTGAGTGGCTGCCTCACAGCGCCAGAGATCTTGACCTTGGGTGCTATCAGCGTGGAACTTGGACGTTCTCCCTGTGACCTCCGGTTTCACCCACATCCCAACGACGTGCAGTTTTATAGATTCATTGACCTCTGTAAATTGCCCCATATGTAGAGAGTGGATGAAAGAGTGGGATAACATTAAACTAGTGTGAACTAACATGGACTTGGGTGGGCTGAAGGACCTGTTCCCATGCTGTGGCCATAAAGTAAACATTTGGAGTAATTGCAAGAAATCGGCAAAGTTAGGACCCCATCACCTCGTATTTGTAGCATCCAGCCTTCTAACAAGTTTCTCAGGGCTTTTTTGGTTCTAAAACTTGCATATAAATTGGAAAAATTGAACAAATTAAGTTGAAGAAAAATGGATCTTGCCTTTCCCAGATGAGCATGGTTCTTGAACACTAGACCAATAGACGCCGAAGCCAGGCAACTCTCGACATGCTGGCCCCAGAAGAGGATCTTTATCACTCATTAAAACTGCTCCACTCTTTTAAACCTCGACTCCAACAGAGCACGCGATGAAACAGTTTTTCACTGTATCTCGGTATCTCATGGCAATAAACTAAACTAGGCAACACTAACCTCAATTATGAACTTCCTATGTTTGCTCTTAGGGAGGGGTGTCAAACTAATTTTAACTAATTTTAGGTCAAGGGTAAACTGACTTCATGCGTGCCAGATCGCGCCGTGCACGCACAAACGCAGCCCAATCCGGCACCGGGGACAGCTGCAGCCCGCTCTGGCATCAGGGAAATCACCCCGCGGGCCGGATTGACACCCCCGCTCTAAGGACTGGGGTTTCTCGCACTCATGTATCAGTGTGGATCTCTGGATAGTTATTCATCCTTTGATGCTGTGGTCAACATCTTATCCTCATCACTGCTGCACAGTCTAAATGTGGGGGTTATATATGACGTATGCATTTTCAGAAGTTTAATACGCAATCCTCAAGATTCAGGGACAGTTTCTTCCCAGGGAACTTAACCGTCCTTTCACCAACTAGAGAGTTATCCTGACCTCCCATCTACCTCATTGGAGACCTTCGAATTATCTTTAATTAGACTTTGCAGGACTTTGCCTTGCACTAAACGTTACTCCCTTTATCCTGTATCTTAACGCTGGGGAGAGACAGCTCGATTGTAATCGTATGTAGCCTTCTCTCTGACTGGATCGCAGGCAACAAAAAGCTGCATGTGACAATAATAATCTAAACTAGACTATAATCAAATAGATTCATAGTCATGTGGCATGAAAACAGGCCTTTCAGCCCACCGAGCCCACGCCGACCAAACATGTCCAATCTGACTAGTCCCATCTTGATTTCCCCTTCTCTGGGTAATTGACTCTGTGCATTTACCCTATCTACATTCCTGTTGTGCTGCAGCATTTTGTCACCATTTCTTCCCCTGAGGACAAGAAGAGTGGTTGTTTGTGGCAAGGTCGTCACCTCTAAGTCGCACAACCCACTCTACATTTCCGTCATCGTTGTCAAGTCGCCACACACTCCCGCTGTGGGGGCGGTCACAACGAGGATGGCTTTCATTTCTGAAGGCATCCAGTGACAGGCGTTAAAATGTGACATGACCCACATCCCGGGAACAACATTAAAATTGGAATATGTACAGATTGTACTATTTATTTACAACACAGAAATAAACCATTTGCCCTACAGATTAAGGCCAGTATTGGTGTTCAACATGAGGCTCGTTGCACCGTGCTCAGCTTGATTGTAATCATGTGTAGTCTTTCCATTGACTTGATCACATGCAACAAAAAAGATTTTCACTGTACCTCGATCCACGTGCCAATGAATAAATAAACAAATTTAAATAGCGAATTTCTTTAATGTATCTCTTTAACATGCTTTCATTTCATTGAGAAGGCGTTCCAGGAGTCTGAAAACTGTGACCAGCAAGTTCAAGAACGACTTCTACCCAACAATCGTCAACCTCCTGAAATTTGTGTTGAATGCATTTATTGACAAGACTTTAGACTCTAGAGATACAGTGCGGAAACAGGCCCTTCAGCCCACCAAGTCCGTGCCGACTAAAGATCACCCCATACACTAACACCATCCTACACGCTAGGGACAATTTATAATTTTACCGAAGCCAATTAGGAAGGCTTGTCGGGAAACCGGAGCATCCGGAGAAAACCTACAAGGTCACAGGGAGAACGCACAAACTCCGTACAGACAGCACCCACAGTCAGGATCAAACCCGAGTCTCTGGTGCTGTAAGACGCCACCATGCCACCCAGTGACTATTTAATATCCATGTTGTTCTTTTCCTGTTCTTACTGAAAACTGGAACACACCACATGTATCCTTTCACTGATTGATGTGTGAGATCTCTTGCTTTGCCATTCAGTGAAATTTGGGTAGAAGTACCGCCATTCGTGTTAGTTTGGCTGGAATGAGGCCCAGGCTGTTCAGTGACTCATTATAATCATTCAAGGTGGCACATAATTGGTTGCACATGTTATGTGATGGGACTTTAATGGAAGTGTCCATTCCAGTTGTTATTGAGTCATTATAAATTGCGTGCCTATCAGCGGCGCTGTGGTAGAGTTGCTGCCTTACAGCGCCAGAGACCCGGGTTCGATCCTGACTATGGGTGCGGTCTGTTCTGAGTTTGCGCGTTCTCCCTGTGGGTTTTCTCTGGGAGCTCCAGTTCCCTCCCACACTACAAAGACATTAAGCTTTGCAGGTTAATTGGCTTGGTAAAATTGTAAGTTGTCCCTAGTGTGCGTAGGATAGTGTTAGTGTGCGGGGATCACTGGTTGGCGTGGACTGTGGGCCCGAAGAGCCTGTTTCTGCACTGTATCTCTAAAGTAAAAAAAACTATTGTGCACACCCTTTCCTGTTGAGTTTAGCTTGTAAAATTGTTTCACATTTTATTCTGCTAGTAAATTATTCTTTGACATTTAAAGCGAAAGAGTCTTACAGCACGGAAACAACTCGCTCAACTCATTTGTCGACTTAATAGGTAACTCTGGAGAACATGGATAGGTGACATTTCAGATCTTCAGACTTTTCTGAAGGAGGGTCTCAACTCGAAACATCATCTATCCATGCACTCCAGAAATGCTGCCTGACCTACTCAGTTACTCCAGCACCTTGTGTCCTTTTGTGTATTAACTAGCACCAGCAGTTCCTTGTTTCTACGTCCTTGCTGACGATGTTGCCCACCTGAGTTAATACCGTTTGCCTGTGCTATGCCCATATCCCTCTAAACCTTTCCTTTCCTTTGTACCTGTCTAAATGTCTTTTAAACGTTGTCATTGTACCTGTCTCCACACTTCCTCTGGCAGCTCATTTCACCCACCCACCTGATCTGGGTGAAAAGCTTGTTGCTTGGGTCTCCTTCAAATGTTTACTCCCACACCTCTTACCTGTGCCCTCCAGTTTTAGTCTTCTCTACCCTGGGGGGAAAAAGATGCCATTCATCTTATCCATGCACCTCATGATTTTATATATCTTAATTTTGATTAGAGACATAGCATGGAAAAAGACCATTTGGGCCATGCCGATCATTGATCCCCTGTTTACTAGTTCAATGTTATCCCACTTTCCCAACTACTCTCTGCACACCAGGGGCAATTTTTCGAGGCCATTAACCCACAAACATGCACGGCTTTGGGATGTGGGAGGAAACCGGAGCACCCGGAGGAAACCCACCTGGTCACTTGTAGAACATGTAAACTCCACACAGACAGCACCAGAAGCCATCATGGTACTCGGGTCTCCGGTGTTGTGAGGCAGTGGCTCTACCACTGTCCTGCCCCCACATCAGTATAAGGGCATCCCTCTCACACTCCAGTATAAGGACATCCCTTTCACACTCCAGGGGAAAAGTACCTCGGCCTGTCCAGTTTTTCTTGACAACTTGAGCCCTCCAGTCTCGGTGACATCCTCGTGAATCGTTTCTTTACCCTCTTCAGCTTAACAACGTCCTTACTACAGCTCGGTTACCAGAACTGCACGCAATGCTCCCAAGTGTTGTGTCACCATCTTGATTACTGAGAGTCCCTGTGAGCCAGGTCAAAACGGGGCAAATGTGCACAATGATCTAAACAACATGACAGTCGTGGCATCTTCATAATATGTCTGATGTTATCATGTCTTACATAACGTCTCTTCATAATATGAAAAGTCCTTAAAGGTCCTATAAGGACATATACTGTAACCATGATATGAGGCCTTAAGCACCTCCAGGTGCTCCGGTTTCCTCCCACATTCCAAATGCGTACAGGTTTGTAGGCTAATTGACTTTGGTAAAATTGAGATTACATCAGCAACGAACAACTTTCGTGCCAGATCTTCCCACTTCACTTTGGGCGGCATGATGGCATAGTGGTAGAGCTACTGCCTAACGGCGCTGGAGACCCAGATTCGATCCTGACTATGGATGCTTGGCTCTACGGAGTTTTTACGTTCTCCCCATGACCTGCATGGGTTTTCTCTGAGATCTTCGGTTTCCTCCCACATTCCAAAGACGTGCAGGTTTGTAGGCTAATTGGCTTGGTATAAATGTAAATTGTCCCTGGTGTGTGTAGGATAGTGTTGACTGTGTGCCGAAGGGCCTGTTTCTGTGCTGTAACTCTGAACTTAATTAAACTTAATGGTCCTATAATAACATACTGTATCACCATAATATGAAGCCTTAAGATTTAGAAGGATTTAGAAGAGGTTTAGAAGGTCGTGGAGAACCTCATTGAAACTTACCAAATAGTCAAAAGGCTTGGATAGAGTGGATGTTTCCACTAATGGGAGAGTCAAAGATCATAGCCTCAGAATTAAAGGACTTTCCTTTAGGAAGTTGAGGTGGAATTTCTTTAGTCAGAGGGTGATGAATCTGTGGAACTCATTGCCACAGGTGGCTGGAGGCCAGGTCAATTCATATTTTTATGGTGGAGATTCTTGATTAGTGAGGGTGTGAGGGGTTATGGGGAGAAGGCAGGAGATGGGGTTGAGAGGAAAAGATAGATCAGCCATGATTGAATGGCAGAGTAGACTTGATAAACTGAATGGCCTAATTCTGCTCCTAGAACTTATGAACTTAAAGGTCCTATCTCAGGGAGAAAAGTCAAGAAATTGATTAGGACTGAAAATGTTTCATCTGTAGAATATCTGTTTGCTGTTGAATTATATCTCCGAGAGACATGAATCTGTAGTTTCTGAAAATGTGAGCATTGGTTTGTAAGACCAGGGCTGCTATATTTTGAACGGTATCGCCTACCTTGTGACTAGTGTGCTGATGAATTGAATCTTTTTTTTTTTCCAGAAAGGGATTACAGTAACCTCTGTGACAAGCAACCGATAGGCAGACACCTTTTCCGGCAGTTCTGTGAGACACGACTAGAATTAAAGAGATGCATTGAATTCCTGGATGCAGTGGTAAGACTTTCCTTTGACCAACCCTTGCACCCAAGGTGAAAGCCTCTGATATGCCTATTTCACTTCTACTGTCCTGCTGGGTGCATGGTTTGCTAATGATTGTTTGCGAATCCAGATGGAGATTCAACAGTGGTGCAGTTTGTAGAGCCGCTGCCTCAGCTGCAGTGGCCTGGGTTTATTCTTGACCCCCCCCCCCTCCCCCTCCCCCAGTGCTGTGTAGAGCTTACACATTCTCCCTTTAGATGGGTGCGTTTGTAGGTTAATTGGCCTCTGTAAATTGCCCCCAGTGTGATGGGAGCGGTTGAGAAAGTGGGATAAGGTGGAACTAATGAGAACAGGTGACCGATGGTGGGCTCGATGGGACGAAGAGCCTGTTTCCATCCCATATTTTTCAATCGATCGATCAATCAATAAGATACAGCATGGACGCAGGCTCTTTGACCCACTGAGTCCACGCCAACCTTCGATCATCCGTTCACACTAGTTCGATATCATCATACTTTCTCAGCCACTCCCGACACACGAGAGAGAATTTATAGATGCCAATTAGCATACAAAATCACACGTCTTTGCGATGCAGGAGGAAGCCGGAGCACCCGGAGAAAATCCATGCGGTCACAGGTAGAACGTACAAACTGCACAGACGGGTCAGGTTTGAACTTCGATGTGAGGCAGCATCTCTACCAGCGGTGCCACTATACCGCCCATCAATGGGTGTAGGAGTGGGAATAAGTAGGGAGTAAAACAGGATGAGGGTAAATAGGTGATTGATTTTCAATGAGTGAGACGGCTGGGAGCCACAGCTGGAAAGGCATCTTCTTGCCCTGACTTGGACGTTTTGGATGAACTCATCAAACCTGACCTTATAAATGTGTAATTGAGCACTGAGTAATGAAAGAGAGAGAGAGAGAGAGAGAGAGAGAGAGAGAACAAAGAATAGACTTACAAGAAAATAGACACCAAGTGTTGCAGTAACTCAACGAGTCAGATGCCATCTCTGGAGAAAAAGAACGAGTAACGTTTCAGGTCGAAACCCTCTTAAGAAAAAGACCCGAAACGTCAATCATCCTTTTTCTCCTGAGATGCTGCCTGTCCCAGTTACTCCAGTACTGTGTGTCTATCTTCGGTATAAACCAGCATCTGCAGTTCCTTCCCACACACTGTTGACTTGAAGACGTGTCTTCATGGAAAGCAAATATGGAACCTGAAAAGCTGGATGAACTCAGCCAGTCATGCAGCATCTGTGGAAAGTGGAACCAATTAACATTTCAGGTCCTCAAGCATGAAATATTACTTGCTTGAAAGCTTCTGTGGCCTTTTGGTGGGAGTGGGTTCCAGATGTCCGCTTCCACTCCAGTGCATGCTGACAGAATGCCTGGTTGGGGATGTAATCAGGTGTAATGAGCAGTGATGCAGATAAATTAATTTTACGATGCAGGACATGTGATGATGAAACCTTGCCACAATCCTGCCAAGGAAGTGGTCTGAGTTTGAAAATATGCTTTTATGTTTGGCTTTGTTTCTTGGGCTGCAGGGCAAGGGGAAGAAAAAGGTCACAAGGAGTTTGTACATTCTCCCTGTGACCACGTGGGTTTGCTCCGGGTGCTCCGGTTTCCACCCACTCCAAAGAAGTACAGGTTTGTAGGTTAATTGGCTTCTGTAAATAGTCCAGAGTGCGTAGTTGATGTGGACTCGGTAGACCGAAGAGCCTTATTCCATGCTGTATCTCTAAACCAAACTAAACTAAAAACAGCATGGAATCAGCCCCTTCGGCCCACTGAGACCACACCGACCACCCATTCGATTACCCATTCACACTAGTTCCTATGTCCTTTTCCCTACACACAAGGGGCAATTTAGCCAGTTAGCCTACACACCTGCACGTCTTTACGATGTGGGAGGAAACTGGAGGTTAATTCACTTCTGTAATTGTAAAATTGTGGGGGGTGCTGGGGACGGGAGGGGATGGGAGGGGAGAACAAAGGGGAACTGGCGGGGGGGGGGGGAAGGGGGAATTGGTAACTTTGTAAATGCCCTTTATGGGTGACTATTTGCATACCTTGGGTAGTGCAAGCAAAGCATTTCACTGTGACTTGTCACATGTGACAATAAAGTACTCAATCGTGCTAGTGTACAGGGTGATCGTTGTTGGGGCGAAGAGCCTGTTTCCGCATTGTATCTCTAAAGTCAAAGTCTAATTTATCTGTGGTAGAACATAGAACTGTGCGGCACAAGAAAAGGCCCATCAACCCACCACTACCTGCGTTCCAGGCATCTACCACTCTATGTAAAAATAAAACTTGCCCCACACATTCCCTTTTAAACTCTGTCCTTCTCACCTTCAAGCCAGGCCCTCTAGTCTTTGACATTTTTTAATTTGAGGGTGGGTGGGGAGGAGGGTAGTGGTTCTGACCCTATCTACTCTATCTAAGCCTCTCTTGATTTTATAAACTTTTGTCTGGTCTCCCCTCAACCTCCGAAGCCCCAGAGAATACTATCCACATTTGGACATTTGGAAAGTTGCATAGATAGGAAATGTTTATTGGAATATGGGCCAAATGTGGACAGGTGAGACTGGTATAAATGGGGCATCTTGGTTGGCATGAACAGGTTGAGTGGAAGGGCCTGTTTCCATGCTGTAGGACTCTGACTCTCCTTGTCGCCAATTCCCCCAAATTCAGGTGAACCTCTTCTGCATCGTTCCCAAAGCCATCATATCCTTATCTAAACATTCCTCACTTTGTGCAGAGGCTTGGGAGAATCTCATCAGTGGGATTGCATGTGATGTGTAGGAGATTGACCAGGCATGACCAATCGGTACCGATGACCTAAGGCTGTTTAAGTACCTGACGGGAAACACTGGCACATTGCCTGCCTCTTCTTGGCAAATATAATCATCATACTGACCGCAAATGACCTGCTGTTGAAGAGAAATGCCATTTATCCTTTCGAACATGTAACTTATAAACCACCGATTGTTTAAGCCTGTGACCATCAAAAGATTTGACACCAAACCATGTGAGCTATTGCGACCAATTGAATTGAAAGAGACAGCATGGAAACAGGCCCTTCGGCCCACCGAGTCCGTGCCGACCATTGATAGCCTGTTCACAGTTGTAAGTTATCCTGCTTTCTCATCCACTCCCTACACATGTGGAACAATTTACAGAGCGCCCATTAACTTACAAACCCACACGTCTTTCGGATGGTGGGGGGGAAGCCGGAGCACCCGGAGGAAACCCACAGGGAGAACCTGCAAACTCAACCCGAGACAGCACCCGAGATCAGGATCAAATCTGGGTCACTGGCGCTGTGAGGCCGCAGGTCAACCAGCTGCTCCACTGTGCCGCCAAAACCAAATCAAATAAAATCAGGGATGTAGACACAAGGAACTGTAGGTAGACATAAAAAGATGGAGTAACTCTACGAGACAGGCAGTATCTCTGGAGAGAAAGAATGGGTGACGTTTCGCGTCAAGATCCTTCTTCAGATGATCTTCTTACACAAGGAACTGCAGGTTGGTTTACCAAAAGAGATACAAAGTACTGAAGTAACTCAGGGGTCATGCAATATCAGTGGAGAACATGAATTGGTGACGTTTTGGGTCAGGACCCATCTTCAGATTGAAGAAGTGTGCATGGGTAGTCTAGAACTAAGGGACTCGCCGTGAGTGGGCAGCCAAGAACTAAGAGGACTTGGGTTTGGGGGGGGGGAGGGGGGGAGGTCGCCAAGAACTAAGGGGACCCAGTGTGGGTGGGCAGCCGAGAACTATAGGACCTAGCGTGAGTGGGTCGCCAAGAACTAAGTGGAACCCGGCATTGGGGAGAGGGGGCTAGTGGGAACCCTGAGAACGAAGAGGGACCAACATGACTTTAAAGAGTACTTTTATAACTTTGTCGGCACCAGAAACGTGGTGACTATTTTGTGTACTTTGTGTTTTGGAAACAAAAAAAAGCAGAATTTCACTGTACCTAGTTATATGTGACAATACAGTATTGTTGAAACACTGTGGTTGATGGAATAAACAACTAGCAGGCAGATGAAGTAGATAGCAGAGGCCTCTGAAGTGGCAGGAAGAGTAAGAAATTGTATGAAGTAATAAGACAATAAAGCTCTATAGCTGATGGGTGTCTGTGATGTTGTTTGTTTCCAGGCAGATTATGAAGTGGCTCCTGATGAGAAGAGGCAGGACTGCGGACTGCAGCTCTTGGAGACCTATTTCAACAATGGGGTATGATTTTTGTAGTTTTTCTTTGCATTCTGTTCTATGCATCTTATTACACAATTGGGGAATTTTGTCCGTGTACAGTCATTCCTCCTCCTCCCTGTTCCCGAAGAAAGTGCAGAAGTTTGAGAACTCGCAGCTGCAGACTCAGGAACAGCTTCTTCCCCTCTGTTATCAGGCTCCTGAAAGATCCATCTGTAAACTATAAGCTAGGGTACTGTCCGATTCACCTCTACACCATTGCGGACATTGGACTTTGTCTATGGAACCGATGCGCTACAATGATGAGAACTATATTCTGCAATCTGTATCTTCCCAGACCTTGCCGCCACCATCTATTTGCTCCATCTATTGCACCTGAATTTGAACTGATTGTATCTGTGTATAGTATCTGATCTGTTTGGATAGCATGCAAATCAAAGCTTTTCATTGTTCCTTAGTACACGTGACAATAATAAACCTGAACCATAGTCTCTAAAATTCATCCAGGCTTGTTTTCTCTCACTGATGTTTTCTTTTTAAATTACCACTTTCCTCTCATGCCAGATATGTTGAGTGCTTGGTTATATGCTTAAACATAGTCATCGATCTGCAATCTCAATAAAACTATATAACACAGGTTTTAGATGAAAGGGGATAGATTTAAAGGGGACTTTAGGGGCACGGTTTTCACACACAGGGAGGAGGATGTATGGAATAAGCTGCCAGAGGAAATACTGGAGGCAGGTCCACTCACAACACTTAAAAGACATTTGGACAGGATAGCAAAGGTTTGGAGGGATATGGACCAAGCATGGGCAAATAGGACTATCTCAAGTAGGCATCATGGTTGGCATAAAGGAAACGGGTTGAAGGGCCTGTTTCCCTCCTGTAAACAACGACTCCGTTAAATGCAAGTGCATTCTTCTATGGAACTATTTGAGCCAAATATGTCTGAGCCCATGTGTACAGTTGCAAATTGAACAGAGTAGAGACAAAAGTCTTTCCAGGACCTAAAATTGATAACCTTTAATTAGCCGTTTCAATATAAATTTTATTTATCTGGCTCATATAGATTTGAACAATTAAATTTTCAATGTCTTTATGTGAATTGGCAGATGGATAAATTGCAAGGTAGCAGTTTTAAAGAGTGTTGCAGGTAGTTTGTGAGAAGGTGTGCACTGACTACTGCCTGTGCAGGGTCTCTATGCCCTCTTGATACATTGAATTGAGGTCCTCAACACAGACAGGCCAGACAACCCATCACTGACTCCATCTGCACTTCATTCTGCCTCAGGAGAGCAGCTAACATAATCAAGGACCTTCCCCACCCTAGTCATACCTTCACTCACCATACCCATTGGGCTGAAGATATAGAAGCTTGATCGAGCGCACCACCAGACTTGGGAACAGCTTTCTCCCCTCTGTTAAGGACGAGATTTAATAGGAATCTGAGGGACAACTTCTTTACACAAAGGCTGGTAGGCATTTGGAATGAGCTACCAGAAGAGGTAGTTTGGGCAGGTACTATCACAATGTTTGAACAACATTTGGTCAGGTAGATGGGTAGGATAGATTTGGAGGGATATGTGCCAAACACGGGCAGGTGGGACTAGTGTCGGTGGGGCACGTTGGTCGACGTGAGCAAGTTGGGCTTGAAGGATCCACGCTGTATGACTCTATGACGAGCTCGAAAATATTGCATGCTTTGGGACACTCAATGCCACTGTAAATCCATGATATGGCAGATCTTTGATTGATTCTGGCAATGTCTGTTTGCAGTCTGCGGCCCATTTACCAGACGTGCCTGCGGACACCGTAACGCAATGCAAGGAGAAACTGGAGCAAAGTCCTTGCAAGGAGATCTTTACGGAGTGTGCTAAGTAAGTGTCCGTTTTCTACACTGGTGTTCAATTAACATAGACTGGAAAGTTTAAATGTTATGATAAAAGTGGACAATGAAAAATGTTCATGTATTCAGATAGTGAACCCCATGGCCAGAAATCTGAGTTGCTGTAAGGAAGGAAAAAAATGGAAGGTTACACAACTGGGGAAAGATATTTTGCCACTGTGCAGTTTGCTTTTTAAACAAAGGAAAATAATTAAATGTTGGAAATTAATTACTGGACATGCATGGATCTACTTTAAAGGAAGTGTTAGTTTAGAGGAAGGACGAATGCTTCTTTACCTCAAAGAAAAGACACTCATTCTTTGATAGAATGCTGGAGTAACTCGGCGGGTCAGGCAGCATCTCTGGAGAACATGGGTAGGTGATGTGTTGGGTCAGGATCCTTCTTCAGACTGTTGCCTGACTCCGCTGAGTTACTCCAGCACTTTTTTTTGTCAACAAGCATGTGCAGTTGTTTGTTTCTATCAATCCATGTTCTCCAGAGATGCTGCCTGACCCGCTGAGTTACACCAGCACTTTGTGTCGTTTAAAAAAAAATCAGCATCTGCAGTTCCTTGTTTCTTCCTATCCATGTTCTCTAGAGTTGCTGCCTGACCCGCTGAGTCACACCAGCACCTGCAGTTCCTTGTTTCTACAGGGGGAAAAAAGGTTGCAGTGCTGGGAAGTTGGTCGAGCTACTTTGTTAACTTGCAGTTTATGTTTTAAGCAAAGAAAAAAGTGGTAAATAGTGGTATAGAACTACTTTCAAGATTTGTTGTGTGACCATTGCCTGAAGTGAAAACTGAAGGCAAAAGTATCTTTATTGGCCTGAGCAGTAAAAGACGAGATGTGGTTTTGTTGTTTGCCGCTTGTTACCATCTGGAGCGCATACCCGAAACTGTGACGGAATGAAATTCTATTCTATTTAAAAGGAACAATTGGACGTATGTTTTGTACTGCTATGGGGAAACTTGTGGAAGGGGAAGAAATTGGATAAGTTGTTCAAAGAGAGGGAATGGGCCTGGTGGACCACCTCCTGTGCTGTAATCAAAACAGTGCAGCCGGAGGTCAGCAGGCCTCGGCTCGACCACACAAGATAGTTCGCCAGTTCTGCCAAGAAGCCGTGGCAATGGTGAAATTCATCCAAAAGGCACCTCACTGAGAGACGAGCAGGCCATTCCTTAGCCAAGGCTGGAAAATATTTTCCATGCGCACTGCAATTTCCATGATTTCAATCCTTGATGTTTGTCCACGCTCTCGGGCTGTGATACGTGGCTAAAGTGAACATTTTTTGCACATCACCTATTCCCTCTCTCCAGAGATGCTGCCTGACACGCTGAATTACTCCAACATTTTGTGTTAATATCCATTCCGAAAGATTACTTTTAGGCTTTCTGTTACTGGCTTCGAGTTGATACTTCGTTCCCTGACCATTGCATCTGGAATTTTAATCCCAAATTTTTTTACATGGGGATTGATTTTTTTTGTTTTTTTTTTCCAAAAAGTCTGGGTTGATCAGGATTAATCTGGTAACTGGTGTAGGAAGGAGCCGCAGATGCTGGATTACATTGAACATGGACACCAAGTGCTGGAGTAACTCCAGACCCTTCTTCAGACCTGAAACCTCCTATTCCTTTTCTCCAGAGATGCTGCCTGACCCACTGAGTTACTCCAGCGTTTTGTGTTAATCTGGTAATTGTTAGCTGTGTGGGAGGCCGGCCTTTCAAAAGGAATTTGAGTGCTAAACCTTTCTCCAGCTGTGACGATGGCCATGGTTGGTCTAGTTTTGTGCCGTTCATACTGAAGGAGTTCCCTACCCTTAAACGTTGTCTATTCGTGTTCTCCAGAGATGCTGCCCGACCCACTGAGTTCCTCCAGCACTTTGTGTCTTGACTTGCATTTTCATAGAGCTTTCATATCTGTTGCTAGACATCCTAAAATGCTGAGCAGCCAAAGAAATGCTCTGATTTGGGATCTAAACCTATCACCTTATGCCTTAAGGTCATAAGTGAGAGCAGAATAAGGCCATTTGGCCCATCATGTCTACTCCACCATTCAATCACGGCTGATTTATCTCTCCCTCCTAACCCCATTCTCCTAGCTTCTCCCCATAACCTTTGACATCCTTGAAGCCAGTGTGGTCTCCGTGCAGCAACAGCTGAATAACCTCTGAAGGTGGAAGATTGGAGTGGTTAAATGTCTGTAGCAAAAATAAGGAACAAGAAATAAATGTTCATTTAAAAAATAATGTACTGGTGATGTTGGTGTTCCTAAAAGCTGATGAATTGCAAAGGCCTGATGATCAACACACGGTTTTGTTGGAGGGGGCAATGGAGATAGTAAACAATTTGATTATTAATTTTCAAAGTTCCGTAAATTGTGGAGTTGATACAGTGGAGGATAGCAAATGTGATCTGGTATTTAAAGAAGGAAGGAAGAGCATGGGCAGCATGGTGGCGCAGCGGTAGAGTTGCTGCCTGACGGCGCTTGCAGCACCGAAGACCCGGGTTAAATCCCGACTATGGGTGCTTGTCTGTACGGAGTTTGTACTTTCTCCCTGTGACCGCGTGGGTTTTCTCTGAGATCTTCAGTTTCCTCCCACACTCCAAAGATGTACAGGTTTGTGGTCAGTTGGCGTGGTACAAGTGTAAATTGTCCCCAATGTGTGCAGGATAGTGTTAGTGTGCGATGATCGCTGTTCGGTGAGGACCCAGTGGGTCGAAGGGCCTGTCTCTGCGCTGTGTCTTTAAAACTAAACTAAACAAAAACTGGTTAAGAAGGAACTGCAGATGCTGGAAAATCAAAAATCGAATGGAAAGTCTGAAGAAGGGTCTCGACCCGAAATGTTGCCTATTTCCCTCGCTCCATAGATGCTGCCTCAACCGCTGAATTGCTCCAGCATTTTTGTGTACCTAAACAAAAACTGGAATCTACTCGAAGGTACACAAAAAAGCTGTAGAAACTCAGCGGGTGCAGCAGCATCTATGGAGCGAAGGAAATAGGCAACGTTTCGGGCCGAAACCCTTCTTCAGTCTGAAGAAGGGTTTCGGCCAGAAACATTGCCTATTTCCTTCGCTTCATAGATGCTGCTGCACCCGCTGAGTTTCTCCAGCTTTTTTGTGTACCTTTGATTTTCCAGCATCTGCAGTTCCTTCTTAAACACTGGACTCCACTCACCTGGTAGCCCTACTTCAATGTAGGGAGCATGTTGGTCTACAATAAAAGATGGTCTTTTAGCCTACATTAATTGGTAGATCTAATTGGCCTACAATAAAATGACACCCAAAAGAATATTAAGAAAGAACAGAATCCATATTCTCCAGGGATGTCGCCTGACCCACTGAGTTTAGGACTTTCCTTGGTAAACCACCATCTGCAGTTCCTTTTTTGTACATTAAGATGGCGCAGTCAGCATGGATTTATGAAGGAAAAAAACGTGTCTATGTAATCTGAAAATAGACCCAAAGTGCTGGAGTAACGAGCAAATGGATGGGCGACATTTCTGTTCAGGACCCTTCTTCTGATTGTGTAATCTACTGGAGTTTTTTGAGGTAAATGGAGACGAAAGATTGGGAGGGTTATAGGGTCAAACATGTACAAATAGGACTAGGTTCGATGGGCATCTTGGTTAGCATGGATGTTGGGCCGAAGGGCCTTTTACCTTACTGTATGACTGAGATGAGTAGAGCAGATAAAGATGAATCAGTGGATGCGGTGTGTTTGGAGGTGGCACAGCAGGAGAGAATATCTCTGGTCGGTGGTGCTTCTGTGCTTTTTGGCAGAACCCACTGTTGATGCTTATCAATGCCTCCCCAATTCCACACACAGAGCATGTGCAAACTCAGTCTGTTATGATCTTCTGGTCTTTCCATTCTTTTGTGCAATCAACAGATTATTTACTCTTCAAAATGATCACTGTAGGTTTTCAAAGCTAATTTAACAGCCTGTAGTTTGAATACATTGGGATGCCAATTAGAGCGCAAGAGACCTGGTTTCTATCCTGACTACAGGTGCTGTCTGACCGAAATTCGCTTGGGCTGTCTGCTGAGCATTATTGTAGGGGTAATGGTGGCAGGAATCTGGTGCAATCCTCTGCCCTTGCTTGTTGAAGTGACCTGCTGTGAATCCCTACCCTTCACTCGCACTCCCACAGCAATGGAACAGCACAGTGCTGTCTCACAGCGCCAGAGACCCGAGTTCGATTCTGACTACGGCTGCAGTCTGTATGTTCTCCCAGTGACTGCATAAGTTTTCTACGGATGCTCCGGTTTCCTGTCACATCAGGTTTGTAGGTTAAGTGGCTTCTGTAAGTTGTCTCTAGTGCGTAGGATAGGGTATGGGTGATCACTGGTTAGTGTGGACTTGGTGGGCCTGTTTCCACGCTATATGTCTAAAATTAAAATGATAAACTAAACTAATACGAAGTATTTAGCTTGTTTTGTGAATAGCTGTGCCCAAGACATCAAGACAAGATGTCGCCCAGTACACCACACCAAATTCCCCACCATTGACTGCACATACACTTCAGACTGCCTCACGAAAACAGTCAAATATTTGTCCCATCCCGTTCATTCTTCTTCCTCCTCCCTGCTCCCATCCAGAAAAAGGTGCAGAAGCTTGAAAGTGCATCCCACGTGACTCGGGAGAAGCTGCTTCTCCTCGTTCTCAGGCTTCTGACCGGTCCTTCCATAATCTGTGATACTGTCCAATTCACCTTTACCCGATTACAACATGGAACTGCAGTACAGGAACTGCCCCTTCAGCCCACAATGTTTGTGCCGAACATGATGCCATGTTAAACTGATCGCATCTGCCTGTACATGATCCACATCCCTCGATTCCCTACACTTCCATGTGCTCATTTGAAAGCCTCTTAAATGCCACTCACTATTGCATCGGCCTCCACCACCACCCCTGGCAATGCATTGCAGGCCCCCACCACTATCTGTTTAAAAACAATTGCCCTGCACGCTTTCCCCCTCTTCTCCTATAGATAATAATCCCTCTAGTTGATATTTCAACCCTGCGGAAAAAGTTCAGACTGTCTACCCTATCTATGCCTCCCATCATTTTACATAAAAGGACATTGGACTTTATCAGAGGAACTACAATGCTGAGAACTATATTGTGCACTCTGTATCTCCCCCTTTGCTCTATCTATTATACTTGAGTTTGACCTGATTGTATCTATGCATAGTATATCTGATCTGTTTGGAGAGAATGCAAAACAAAGCTTTCACTCTTTCTCGTTTCATGTGACAATAATAAACCTAAAGGAAAAGCATTGTGATTGTGCAAAACAACGCACACCAAAGTGAAAATTCTTTGCATGCTGGGCAGCTGAAACAATAGCATTGGTGGTTTGAAATGAACAACAAAGGTTTCTTATTTCTCGTCCCCATTTCCAGTTCCTTTTGCCACACACCATCATCCATGTTGCTACGATTAAAATTGACTTTGACTTTACCTTATTGTGCCTCTGCTTCTGAGATCACTGTGGCTTTGCAGTTTGTCGATGCATTCACCCTATCAAGGCTCTCTTCCTCTACCTTGCAGATGCCTGCATTGTCAAGCGTAAATTGGTCTCACTCTTCCCACTCATGGTCAAACATGCATCGTGGGAGGGCATATTTGGTCTGAGAAATTGTTTCACTTTTCATCAATTGTTGCACCAGTTACATACTGTTTGTAGGCAATCGTTGATGCATGATGCATCCAACCCGGTGGACACAAGCAAAATCTGCTTTTACCCCATAAAAGTAATTGGGTTTAAATGGCTGCTCCCTTTGCTTGTTAATCAGAGGGGGTGAGTGATGCAATTAAAGCTGGGTGGTTGAGGCTGACAGAGGGGTGTGAGGAGGATGGGGAGGGAAAAATGAAGTGCTAGTTAAGAATTACACTTGCAGCAGCTCACAGCTATTTATTTCCTGAAGTGGGTGATTATTGACATGCATTGCAGCAAAGAGTTTGAGGCAACACTACAAGACTTGTTGAACAAACCGGTTATGCTGATGGGTTTTCGCCCCCTCCACTGCCTCCCCTTCCACCTATATCCCTCCCTCTGGCTTTACATTTCACTCTTCTCTCTTCTTTCTTATCTGAACCCTTTGTCTCTTTCTCGCCTCTTGGCTTTGTCACTTACTGCACCAATCTCACCTGTATCTCCCTGTCACTTGACAGGCTTTGTCCCACCCTCACCTCTCTTTTCCAACTTTCTCCCTCCCCCCTCCCCCCCACTTCAGTTGGTCTGAAGAAGGGCCCCAAACGCTAAACGTCGCCTGTCCATTCCCCACACAGATGCTGCCTGAGTCACTGAGTACCTCTAGCACTTTATGTTTATCTTTGGTATAAACCAGCCATCTGCAGTTCCTCCCCCCACATATGCTGCATGACTCGCTGAGTTCCTCCAGCACTTCGTATTTAAACAATAAACAAACAATGGGTTTTTAAACAACTATTTATGACTTGACAGTTTTGACACACTTGTCTCATGAGTCGTAGGTTGTGGGTTTATTAAAATTCTAGTTTGAGATAACCACAGCACAGAAATTCACACGTACAGCCCCTTTATGATGGTGAAATATTCCAAGATGCTTCACAATAGTATTGTTTAGTTTAGAGAGACAGCGTAAAAACAGGTCCTTGGACCCACCCAGTCTGCGCCGACCAGCAACCACCTGTACACTAGCACTTTCCTACACAATAGCGACAATTTACAATTTTACCGAAGCCAATTAGCTTACAAACCTGCACGGCTTTAGTGTGGGAGAAAACCCGAGCCGCGGAGAAAACTCATGCAGGCCACAGGAAGAACGTGCAAACTCCATAGTGTCAGCACCAACCCGGGTCTCTGGCGCTGTAAGGCAGCAACTCTATCACAGCACCACAATCCTGCCCCATTGTTAAAGATAAGCTGGCAGCAACCCAGAGAGGTTTAGGACTAGATCTTTTAAAAAAAATCAGTGTTAGTGAGTGTTATTTCCTGTTGATACAGTGCATTCAGAAAGTATTCAGACCCCTTCACTTTTTCCACATTTTGTTATGTTACAGCCTTATTCTAAAATGGACTACATTTTTTTATTGTGTGTAGATTGATGATTAAAAAAAAAGAATTTAATCAATTTTAAAATAAGGCTGTAACGTAACAAAATGTGGAAAAAGTGAAGGGGTCTGAATACTTTCTGGATGCACTGTAGTTGGTTTTAAGTGATGGTTTCATTATCAGATTTGCTTACTTGTGTTGGCAGCCAGTTGTGCATTATTTATTAGGTCTGAATTTTGATGCATAGAAGTAGGATCTGAGGCAGTAAGAGAAATTTCTGTACAGTTTCCCTTGCACATTAGACTAGAGATACAGGGCGGAAATAGGTCCTTGCCAACCAGCGATTATCCTGTACGCTAGCACTATCCTACACAATAGGGACAATTTTCAAATTTAGTGAAGCCAATTAACCTACAAACCTATACGCCTTTGGAGAGGAAACCGGAGCACCCGGAGAAAACCCACGCTGTCACAGGCAGAACGCTCAAACTCCATACAGGCAGCACTGGTAGTCACGATCAAACCCAGGTCTCTGGCGTTGTAAGGCAGCAACTCTACCGTTGAGCCATTGTGCCACCCCTAGTTCATTGTATACAATGGACTCATTCACGTTTCCAATGGACGCGCGTTATGGGTAACATGCTAATGTATAAATTTCATTGAACAAATTTATTTCACAAATCTAGCAGATGGATGAGCTAAACACAAAGCGCTGGAAGAATTTAGCGGATCAGATTGCATCTATGGAGGGTCTGAAGAAAGGTCCTGAACTGAAACATCACCCGCTGAGTTACTCCAGCACTTTGGGTCTTTATCTGTGGAGATGATGTTTTGGGTCAAAGGGTCCTGAACTGAAACATTGTCTGTCTCAGTGTGAAAAGGGTATCAAACCTGAAATGTCGTTTGTTCATGTTCTCCCCAGACGATGCCTGACATGTTAAGTTCCTCCAGCATTTTGTGTTTTTCTCAAGATTGCAGCATCTGCAGTTCCTTGTCTCCATTCTACAGAATGAATGTCTGGCCAATATAATGTTCCAATTTGTGGAGGCTTGTAAAGTACTTTGAGGCATTCTGAAAGGGAGATGAAGGATATTATAATAATGTGATGTCTCTTGCTGATTGATTTGGCCTTGCATTACCAGATTTAAAAAAACGTAATGGCCAATTTGTAGACGCAAGGATCTGCAGATGCTGGAATCTTGTGTAGAACTCAAAGTGCTGGAGTAACTCAGTGGTCAAGCAGCATAAATGGAGAAAAAGGGACAAGGTGCTGCAGTAATTCAGCAAGTCAGGCAGCATCCCTGGAGAACTTGCCTCAGTGACTTTTCAGGTCGGGACCATTCTTCAGTCTGAAATGTCACCTATCCATGTTCTCCTTGAATGCTGCCTGACTCACTGTGGTACTCTAGCACTTTGTGTCGTTTTATGTAAACCAGCATCTGCAGTTCCTTGTTTCAACATACATGGAGGACATGACGAGGCATTGGGTCAGCACCCTTCTTCAGACCAATTAATGGCCAAATTGTAGGAAGGAACTGCAGGGGCTGGTTTAAACTGAAGTTAGACACCGAAAGCTGGAGTAACTCAGCGGGTCAGACAGCATCTCTGGAGAAAATAAATTAGTGATGTTTCGGGTCGAGATCCTTCTTCAGATTGGAGAAGGGTCTCAACCCTAACGTCACCTATTTCGTTTCTCCAAAGATGCTATCTGACCCGCTGAGTTACTCCAGTTTTTTGTGCCTATCTCATGGCCAATTTGTTTGACTTTGAAAAAGGTTACCCTGGTCTGAATACTTGTTCCTTTACCTCAAAGCTGGTTGTAATATCTACCTTCTGGGCCTGCTGTTACCTAGTCATTGGTCACTGTTTCCTGATTATTTTGCCCATCACCATTCAGCAACCTCCTACCCTGAATTTTAGATCTCCTGCGGACACTATTCCAAACTGCAGAATCCTACAGCACAGACAATTTGGACTATTATATCTGGCTGGTTCTTGAGAAGAACTACGTAGTCAATTAGTTGTAGTGTAGTTGGGGGAGTCCAGAACCAGGGGTAAGCCATATAAAACTAAGATGAGGAAAAACTTTTTCACCCAGAGAGTTGTGAATCTGTGGAATTCTCTGCCTCAGAAGGCAGTAGCAGCCGATTCACTGGATGCTTTCAAGAGAGAGTTAGATAGACCTCTTCGGACTAGCCGAATCAAGGGATATGGGGAGAAGGCAGGAACGGGGTACTGATTGTGGATGATCAGCCATGATCACATTGGCTCCAAGGGCCGAATGGCCTACTCTTGCACCTATTGACTATGTATCTATAATTGTCCATTTGGCAGGGAACACCTTAATGACAGTGGTCTCATGACAACGGAAACTTATCCTCAGAAGGAAAAACGTGTTGTCAGTCTCTTAATCCATGAACGTTCTAGAGTAAAAAAATCCTCAATCTTTAGTTGCAGTTGAGTAGAAGTGATCTTTGTGAAGTTAATTTTTTTTGTCCACTCGGCAAGTGCTTATGATTCACTTGGGCCTTAACAGAGTAGGGGATACATTCCTTGTCTACTCAGGGTGGTGCAAACCCATTTTATTTGGTGGCTCAGGGGTGCTGCCTCACAGCACCAGCGACCCGGGTTCGATCCTGACCTCGGCCGCTGTCTGTGTCGCGTCTGCACATTCTCCCCGTGACCTTTTTGGTTCCCTCCCAGTTCCCTGATTTCCTCCCACGTCCCAAAGACATCTTGGAAGTTAATTGTCCTCTGTAAATTGCCCCGAGTATGTCCGGATGTGGATGAGAAAGTGGGATAACATGGGCTGTTTCCATGCTCTTTTTCATGCATTTTACAAGAAAAAAAAGTCATTGACCCTCAATAAACTAGGAGT